>NC_143578.1:55815074-56124836 GCF_048544385.1 Mastigoproctus giganteus | reverse complement strand
TGCAGCTCCATTCAGCACACCGAACTGAATATTCCGACTTCGCGCCAGTCTACACAGACGGTTTGAAGTCAGAATCATATGTGGGATCGGCTGCTGTCTTTACAGACAGCACTATATCAGGGCAGATTCCCTCTGATTGCAGCATATTTACTGCAGAGCTGCACGCTGTAGAGTTAGCCTTGGATCATATTAGTAAATGCCAATACCAACGGTTCATTTTATATTCCGACTCTCTTAGCATGTTACAGGCTGTAATATCTGTGAGGTATAATCCCCATCCAGTTCTGTCTAGCATTCAGCAGAAGATTTACGTTCTCCATGATCGTGAATATGACATCCGCTTCTGCTGGATTCCGAGCCACATTGGGATTAGGGGAAATGATTTGGCTGATGCCGCAGCCAAATCAGCAATTCCCAATAATAACCGTTGCCTGTTAGTCCTTTATACAGACTACAGGCAAATAATACACGAGAAAATACATTCCCAATGGCAGGATTCGTGGAATAGACAGACTGCGAATAAATTATATTGTATAAAGCCTGTAATTGAACCGTGGCAGTCTTGTCTGCGCAGGAACCGTAAGGAGGAAGTTGTTCTAGCTCGTCTCCGCATCGGACACAGTCATCTTACACATTCTTTTCTGCTGAGGGCAGATGACTGTCCTATGTGCGAGCAATGCGACACCATTTTATCTATTAATCACATTTTAACCGTATGTCCACGTTTTTGACATGAACGTGATTTATACTTTACCGTTTTTAGTCATCTGGCTGAGCCTTATACACTCAGTCAGATTTTATCTGACAATGACCATGTGTCTGCTGTTTTTAGCTTTTTAAAATCAATAAACATTTTTACTGCCATATAAAATTTACATTTTATTGTTCTTTTCCATTGATTTATCTTTTATACTTTTGTTATTATTTATTTTGACATGGTGACCTAACTAGTTAGGTCACTGAAAGTTTAAATCTTTTATTAATGACATGGTCTTGGAGCATTATAGCCTTAGTAGCTAATGCGCCAATAAAACCAAACCAAAACCAAAACAACTTTCAGGCTCTCCCGCACAGTGCTTCGAGGGTATAATTGATAACGCGATGTGGCGGTCAGCTTTTGTAGCCCGTTCGCGACAAAGTGCGACTAGTGGTCCGTTGCGATATTTTGTTCTGTGCACCAAGGTTGTATTCTGACGTGATGTGCGACACTCTGGGCCGTCTGTTTGTTTGCACAATTCTAGCCATCCTCCTCTGACCTCTCTCATCAACAAGCGATTTTCTTCCACAGGAGTGCCGTTGAGAGGATGTTTTCTGTTCGTTGCACCATTCTCGATACACCCTTGAAACTGGGGTGCGTGTGAAAAGTTCAGGAGAACTGCCGTTTCAGAGATGCTTTGTTCAGCACGTCTTGTACCTGCTACCATGCCACGTTCGCAGTCCGTTAGTCACTCCTTTTCCCCATTCTTGCCACGGTTTGTACGCTTAAGTGATACTAGAAAGGTTGTTCTGGTGCATTTATATCCACAACTGTGGTCATGCGACTTGCATCGTTGTGGGACAAACCATTTGTGTGCCCAGCATGGGTGTACCTAATAAAGTGGCAGCACAGTGTATGTGCAATGTTTTATATGATCATTAATTTTGGTCCAACAAACCAACGCTGATTTTTCTTTGTTTAAGAGTTCTACTACATTCAAAAATCTAAAAAAAACAAATTAGAAGGAAGTTAGCAAGCATCAATTGAGCCATTCATCAACTTTGACTAATAAAGTTTGGACAGATAAACGATGGGTGGGATATATCCCAGTATAGTTATTAGTGCTGAAGGTTTAGAAATATAAAACAAAATTAGACATGCAGGAAACGGATCCATTCCAGGAAGCCACAATAGAAACATTACTAAAATACAAATGCAAATAAATTATTACTGAGCCAGAGTTTTACAGCTGCGTTGACGTCATTCAAAATCTCTCATTTGAGGGACAGTCGTTATCTGGTGCACAAAAGACACAAGTGGCACTCCGTTCATTTAAGAGAATAAAAACATCTTCAACATGTTTTGACATTTCAAGAACACCACGCGTGTTAATGCTTATAAGCGTTTGGCCGTGGACCATTCACTGTCTGATGTCCCTGCAACAACAAGTGGATGTCACTCGCCTGCACCTGCATAGCAGAACCATTATAAAAACCCCTCATCATTCTCTTTCATCATCGTTGTTGGTATCAAGGTTTAGAGATGAAGTCAGCCATTTTATTAGTCGCGTGCATTCTGTCTGTCTTCAGTTTCGATGAGGACACAAAATCTTCGTCCTGGAGATTCTACAACTGTACCATGGCCATCGACGACTCCACCAACTACACCTTATATGGCGAGGGCGCTGACATTCCGTTCAGCTACTACTGGAATCATGACATGGTGTCACAGAACGGCAAACTGTGTAAGCAAGAAGGAGGCTTTACGAAGTGCGAGGAATACGAACTTGTGGACACGTGCAGAGGCACCTCCTATAGCTACAATATCACAGTGTTGGAGAACGGAGAGAGTTTCAGGGAGTTTCGGTGGAACGATAGCGGCGCTTGGAGATTCGTGAAGGAGAAGACCACGTGCGAAGACATTTCCAAGGCGAAGGAGGAGAAATGCGGGAAATATGAAGCCGACGGGAAATATTGGTACGAAGAAGTGCGGAAGCCTGACTGCAGTAGCAGAGGTCGCAGCGAACGCACGGGGAAGTTTGCTAGTGATAACAATAAACTGTGTACAATCGTGGAAATTGGAGAATGGCAAACACCCCCTTCAGATGGAAATTCAATTTCGTATTTTTTGAAACGGCGATAATATCTTTTTCCTCCCAGAAATTCGATGAAGATCTTCAAAGATCTTCATCGAAGATTTATATTTCTCGAGTGGTCTTGTTACGCACCTATCAAGGTATGCTGTTATTTTATGGTCAGCTGTGGTCATAATATCTTCTGTACACAGGTGAAAGAATTATTTCGGTTTTAAGGTATTCAATAAAGGGGTTTATAGCAGAATTATTTTGATATTTTTATCTTGAACAACACCCGAGAGTGATTATCTTGCATAACCATAAACTTTGAACGAAGCCTTGCTTTAAGAGTGGTGAAAACCGATTCGTGTGAGGAAACGAGCTTCATTTGGTGGGATAAGAATTAAATTTATAATGAATAATGTCAGTGTCGTGTGTGTGTGTGTGTGTGTGTGTTATTGAAATGCGTGCTTTGTATTAGCACTTTCCATAAGAGGAAAGAAGAGGGTGCGACTGTCAAAGGGCAAGTTGTAAATTCACACGTTTTGTTTTTCTTGATGGTTAAACTTAGCGAGTGCAGTGTCTGAAAGAGGGCGCTTTGAAGGGAATTTTTCAACCTTGAAAAGGTAAATGAAAGAGAGAGAGAGAGAGAGAGAGAGCGAGTGAGTTGTCTGTTTACTTATTATCCACATGTTACAGAAGGAAGTACATCTACACGTACATGCGCAATTGAAACCCAATGAGAACACTTCGGCGTTATGAAATGGGTTCGAGATACGGGTACATATATTCATCTGTCAGATGAACTGGTGGTAGAAACGTTAAGTATTCATTCTTATTCTCTTTCCATAGAAAAAAAAAAACTTTGAAATGAATACTACGAGAGTTCTCTTGGTGTTTGTGGTCTGTTTCATTTTTATAGTCACTGCAGAGAAATCAGATGGTTCGTCTGGGGCAGACATCGGTGGAACGTATCATAATAGAATGGTAATGCAGAGCTGCGCAAGCACCCCTAAACTGTCAGCTCTCTTGTTGGCATGGTTTTTATGGCTGCTTCTTTAAGGGAAAAATGAAGAAGCACTACAATGGAAATAAGAAACTTGAAGAACCTAACTCTGTAATTGGAAGGTAATTCTGTGTTGCATTGCCCTAGATGAAAATTCATTCAATGCCCTAAATAAAAAATAAAATAATAATTGGTATTTGTGTTGAATTATATTATTTTTGTATTTAATGTGTTCATCTGACATTTTAAAAGCAGATATCAATATATATTTTTCCATTTTATTAATTAGATTTGAGTTTTATTAGATTTGAACTGGAACGAAGATGAATCAGTGTAGATTTAAAAACTGGATTATTTTAGTGAAACCGACCACAATACCCAACTAATATTGACCACCAATATTGACACAATACTGAACAAATGGGGAATTCAAGTGGGGGAAAATGGTGGATTCAGTTTCAAGAGAGGAGACTACAGTGGGGCGAGATATTTTGTGAGTTCCATTAACTGGAGACGCAACTTTATGTTAATCCTGATCATGTGGATCCTTCACGGCCACAATACCAAATATTGTACCTGTCTTATATACTGTACATATTTTAATAGTACTAAATAATTATATCTCACATTTTAAGCGCCAAAGCAATAAGGTTATAAAGCGTCATCATATTATGTGTTCAACTGCAGGTGTTCTTCAGTCAGTTCTGCTGTTTTCTGGACAAAGAATAGGAATTTCCGGGATAAAAAATTACGCGACCACAATCTGAGACCAACTAACTCAACCATTGTGGAAAAAGATCCTAAAAACTCCTCGTGTTAGTCTCTAATATGTAAACTAATTGAAACAGAGAGAGTTTAAGAGAAGTTTAAAAAGTAAACAAAGAAGGTTACTCGGAAAACACGCGATGATGGGGAGTTGATTGTATACACTGTGCTACCTGTAGGGTACAGAGGAAATATTCAAAAGATTTGTTCGGCTTAGTTACTTTGGTCAATGATGAAATTCCTTCAAAAGAAATATATCGAAGCGGATGATAAGAAAGCTAAGGATTTAATTCAGCAAAACAAAAAGCAGATAATAGTTAGAAATTATCACATAATACCGATTAAAATGAATATTATAAGCGTATGGTAACGAAACCACTAAATAGGGTAAAAGAAAGCGGAATACGAGCAATCACTAACAAAGAGAATTAAAAATGCGAACAAAGAGTTATTTTCCTAGGTGAATACAAAGAAAGGAAGAGAAAGAGAGCGAAATAGACAGGTCTCTTGATATAGGAGGAACAGTTAGAAAGACTAGCAGAAAGGGTAGAAGTGTTGAAAGGATAGTTTGCAACAATCTTCTCAGTTAAAAGACTATTCGAAATAGGAAAAGGAATCAGACTGATATCAATTAGGGAATATAGCAATATAGAAGTATCTATTGGGGGAAACTACTGAAGTTAAGCAAAGATAAGGCTCCAGAATCGGAGGGTATGTTAATGAGGCCATCATTACATTTCGGGACGATTCTCCTAAACTGGAGAAGAGAAAATGTCTCCCCAGTCACGAAGGAAGCGCGAAAGACCACACTACAAATACGTTTCATTTGTGTTGGGAAAGATCATGGAGTCTGTTGATAAGGGTACGTTCCAGAATTAAATCAATAAGAATGGTATTCTTAATAGAATATATCATTGGGTCGTGAAGGAGAAGTCTTGCCTGCCTAATCTAGGTGATTATTTTGATGAAGTCATAAAGCACCTGGACATAAGAAACAACTTTGATATTATTCACCTTGACTTCAATAAAGCTCTTGATACGGTACCCCACATATCTATATATAGTACGTAAGATGAAGGGATAGCTAAAAGACAGGAGACCGAGAATAGACTTAAATGAACATTCCGCAAAGGTCAATATTGGAGCCACGTCTGTTGCTTCTTCCTTAATGAATTAGCAAGAGGAAAACTCACAAGGGAGTGCAGAAGGTTGTTAAAATTTGCGATGTTTTAAAGGTAAGATGGGTGTTAATGATCAGAAACAGGGCATTTACTTCAAAATTACTTACATCTGTCGCACAAAGAGCCTAAAATATGGCAGATGAACTCTATTGCTTCTAAATGTGAGATTTTTGCACCTGGGCAAACAGGCGTTATCCAGTGGTTACTTATACTTTAGGGGAGAAGACAATAAAGTGGTTCGGGTGGAGAAAGATTGTGATTATCACAAAACCAGTATTAAATTTATTAATTATTAAAATAAATAATATAATAATTTCTTTTTCTTGAAACTCAATAAAACCAAAGCAGTTGTGAAGTGCGCTTAAATTATTTGTGATGAATTATGATAAACAATAGTAATTGTGACAGATAAAGGAATTATGGTTATCTGTTGTTACAAATCGTACTCCCCTCGACAAAGACACCTGTGAACCATCCAGTGATGCTGCTGGAAGTCCAGATTAGCATTACTGGAATCCAACGCCCATACTTTGGTTCTTCCAGGGTTACATCATTGGAATCCGGCGTGTGCAGTCTGCACCGCTACCGGTGGAAATTCAGAAATGATAATCCTGGTGGGTGGGGGTCCTAATACACCACTTTGGCCCCTGCTTCGACAAGACGGGAGGTCCTGGGCCGACCTGACTGGGATCAATCGGCGGGTGGTTCCCACTGCTGGGGTTAACTGCATTACAATAAATCTCCCTCCCTTTGGTCCTGGAACGTACCAAGACTTATTAGAAATGGGAGTATGATGCTCCCAAATGAATTTGGTGCCCTTTCGTGTACGCAGTACTTGCTAGTTCCCGAATGGGTACCCCCCTCGCAGGGCTGTGTAGTGGTTGAGGTACTTAGAGCATCTGAAATTTTTATTTTGCTCATATGAGTAATTTAAATCCTTCTACTTTTCTGGGACCCTAACAAGGCCTACCTAATCGAAGTTAATACTGAGAACACCTCCGTACAAAGAGCTAGGACACACCATTAGTGACACTGCTTTTTCTCATTCTCCATTCCACAGGAGAGCAATCAATTGGGAAAATGTCTTCCTTCGGAATTAAGAAAGTATTAGAACGGTTGGCAGGATCACCTGAATCCGTAAAACAGCTGCGCTCTGGAGACATTTTAGTCGAAGCATCAAATACGAAACATACCGAAAAAATCCTGAAAGCTACATTGATACGGGGAATACCTATCATCGTAACCCCCCACCTACAAAACTCTGAACTCTTCAGGAGATGTCATATCAGAGTGGGATCTTCTACACGTCACTGAAGAAGAGATCTGCACTGAATTAAAAGATCAAGGAGTGATAGCCGTCAAGCGAATATCCATACGAAATTACGAGAATCTTGTTCCCACTCAAGCTCTCGTCCTAACAGTCAACAGTTCATGGCATCCAAGTTCCATCAAGGTAGGCTTCTTAAATTGTACATTGATGATTTACATTCCAGATCCACTGCGGTGTTTTTGATGGCATAGGTACGGCCACTTACAAAGCGCCTGCCGTGGTAACCCTGCGTGTGCTCGATGTGCTGCCAAAAACTACGACAGCAAAGAAGGTTCAGCTTCCAAACCAAACTGTGTAAATTGCTGAGGAGGGCACCCTGCCTAATCTCGAGCACCCCAGCGGAAGAAGGATGAACAAAAAAAAAAAAAAAAAAAAAAAGAAACAGTATTAGGAGGCCAGAAAATGCATCCAACCAATAAATAGCGTCAAACACACATAAGCCCAGAAAGTTTCTGCGAAGAGTACCATCGGTACTTGAACTGATATGATTATTCCGACGAGGGAGTCATTCACTCCCATTGAGTGCTGTTTATTGAGTTCACAATAACCCACCAAAAACTCACAGTCAACTACCACTCATATACCGCACCTCCTAGTGCTACACCACTTCTAAAACACAGTAAGGAAACTCCAAAAAAAAAAAAAAAAAAACCCGAAGAGCCATCGACAATGCAAGAAATACTGGATGTAGAAGCTAAGGAGTACAGGATGAATCTGTCCTGGAAACCTTTGCTAAACAAAAAGAAATAGATAAAGGCCAACGTCCCCATTCTTTTCAAAGAGAGATAAATCCAGGGCCAAGAAAACAAAACCCTCACCCATTGGGAAGTCACCGGGCGAACCTAACAAATATTAATAAGTATGGCCACATTCAAATTCTTATAATGGAACTGCAGTGGATTCCGTAGAAGTAGTAATGGCATCAAGGCTCTCATGAGTAAGCATGAGCCAACTCGCCTTTGCTTACAGGAGACGTATTTTAAGGCAAATGAGACCCTTACTTGCGTAACTGTTCAGTTATTCTCATAGACAAAGCTAGGGATGTATCTGGCCACGGAAGAGTCGCCATCCTTGTGGATATCCACACCCGCTGTCACGCTACACCACTTACATTGCTGAGGAGGTCTCATTTTAACTATTTTCTCTATCTATTTTTTGCCACCTGAAAATGACATTCTCCATGTAGACCTTGATGATCTCATTAAGCAATTGCCATACACTTTTCTATTATTAGGGGATTTCAATGGATATAATGCTCTGTGGGTTAGTGCTAACATCAATAGAAGGGCTCGGATTATCAAGCGTAATAATTGAACAAATGATCTGGCCCTTCTAAATGTGGGTTCTAACACCTTCTTCCACATGTCCACTCATACGTTTACTGATGTAGATCTCTGTATATGCTCCTCTTCACTTCTCCCTGTCTGTACGTGGAAGGTGGACGACAAACTTTATGAACAATTTTCAATCGAAATAATAAACAGACATGCAAATAGATCACCAGATATTTCCTCTGGAATAATGTTATTTTGATTTTTATGCTTCGTTAATTGAGAATCATTTGCAATATTTTAATAATTTTATTGCTAAGTTTAAATCGGATTGAAAAAATTCGTTATACTGTTTCACGTAATTAATTTTAAAAAGAAAAGAATAGAAAGTTTAACGCTTCTAAACAAGCATCAGGTGTCGATAAATCAGTTGTGGTCTCTTCTTGACCATAAATGCACCTCACTGATTTTCAGAAAGAATGTTCGTAATACAGCTTTAGAGTAACTTTTTATATGATTAATGAGAATTATTTAAAATATAATTTTGGTTTGAGTAACTTCTTTATCTTTTTTGACGTATTTTTCTTCTCTTAGGTTCTTTAAATTGCTCAAACAGTTCTTGGAACAAGAAGCGTGACTGAAGTCTCAACCCTAGTTCGATTTCGTGCAGTTGCGACAAAGGATCCTAGAAGGCAAATGATGAAAGACCCGCATACCAAACAAAAAAATGCATTCATTTGACTCCATCTGCAGAAATCACATGTCCACTTTGTTAGTTCAGCCATTCTAAACGTGTGCTTTATATCAGAAGCCATCACACGATCGGTATATTAAAACGCGTGACGACACACGTCATCACCTATATTACACAGCTGCGTATTGTCTCTCATTTCTTTTAGTCAGTAGATAATCGTACCATCACACTGAAGGCTGTAGAACTGAGGATGAGGACCTACATCTTCCTGATCCTATGTGCATTTTTGGTCCTGGTTCACGCCAGGCTGAGAAAATCCGCACGTCCTAATTTCTTTCTTTGTAGCCATCAGTTGGCCGAGATGCTTGCTGACGAAGATGATCATTGCGACACCATGAGCGAAGCGATTGGATTTCCCACGGAAGACACGTACACTTGGAACCATACTATGGAATCGAACAAGGGATCGTTCTGCTGGGAAAACGACACCACAGGGAACTTAGAATGTGACTCCATCGACGTTCCTCGTGAGTGTGCGAATAGCTCTGTCTTTGTAAATCACACATTCTTCGAAGACGGAACGATTGTCCACGAAGTGACCTGGAATGCCAGTTCGTCTAACAGATTTGTGCAAACTTATTTCAACTGTTCGCAGTTCATCGAAGGAGAACGCCACGAATGTGCGACGTATAAAATCGATGGTGGAGATTGGTACAACATCTCTCGTAAGTCGGACTGCAGCATCGTAGGGCGCATGGAAAACGAAGGTTTTTCTCCCTGTCATGGTAAACTATGCTCAATCTACCACGTCACCGAATGGACAATTCCGGCAACAGAAGGAAAGAACTCGTCATGTTTCGGACACTAGGTGAAGATTAAGATTGTTGGTGGATGGAGCTGCTAAGATATTATTTTCAAGCGTGTTATTCTTAACTTCTTTTGTATTCGTATTTTGTATTCTGATTATTATCAGCAAATTTAACTATTTAAATTTTTTTTTAATGAAATTCTGAAATAATTATAACTATTTGAATGTATTCGTTAATATTAGAAACATAGACGTTTTTCTTACAGCAAGTTAAATCATAAAGCTTGTAATGCATAAAGAATATTTCAGTCAAGAAGAAACCTATCAAAAGAGCTTCTCGATCAGATGTCCCTCCACTTTGCGATGAATAAAATTTCCTAATTTTTTTACAAATAAAATGAATTAATCAGGTAAAATAATCAGAGCATTGCTTTTCTTAATGATCACCGGTTTTCAATATACGTGAAAGTTTTAAGTTCGTCAAATTAGAAACATTACGAAGGGGAATTTTATTTTTAAAATATTTTCTTAGACATTTATATTTCACTGACTTCCATATTCTTTGACTTCCTTTACTGAATTTTCCAGTTCTAATACTTCTCAGGTATTTCACTAAATCGTATGAAATATATATCTTTTGCGAACAGAAATTATAATTCATTTTAATTTTTAAAAATTGTTATATTAAATAAATGATTTTGTATTATATAAAATTAATTGATTATAAACATTGGATGTCATTAAAGGTATTTAACAACATAAAGCGAAAAATATAAGAAATGTTACTTCTAACGGATTGATTCTAACTGTAATCGCAGATTTAGAAATTTTTGTTACCAACCTGTTTCACTGATCGCCAATCCTATTACACAAAAGGGCAACCAAATTATTTCAGGATCCTTAGTTTACAGTGAATGTATACGCCAAAAAGAGTAAGCGATAAGGACTGGGTGTTCCGAGTTAGCAGCATGACACGAGATATCCCAAAAACTGTTCAAACTTGTATGTTGCAGATGATCATACCATTTCATGTCAATCTCAAAGTAGGAATACCATCGAACGGCAGCTCCAACTTGGCATAACTAAAATAGAATCCTGGACTTCACGGAACGGTTAGAGACTCTCAGCAAAGAAATGCACTGTCACTCACTTTTGCAAGAAGCGAGCTCTCCATCCCAAACCTGAACTACAAATACACAATACTCTAATCCCGCTTGTTAATACTGTTAAATTTCTTGGACTAATATTAGAGAGCAAACTAAATTTCCAAGCCCGCATCACTTATTTGAGAACTTCTTGTTTAAAGCATTTGAATATACTTCGATCGGTCTCGTCGATGTCATGGGGAGCTAATCAATAGACTTTACTGCATCTTTATAGAAGTTTAATCTGTTCATGCGTGGATCGGAGGAATGGTCCAGAGTGGACCGAAGGAATGGTCCAGAGTGGACCGAAGGAATCTGTCCACTCTGGCCCGTTTAATCCGATTGGAAACAGCGATGCCTTTATAAAGCGTGAGCACTTGGTATTAGTTTCCTTTGACATGGAAAAAGCTTATGACACAACCTGGAGGTACGGTGTTTTAAAAGACCTATTTCCTTTTGGTCTCAGAGGTCACCTCCCTACTTTTGTCAGAAATTTTTTATAAAAACGACTCTTCCAGGTTCGTGTTAAATCCAGCATGTCTCGTGTTTTTTGCCAAGAGGAAGGAGTTCCCCAAGGCTCTGTCCTCGGTGTAACGCTGTTTGCAGTCAAAGTTAACTCCATTACAACACAGCTTCCTCCTTCAGTAAATAGTGCCTTGTATGTTGATGATTTTAGTATTTTTGTCACTCCTGTATCATGAGAGTCATTGAACGACAAATGCAACAAGCAGTCAATCATCTTAGTTCCTGGGCTTTAACCAATGGGTTTTTCTGCCCAAAAGACCGTTTGTGTGCACTTCTGCCGCAAACGGAACATACATCCTGATCCAGAACTCAGACTTGGACAGAATCCAATTCCTGTGGTAGCAGAAACAAAATTTTTGGGACTCATCTTTGATCAAAAGCTGACTTTCCTACACCATATCCGTCAGCTTAGAGCAAAATGCATGAATGGTTTGAACATGCTCAGTGCTATCTCCTCCAACCTCTGGGGAGCAGATAGAAACACATTATTGCGCCTATACCGGGCTCTAAAGTTGTCAATGTCTACACACAGGACGTGTGTAGACATTGTAAAGCAATTTTAACTATCCGTCATATTTTAGTCGAATGTACCTTTTTTAATAATGAACGCCGTTTATGTTTTAACCCTCTGGTTGAGCCCTATTCTCTCAGGAAGATTTTATCGGACGATGACAATGTGTCAGATGTTTTCAGGTTTCTACAACTGATTAATTTATATAGATTCATTTAGATTGATAAAACTTCTAAAAACCATAAAACTTCTAAAAACCAACCTTTTGGCATTCACGCGATATCGTTGTGCACATGCGCAATATCAACTAATGGTATATCGTTTTGTTACTGCGAGACTCAAAGATAGTCACATTGGTATGACGTACCCAACTTCCTGCTTTTTCACCTGTCAAGTGAGCTCATAGGTGCAGTATATATAAAAGGTTGTGTTTCTGTCAAAGAATGAAGTGGTCTTAAAAACAGTTCCTGTTTTGTTTAGAGGAACGTATGTTCAGATGGCCAGTAAGATTCTCTTTCTCTTCTGTATGTGCTGCGTTTTGCACGCTCTGGCAGAGCTATCCAGCAGTGAAATAGCGCGAATTAACGCACGAAAAGCGGTTAAATTCGTTGAACTGGGTGTGCCAACTTTGCCTCCGGAGCAAATGGAAAAGTTAATGATTGAGCTGAAGGAAGCCCAGGATTCATTTCTCAGATGAAGGATCTGTATATATGTTTATTGTAGCCGTTTTTGTCATCTATTAAATACCACCTTTTCGCATTCAATATGTCTTATCTTGATCATCTATCGGATGAAAACCGCTATCTGGGCAGGGCCACACATGGAACACTCAACTAACAATCCCGTCAACCATGAGGACCATTTAAATGTCCTTTCTTCTTCCAGTAGGACAATTGTTATAGTTAACGTTACAATAAACCACTTCTGCTCTTCAGTTAAAAGTACATTTTTAAGAAATACTTCATTAACAATTTTTAACTTATAAGTAAATTATTTTATTTATACATAACCTAAAATAGTATTTGTTCATAAATAACACGATTAGATGTTCTCCTTGTATAATGTAAGGGAGACAAGAAACATGTTCTGTAAGAAACACGGATGGCACAAAAGCAGTGTATGTCTACAGGATTTCAAGCCTAGAACTCTAGGCTTGAAATAACTCCCTCGAGCCTAGCGTTTATCCAAAAGGAAAACGCTAGGCTTGAGGGATTTTGCAAGGCTTATTGGGAGAACTGTTTAGTTAGTAGAAGAGATTTATTTTGTGAAAACGCTATAGCTGCCAAGATGTGGGTTCGTCCACTAGCGAGATGGATGATAGCGTCGCGTTGCTCAGTAACCAGGTGTCCAATAAATCTGTCCTTTCAGTGTACTGTTTTTCTTGTGTGTCGTGCAGTTCTAGCTGCTTGTCTCACGTGTAAGAGGAGTTGTTTGGATGTCCAACCTAGATAGTTCATCCTCTTTACAAGTCAATATGCGACGTGAACGTAAGTTTGGTGTAAAAAATAATCCCCAGATCTCTATGAGTTGTCACAATTGGAATAGCCATTCCGTTTATTTTTGGATGTACGAGCGTTGGCGATTTTTTGAGAGAGTACACCATCATTACCGTCTTCTGCGGATTTAGGGCCAGGCCAAATTTACCTAAGTGTATGAATAGCTCTATAAGCTTATGATGGATCTCATTACCAATGCACTATTAGACAAGGACGGTTGGATGGTAATGTCATCTGCGTACGGGACCATATTATCTCGCAGAACGGGACCATGATTGCGGTAAAGAGGAGTCTGGATAAGACACTACCTTGTGGCACGGACTGGTTATTGAAGGATCAGACTGTCTGTTTGGAAGTAACTGGAACGGCAAATTAGCAGTAGCGACTGCAGGAACTTCAGCAAGTTTCCTTTTAGTTGGAAAGCGTGTTGCAGCAGACGTAGTAGGGCATGAACATTCAGGCTATCGAAGGCGGCCTTTATGTCATCATATATTATAGTTACTAACCAGTTTAATCTTCATTCTACAAACAGCAGTTAAGATCGACATCTCCCTCTCAACCGTGATACGGGGGCCAGTTGCTGCCAGTTATTTCTCTCTCTCTGCTCGACAGAGCCATTTTTAAACCAACACATTCCTTCAAAACGGCCTTCAACCACATCTTTCTCCCTAGGCGTAATCTCACCTTCGGAACATCCACCACATCCAGATTGCAAGCTAAAAAACAGACTACTAGGGCTAACAGAAGTCTATACGTCTCGTGGCTATCGCGCCACACTATTCGTGACCAAATTGCTACTGCACTAAGGAGAGACCTCTCATTATCTGCGATTTGACTGAACTACCAGTTAGAAACCTATCTATTCATCATTGAAGATAGAATTTGTAGTTAGTCATTATCGTATTAGCTCTCAACCATCCTTCTGGCAGGCTGGATCTTTGAATTAACCGTTTTAAGAACCAAGACGTCTTGCACAAAAGAAGCTCTTCCCTCCACACCAAAATAATGCCAGCTGACCCACAATCGATCTTGATCCCAATAATGCTGCTGAAAACGATGCTATGTCATAAATTCAACCAACGCATGTACCAATTACCAACAGAGGAGGACGCCACAAGAAAAATCTATTAGGGATCGGATAAATTTTGAAATTGTTAAAATTTCAGATGACAATAACAGTCTTCTGTCAGAACGCGCGGAGTATTCGCAACAAGCTAGATACTTCAAGCCATGATCAAACACAAGGGACAGTGGAGTAGCCATTATCTTCAATGAATCGCAATTCTAATTTGTTCATTAAAAATCAAGCTAGACACCAGTGTTTGAAGCTCTGCTGGTGAACATAAAACGAAATGCAATGCAGATAGGATGCATATATACTACCAGTGGCCGATCGAAAAAAGAGTGATTGTGCAACAGTATGGCTGACAAAGAACATGCACAAATCTGCCACTCACATCTTCTGTGGAGATTTCAAACTCCCCCACCTCCAAACCTACACAACCTTCAAGAATCACTGCTAAAAAAGATCGAAAACACTGGCCTCAAACTGAAAAACGAACAGCCAACCCAAGTACAAAATAGGCTGGATTTGATCTGGTCATCTACCAACTGCATAGTTCAGTCCACCAGAAAGAGCATTCGCATCTGACCATGAGCCTATTGCGTTTTCTGTAACAGATCCTATCCCTGACTTCAATGTGCCAAACGTTATAAAAAAAAGACAGTAATTTCGGCAAAGTTCCAAGACATCAACAAATGTTTAACTGTGCCAAGAAGTATATCATGGAATGTACTTCATCGGTGGCAGGTTTATGTAGCAGTCGACATAATAATCAGATGACTATTTTACACAGCGTCATTGACTTCTAAGAAACAAATAACAATTACATCAAGTTCCAGACCAATGGTGGACCCGAGACCTTGGTGGACAGTAACAAAAATAACGCCTCCTCTGATATTTTTTAATATTTATTTACTGTTTGATAGCACATTTGTTTGTAAAGAAAGTGTGTGAACGTAAGGAAGTGGCCAAGTCGAAGATAAAAAAAAACTAATACTTTTTATCCACCTTTGATCAGGATATCAGAGACATGGTGTCACACAGAAATAAGAAATGCAGAATTGGAATTTGGGGAGTACAATGTGTACATAAAGAACAGACAGAATAGAAAGGAGGAGTTATGCTGTTAGTTAAGAAACCCATAAAATCTTAGGAAGTGCATCCAGTTGAGGTGGGTGGACAGTGCAATGTTGAGTCAGTTTGGTGTGACATAAACACTGGGAAAGCAAATTTGAGAGCAGGATTATCTTTTATAGGCCCAATGACTCTGATGACTGCAATGAACAACTGTACAGAGAAATAAATTGGGCCAGTAAATCAGATTGTCTTATAATGGGGGGGGGGGGAGTTAATTTCCCAGATATTGACCGGAATTTGTGGGTTGGTCACTCGCACACTAGCAAGACTTCTGTGGATTTATTGGATGATTCCTTTCTATAGCGGCATGTTCGAGTGGCAACCAGAGGGAGTAATTCTCTTGATCTGATTATCAACAGTGATTATTGACGCATTAAGAATCTGTAGATAAAGGAACCACTACGTGGCAGTGATTACAGTGTACTGATGTGGGATTTACTCAAAGATTTAACTACCATCAGGGGTAAAGGGAAGGTTGCTTTCAAGGTTTAGGCTTAAATAGATGTCAAATGAACTAATGAGACTCGAAGCTGAGAAACAAAATGTATGGGATGCATAGAAATTATCAGGCGACACAGAAGCCAAAGGTAGATACAAGATAGTCTGTAGTCGAGTTACAAAGAGGTTAGGCAAGCGACGGCAGATTACGAGAAATCTTTAGCAAGGATGCAAAGAAAAACATCAAAGACTTCTTTACTTTTGTAAATTCTAGAAGGAAGGGGATGAATCAGATTGGTCCACTTGACATCAATGGTTCAACTATAGATGATTCTGCTCAAGTAGCTGACAAACTGAATGAGTATTTTGCATCTGATTCAACACATGAGGAATTTTGTAGGGATGTGGTGACCAGAAGCTTATCAAACTCTAACAAGGAGCTAAATGATTTTGTAATAACTGAGAGCAAAGTGGGCCCCGAGTGCCAAGCGTTTCTAGTGATCAGGCGATATCTCTGCGATTATAAAGCGATTTCTAAAGTGATAGTGATACATATTTATAGAGTTTAAAGAAAATTCTCTATTGTACATATATATATAGTTGCTGAAAAGTACCAGCACAAAGAATCCTAAGAAAGGAAAGACACCTTTCTTTTATTTATTTCCTAGTTCTACTAACTACTAATCAACTTCCGCTTGGTCACTAGGTGGCACCGCTCCTGCCTCCCCGTCGCGGGGCCGGAAACCTGGGAGGAAAAGCTCTCACTCCCAGGGCTAAAAGGAGCAAACATGAATGATCCAAATATCACAACCACAGATCCCAAAGATCCGTCTCCTTTGAGTCGGAAAAATGAGGATAATGAGACAAACATTACCAAAAGACAAAAAAAGGACATAACATCGCTTCACGCACCTACCTTTCTAGTCCTTCATTCAACATCAGAACAGCCATTGGGAAAACTGTCGCCATTTGTAATCCAAAAATGCCTAGAAAGTGTAGCTGGAACACCAAAAAATGTCAAGAGACTGAAATCAGGCGACATTTTAGTCGAGACAGCCAGTGCCAAACATGCAGAAAGACTTCTTCAGATGAGAACGTTTGGAGGGATCCCAGTAGCAGTCTCTCCCCATAACAGCCTAAATACATCAAAAGGAGTAATTTCTGAATGGGACCTTATTAGTGTCTCAGAAGAAGAAATTAAAAATGAGCTAGAAGATCAAGGTGTCATTGCTGTGAGAAGGATTAATGTAACTAGAGATGGTATACTTACTCCAACCAGAAATTTGATACTGACCTTTAACACTCCCAAACCACCTACATCGGTAAAGGCCGGGTATCTAAATTGTAACATCAGACCATACATTCCGAATCCTCTCCGCTGCTTTAAATGCCAAAAGTATGGTCATTCACAAATGGCATGCCGTGGAGTTCATATCTGTTCCAACTGTGGATCTCAAGATCATACCAATCAGAACTGTCCAGCCGAGCAACCGAAATGTCCAAATTGTAAGTGGGATCATTCCGCCTATTCTAAGAACTGCGAATTCTGGAAAAGAGAAAAGCAGATTCAACGATATAAAGTAGAACACTCAGTCACATACCAAGAAGCTAAGAGAACTGTACTCCCGACTATTTTAAACAGACCTTCCTATGCACAGGTCATAAAGAATCGGCGTACAATAGAGACGCAAACAGATTTCACGATTCCCCCAAAGAAGTCTATTTCGGATTGGGCACGAGGTCTACTTATCACATCCCAGCCAAAACAAAAAGAGAAAGTCACAAACACACCACTATCTGTACCTCCAAATGCAAAACACTCAGAAACAAAAGCCACAGAAAAACGTAATATCATAAGCCAGAAGCCAACGGAACAAATGGATACAGAATTGACCAATCAAGCAGAGGAATCAGTACTAGAGATTTTTGCGGAAGAAGAGATGGATACCGGCAAACCATATTTTCCAAAGGAAAAACATAAACTTGAAAAGCTTAAAACAACAGCTAAGAAACAGTCTGACACTTTCTCCAAAACCAAATAATGGGGATTATAATCCAATGGAACTGCAGAGGTTTCCGCAATAATATACATGATATATATGATCTGATTGCACAGCATACCCCGCTGTGTCTTTGCCTGCAAGAAACATATCTCAGACCTCAAGACTCTCCCACAGTAAAGAACTATATCACATACCGTAAAGACAGAGTAACAGGCGGCACGACCCATTGTGGTGTGGCAATTTTGGTAAATTCGCATATTCCTTCCCAAGTTCTTCCACTAAACACAATCCTTGAGGCGGTTGCAGTACGCATAGCCATTAAATCTCTCATAACCATTATAACAATTTACGTTCCCCCAAACCAAGAATTACAACAACAAGACTTGGAAGATATATTAACTCAGTTACCTCCACCCTTCTGTATACTGGGAGACCTCAACGGACACAGTCCTATGTGGGGAAACACAGCCGTAGACCGGAGAGGAAAACAGATCGAAAAATGGATAGAACAGAATGACTTAACCCTGTTGAATGATGGCACACATACATACACGCATCTTCCATCGGGAAACAGCACAGCTATCGACCTATCATTATGCTCTCCAACATTATTTCCAATACTTGATTGGTCTGTACACAGAGATCCTCTCAGCAGCGATCACTATCCAATAATCATTTCCATGATATCAGGAACCACATGTCAGTCACGTAGAAATCCCAAATGGAAAGTAAATGAAGCGGATTGGGAAAAGTATAAATCCATTGTAAAATTAGATGTAGATATTATCAAGCAAAAACCGTTAGATGCAGCAGTACAATATGTAACAAATAAACTAATCCAAGCTGCTGAGCAGGCTATTCCAAAAACATCATCACACCTTCCAACACATCCAAAACCATGGTGGAATGAAGAATGTTCACACGCTAAAAGAGAGAGAAATAAAACCTGGAATAATTTCCGAAGATGTCCCACTACAGAGAACCTAGTAATATTCAAAAAGGCACGAGCGCGAGCCAGGTATGTTAGGAGAGCCAGTAGCAAAGCATCCTGGATAAAATTTGCATCCACTTTAACAAGTTCCACACCATCTCAAACTGTCTGGAATAAAATCAGCAAAATGAATGGCAGATACCAGATTAATCCACCTCCAATCCTAAACTGGAATGGACAAATCACCGCACAGCCTTCAGAAATAGCCAATGCACTGGGTGAAACCTTTGCCAAAATATCAGCAACCACATCATATACTCCTAATTTTCAAATATACAAGGCAAAAATAGAAAAACACAAACTGAATTTTTCCACAAGAAATGACGAACAGTACAACCTTCCGTTAACTTTCCATGAATTAAGAACAGCTCTGTCGCAGACAAAGCAAAGCGCTGTAGGACCAGACCAAATTCACTACATGATGATAAAGGAACTTGACCACCAATCCCAAATGGCATTACTTGAACTGTTCAACAAAATCTTTCTAGAAAACTAGTTTCCAGATAGTTGGCATCACGCAATAATTCTGGCTTTCCCAAAACCGGGAAAGGATCTTTCTAATCCACGCAACTACCGTCCAATTGCTTTAACAAGTTGCCTAGGCAAAGTTATGGAAAAAATCATCAACGCTCGTTTAATGTGGTGTTTGAACAGTAATAATCTTCTCGACTCAGCACAGCATGGTTTCAGGAAAAATCGCTCAACACTAGACTTACTTATAAAATTAGAAAACAGTATACGGAATGCCTTCATCCGAAAGGAACATCACGTCATGATCTGCTTTGATATAGAAAAGGCTTACGATACGGCATGGCGTTATGGAATCCTTCAAAACCTATACCTCCTTAGTTTACGTGGACATCTTCCTATATATATCCAAAATTTCTTGCAACACAATACATTCCAAGTTAGGCTGCAGACAATCCTTTCAAAAGTTTTCATCCAAGAAGAAGGAGTGCCTCCAGGATCTGTGCTTAGCACGACCCTGTTCGCTATTAAAATAAATACAATAACCTAGCAAATTCCAAGAATCATTGACGCAGCTTTATACGTTGACGATTTCAGCATTTCATATCACTCTCAGAATATGCGAAGTATAGAACGGCAGCTACAAGGAACAGTAAACAAAATAAGCAAATGGGCTCAAACAAATGGCTTCCGGTTTTCCACACAAAAAACTGCGTGCATACACTTCTGTAGAAAACGTAACCTACACCCTGATCCTGAATTGAAACTTGACGGACAAATTATCCCAGTAGTACCAAGCATAAGATTCTTAGGACTTCTTTTGGATAAGAAACTAACATTCCTTGATCACATTAAACAACTCCGGCTTTCTTGCTTAAAGAAATTAAACATTCTCAAAGTTCTTTCCGCAACAACTTGGGGAGCAGATCGACGTACACTTCTCAAACTTTATCGATCTATAGTTCGTGCCAAACTAGATTATGGAGCAGCTGTTTACGACTCGGCTAAACCAAGTGCTTTGAGATGGTTAGACCCCATACACCACAGTGCACTCCGTATAGCACTCGGCGCTTTTCGAACTTCACCTATACCAAGCCTTTATGCAGAAGCCCATGAACCTTCATTGGAGCTTAGACGACAGAACTTGTTATTGCACTATGCCGTCAAGATAAAATCTATCAGTGATCATCCAAATAGAGATTTTCTGTTTTCATATAACTGGGAAAACATATACCAAGCCCATCCACGGATGAATCGACCTGCCAACATCCGTCTGAAAGATTTACTGCTAAGCCGAGAGCTTGATTATGACAACGTGGCTACTGCAATTGCACAGACCATTCCACCATGGTGCATAGTTCAACCCATATATGATATGTATTTTCAAACCTGGGGGAAAAACACTCTATCCAGAAAAAACTACCAGCAGTTATATGCAGCATACAAAGAACAATATCCACATCACACTTTCATATATACAGATGGGTCTAAATCAGTGACTTGTGTAGGAGCTGCAATTCATTTTGAGGATCGTACCTTTATCCAACAACTCCCAAAAGAATGCAGTATTTTTACTGCTGAATTACAAGCCATTTCAATGGCTATAAACCACATCAAACATAAACAGATAGCAAACAGCATTATTTTCACGGACTCACTTAGCTCTGTTACTGCCTTGCAGAACGCAAATACCAAAGGACATCCAATCCTACAACATATCCAATTTTCAGTATCAAAGGTATTACAAAGAAATCACAATATCAGATTCTGCTGGATCCCAGGCCACACAGGAATAACTGGAAACGAAAGAGCAGACAAAGCAGCAAAAGAAGCTTCCACATCTGATTATGCCTTTCATACAATGCCATATACAGATTACAAATCCTTGATCCACCAAAGCAGTATAAAACAATGGCAAAAACACTGGCTAGATCAGACTAACAACAAACTTCGCCTAATAAAAGAAACACTTCGACCATGGTCTACTAGCTTCCGATCGAATAGACAGGAAGAAGTGATCCTCGCTCGACTGCGAATCGGGCATACACATATGACTCACTGTTACCTACTCAGAGGTGAAGACCCCCCTCAATGCCAAAACTGTCAAGTTCCGCTGACTATACATCACTTCATGGTGAACTGTCCAAAATTTCATAGAGAACGTCAAAGAGCCTTTCAATCAATAATGAATAACCAAAACAATCTCATGCTTAAAACAATTTTAGATGACCGGCCAAATATAACCGAAGTTTTCTCCTTCCTTAAGTTAACTGGATACTTTCAAAACATATAAAATTAATAGTACACCTTTTATAGAGAAACTACACAATATATATAGCAAAGTTTTGGTTCTGCCATAAACCACAAGTGAAAAAATGCTGATATACAAAACTCTCCTACCTAGGCTAGGCGCATTATAGCCTAAGCTGCTCTTGCGCCAATAGCTTTCAAATAACAAACAAACAAACAAACGAGAGCAAAGTGGAGGAGAAATTGTTGAAATTGTACATAAGAAAAGCACCTGGGGTAGACGGGATCTATCCAGTTATATTAAAGGAGGAAGCAAACCCTTAGCCATAATTATCATAGCATCCTTGGACTCAGGAGAAGTTCCCACACACTGCAAATGTGCAAAGTATCCCCAATTCACAAAGGAAGATAAAAGCGTGACACCCGCTAAACAGTGATCATCTACCGATTCTTTGCAATATTAAAATGCAAGTAAACTTGTCCCCGTTGCAGCGATCCACCTGGAAATGCTAAGGCAAACTGGCATGAATATGCTTCCTTCATCCAGTTTGGTGATGAGATAGACCAGTCCCAGCCAATAGATATTGTCACCGATCATATTATCAATCAGATATTACAAAAGTTGAAACTTCTGCATTTCCTAAATATTTGCCTGGGAAACGCAAACAGTGCTGTGTTTGCGTTTCAGGTGGAATCAGGAATGCACACATGCTAAACAGATAAAAAATAGAGCTTGGAATTTGTTTCGCAGATTCTCTACAACTGGAAATCTTATTAACTTTAGAAGACTCAAGGCCAAGTTGCGCCAAATAAGAAGAAAAACAAAGAAAGACGCTTGGATAAGTTTTGCTTCCACCATTAACAAGGACACGGAGAACAGACTCATCTGGACGAAACTCCAGGCACTTAATGGTTCAGAAATGGCAATCGCATTAGCTGAGTCATTTGCCAGTATATCAGCAGTGTCCACATATAGAAAAACCTTCCAGAAAAATTAAAGCATCTTCAGAACAACATAAAATAAACTTTTCTGCTATGGTATCCCACCGGTACAATCAGCGATTCACTTTAAAGGAACTTTTGGAGTCTCTCAAGAAAACACCAAGTACTGCTGCTGGTCCGGATGGAGTTTGCTATATAATGTAAAGAAATTAATATTATGTAGCAATGCCAATATGAAACATCCAACCAGATGGTTATCTTTTGCTGGATCCCTAGTCATGTGGGCATCTCAGATGAACGTGCGGTTCGTGCTGCTAAACATTCTGGCAGTGGTTCATTCTTCCATCTGAAAGTCCCATACACTGATTATAAATCCACTGTTAAAATAGCACGTAGGATTCAATGGTCTGAACTGTGGAAAACACAATTTAATAATTTCCCTGAACCCTTAATCATCAAGGGTTCAGGAAAATTGCTAGTTCGGAGGGGGTCAGGGAAGTCGGCACACTATCGACCCAGGTCAAGAGATCAAACTTACACGTGCATCCTCTCTAAGAGCGCATGTATGCTAACATTAATCACCCAAAGTACTGAAAGGTGCTTTGGATGATTAATGGTAGAAGAAATGTTCCCCCGCGTTAATCAAGCGGACAACAAGGGATGTTGCGTGTGTATGATTTCAAATGACCTGCAGAAGAGGTTACAGTGCGATGCATTACAGACAAACGACTTCTAGGGATATGAAAAAAATCTGATTAGGCAGAAATGGGCAAATAAGTACGATTGTCTCATTATGGGCGACTTCAGGGAAAAAACTCTTTCGTAATAGTCATTTTACAGTGATGCTGACCTTTAGCATCTATAGTTCACTAATTCATCACGAGATGGCAGCACTATCCGCCCTGAACTCATTATATGGCAATATACGAGGAGTGATCATTTAATTCGCGGACTGTGCAAGATTTTATGTTTAACCCGCGAACTTTCCATAACTCCCGCTAGAAACGTTCTCCCTGATCGCTACTGAGCAGACCCTGTGGCATACGCGCACAGAATCTGCTTAGTAGCGCATAAAATTCAGTAAAATTTGCCGTAAAAACTTCACGCATGCGCGCATGCGTGAATTTTTTAGCCGCGAGTCACTGAATCGTTTTGAAGCAAGTATCACGTCGGACATACAGATTGAACAAAGATGTGTGATTCATTATTGCGTCAGACGGGGCTTAAATGTATCGGAAACATTTAAGAGATGAATGAAGCGTATGGTAATGAGTGTCTTGGTAGGACGACCATATTCCGGTGTGACCGAACTTTCCGGTGTGAAGTGGTTTCTCTATCGAGACAATGCCAGGCTCCATACGGCTAATTTTGGGCAGGCAGCGGTCACTGCCTAGGTTCTTCCACATCCTCCTTATTCGCCGGACTTAGTCCCATGTTATTTCTTCCTTTTTTCACGTCTGAAAAAAGTTCTGAAGCTTGGATTATGTGCATTATTTTTTTTTAAAACTCACTCTCGGTTTAGTTATTTCGGCCATTTTCGAGATTGTTTATTAACAAAGGTCCATTACCCTTGTGAAACCGAAGATCAATTTTAAATTTTTGACATGAAAGTTCCTCACATCATTGACGGGGTTTCGAACCCGGGCCTTTTCCACCGCTATGGGAAGTACAGTGATTATAACAGCTGCGCTATCCACGCAAACAAGATGTCCCATCTGCTCATACAATTCCATTGAGGAATTTACCAAGCAGAAGTGTATGCATAATACGAGAAAAACTAATGAATTACAAGGGGTATACCCATAAAAAACATGCTAACACATCATTTTAAAATTTTCCATTAATATAAGAAGCTAGTCAGAATACAACTGTGATCCATGTGTACATAACGGTTCGCAGTACTGTATTAACATGTACAGTACTTTAAATCAATTTTATTTAATATTACAGCGAAATTTATCTATCAGCAATATTAGCTGATGATAAGTAAAATAGCAGCAATCCCTAAAAAATGTCATATTAGGACCATCCAAGAACTTCTTTTATCTGCACATGTGTATTTTGTCTCTGAACTGCATGTGTGCTCTGGTCGATTTGCCTCTTTTGATGGATGAAAAACAAGAGTTTCTGGGTGGAACAAACGTTGCTATCCATGCATAAGACCAATTACCTCAGCCACAGAGTGAAAAAGCCCATAAAAGTTCCTCGCATCATTGGCAGGATTCAAAACTGGACCTTTCCACCTGCTGTGGCGAGGACAGTGATGACAACCACTCTGCGAACCCACGCAGACTACGCCCTAGTGGGTTGCACAGTTGGTAGGATCACCGTCCTCCTCACACCGAGTGGAAGAGACCTGAGTTCGAATTCCATCGATGACGTGAGGAATTTTTATGGGTCTTTTTCACAACGTGGCTGAGTTAGTCGGCCTCAGGCAAAGGAAGCATGGTTTTGTCCCCCGGAAACTCGGGTTTTTCGTCCAGCAAACAGAAAATCGGCCTTTGAACACACGCAATTTGCAGACAATATGCAAATTGCGGGGTAATATGGCTTTAGTTACAGATGCTCCTAAAACGCTACTACGAAAACGACCGTCAGGATTATTATTCCACGATGAACCTTCTATAAATAATAATCTACTGATTGCTAGAATAATCATAATCCATACAGATATTCAGTATTTCTATCATCTTTGTTAGAATATTCACCATCGATGCTCGTTTCAAATAACCTATCAACGTTGAACACTGGATGTTTATTTATGGCCATCTTTTCATACAAAACCTTAAAACCACTTTATAATGTCTCTGAATAGATGAATAAGAACAACTGTTACGAAATTACAAATGGACAAAAAGTACACACGCTTAAAAGTGAATTTTAAAGTGGAAAATAATAGTCATCCACGCGACTAAACGTGTCACGAGATATCACGCGACTACTGAAGAATAAATGATTTTATTACTTTTTCAAAAATAGTTCTGACAGATGTAGGTTAGACTTTCCTGTTTTGCGCAATTATTAACAATAAAAATTCCATAAAACTGAGGACCTGATGGAAACGCCTCCCTTTTAAATGACTACCTTGTATTTTTAACGTGAAGAATATTTATATAGTTATTATATATTTCAATATATTTTTTTCTTCTCGACGAATTGGCTGGATACAAACCCGGATCTTTTCCACCTAATAATTGTATATTACAGATTCTAGAGTAAAATATAAACATTATTACTGTGTTACTTATTATTTATTTCGATTCGCCGATGTTTATTTAACCCTGAATTGATGTTCGGTGAACTGTTTTCCATGAATTTCTTTCGGTGAATCTTCCTAGATCCACATTTTTGAGTGCGTTTTATTTCTGACAAAACCCTCCATCGTCTAGTCTTTTAAATACACAACACGCTGATCAAGAGCAGCAGTGCCTACTATTCACTTTTTTACCGTGAGATGGCGCTAGTACCTTGTCTAATAACGCTTTGCTAGTCATCTTATTTAAAAATGAACCACATTTACTACAGAAATACTTATATTCCGAGCTTTGAAAATTCTCTATATATTTCTGGTAGAATAACCCTTTTTGAGGCTTTCCGTACCTCAAAGGTCTTTACCTTCGCAGGGAGTCTGTCAGTCACCCATAATATTGAACATTTTAAGATTATTTTTACCTCACTATGAATTGTTCACTTTTCCACCATCAGTTAGCAGCACTGCGCTACTTGAATACTGTACTGCATATCATTACAATGGAATATCGAAGTAGCAAGTATTATAATGGCAGTTGAAAACACAAATACAGTGAGCTATCTTCCAATGGAGGATCCTTTGCTGAAGGACAACCCGTTATTCAATCATTTAACTGGATTTATCATTTATAAGTGATATCATGGTCCTCTTCATTGCAAAATCTTTAATACATAAAATCTCTAAATTAATTTTTTTTTAATGCAATATTTATTCTACATTATTACTTTTGATATACACATGTTCTTGTCTTATATTTTCTTGTTTTCTTATATTTTATTTACTTATTTATATTTTAGTGTCTTATATTTTCTTGTCTTATTTTCTATTATGCTAAATGACATCATCTTTCCACATGTGGTGCTCAAGGGCAGTTTTCAAATATAGTTGTTTCAATGAATGTCTGTTGTAAGCAGTGTACAGTGACTGAATTTTTGGTACGTGAGAGTGACTATTGGAAACATTCATAAGAAACAGAAAGTTTGCTGGAACATTGCTATCAACCGCAGCACAGTTAGTCGCTGGACTAAGCAGATAACACTATAACCCCCTATTATTTTCATAAGCTCTTCCCTGACTAATCGATGAATTACAGCAGCGTTTACAAAACTTGATGGGACGGCCTTCTTCAATGTCTTTTTTTGGAGGGAAAAGATATAAACCATATAACAAACAATAAGAAGAAAAACGAATAAATTTTTACCCTTTTGAATAAAACAAGTTTTATTGTTTTTGATAGTAATTTTAATTACTGAAATATTTATTTATATTGTCTTAAATATCGACCTAACTATGGAAAATATAGTCTAATTTTCTATTTTTTGAATACACTAAATGCTAAATGTAAACAGCTTTTATTTCTTTTATTTCCCTTTATTTATTTTCATTTTTTATCAACTATATTTTCACTTTTAGAATTATATTGATCTTAACTTCAATTCCTTACAATAACCTCACCGAATTCACAGTAACATACGTTGTTATAAATAGCAAATTTCACAGTAACATACGTTAATAGTAAAATTATGTAAAACCATCCACCTAACTCCTTGCCATAAGAAGACCGAATCCGACTGTGACCAATACGAGCACAGTCTGATGTTTTGACGAGTATTTGTGAAAGAAAAGAAAACAGAACACAATTAACGTTCAAAGGTGATGTTTTATTGATAAAGAAGAGTGCTACATCTTTGTGCAAATGCAGAAGTTATTCGACACTGTTCTTGTCTAAATAGAAAAGTCAAGAATTTATAATACCAAGAAAATTCCTTTGTATTAGATTTCTCTGAATAATGGAAGGTCCACTAGAAGACGATGTTCATCCGTTCATTTTCCAGCGAAGACTTCAGTCATTTGATTGACAGCTTTTTGACCCGCATCGATGAAACCTTTCGACATATTAGAAAATACTTCACTTCCAGCAGCTCCAGCCTTCATGTTGTTGGGAACCACAGCCTTACCGTCCTGTGCCAAAGCGGAAAAAACGCTGCATACCAGAAAAAGAAGGAAAATCTTGCTTGCATCCATTTCGACGCGCTTTTCACAACTCAACAGAGAGGTGCGTAATCGGAGTACTTGCTTCTGTTGCTGAAACACACCACCAATTATATAGTTCATCAGCGGTTCCTTGGCAGGTGAACAAACAAAATGGTCAATTACGTCATGGCCAAGGGATCTTTTCAATGTTCGAAGCTATAAACAAACAAACGGTGCCATTGGTTTTCATCGCGCATGTGCACAACGATTGCCCATGATGGTACCGTAAGATGGATGCATTTCTCCCAGTTTTTTTCTCCTTTTCTGTTGCACCTTATTTGGATACAGTACTTACTTCAATAACGTTATACTGCTGTATTGAAAGTTCAACGTGCGCCGACATCATATTAAAATTGTGTTTGTAGTCCTTTACATGAATGTCTCTGGTTTTCCTGTACTTTTGTGATGACTATTATTATGTGAGCTAATAGAATATTACTTCTTCAGTTGTTTCTAGCTACAATGACGCAGGTAATTTTAAGAGTGATTATGAGAATATTTGCAGATTGTGTAACAAGCAACACAACCTGTAATTTAGTATTTGAAGTGAAATATCGAAATACAAGAGAAGAGATCAAATATAATTCAATAAATGAAGGGTAACTTTAATTGTTTTAATATTTATAATAAAGGAACTCAAAAATAAACCTCAACTTCAGTCATATCAAACGAGAAAACTAAAACGCACAAATACTTAGCCTCTGTGTAGAAAACACTACATTAGTATTTAGTATTTTCCTATTAGCAATGGCCACATGGCGCAAGGAAGCCTATATGGCTTATGCTGCACCAGCCAAAAAATAAAAATAATAATAAGTAGAAATTTTAAAAATAAATAATTAATTAATAAGCGAAACGGAAATGGACAACCCGTACGTTTCCTTCCGCCCGTAGGTAAGTATCCAGCTGACATTTGAATCCCCAAACTGTCAGCCTGTATCACCCACGTAGGTAACTTATTCCAGTAATTTATAACTCGCTGGCTAAAATAAACTTCCTGCAATCCAGATCTAAACATCTCCCCCTAAATTGAATTTATGACCTCTATTTCTAGAATCATTTATAACCGTGAAAATTTTGTCCTCATTCATTTTACTGATACCTCTCAGAGCCTTAAACACCTCAATCAAGTCTGATCTAAGGTGCCTAGTTTCCAAGCTGTGTAATCCACATATTCGAAGTCTTTCCTCATATTGACACCCTTTTGCCGATCTCACCAGGCGAGTTACCCGTCTCTGAACCCTTTCAAGAAGCTCGATGTCTTTCTTTAGGTGCGGTCTACATACTTGAACACAGTATTCCAAGTGTGGTCTAACAATAGCCTTATGTAATGGGACACCATGGGCCTTCCTTGCAACCCGTCTATAAAGCTCGGAGAACTTAATATCTGACCGTTTCGTAACACCCAACTCGCTTTCCTCCACTACCGGCTTTCGTTCAACTCCACCAAGTGTATAAGTTATTTTGGAGTTACTGTTCCCCAGGTGCAATACCTTACACTTTGCTGGATTAAAGCATAACTACAATTTTTCTGACCATCCCTGAAGTCTATCTGGGTCACTCTGAAGAAACTCTTCTTGGCGGCAATCATTAACTACTCTACCAATCTCTATATCATCTGCAAATTTAGACATCACACCCTCTATCCCTTCATCGATGTCATTTACGAAAATAAAAAAAACAACAGTGGTTCTAATACTAATCTTTGGGAGGACCTCACTTCTTACATCAACCCAATCTGAGGAATAACCATTTATCACAACCCTCTGGCTCCTGCCCTGAAGCCACCCTGCTATCCATGTAAGGATTTTCCCTGTGACCCAACCTGTTCCAGCTTATAAAGCAACCGCTCATGTGGGACTGAGTCAAATGTTTTGCTGAAATCTAAATAAACAATGTCGAAATTATATTATTCCCAAAGTCCTGATCTTGAGTGACACTGTCAAAAGAGCTAACCAGATCTGCTAAACATGATTTTTCCTTTACAAAACCATGCTGAGTATCCTTCAGAATTCCATTTTTATCCTAAATGATCCTGAATTCCACTCTTGATCATTGCCTCCATGATTTTCCCTACTACAGAAGTTAGACTGACCGGTCAGTAATTTTCCAGTTCACTTTGAGAACCGCCCTTATACACAGGAGATACGTTCATTATCAAAATGGGTATTATATTAGGGTCACCCGTAATTCATTACATAAACTCGTATTTGGTATCTTTAAATTGCATGTGTTCTCTGGTCGATTTGCCTGTTTTTTCTGGACGAAAAATACCCCAGTTTCTGTGGGAAAATACCTTGCTCCCTCCGCTTGAGACCGACTACAACTAACTCAGTCACTGAGCGAAAAAAGCCCATTAAAGCTCCTCGCGTAATCGACGGGATTCGAACCCGGGACTTTTCCACCTGGTGTGGGGAGGACGGCGACGATACCACTGTGCTACCGGGCAGATATTGGAGATATATTGGTACTTTTCCAATCCAACGGAATCACTCTCGAGTCCACCCTCGACGTGGGCATCTGTACGTGGTGAAGGGACCTCCCAGTGGTGCTGCTGGACTTCCAGGTTAGCATCACTGGGATCTAATGCGCATACATTGGTTCCAGGGTTACATCTTTGGAATCCGACGTGTGCAGCCGTGCGCCGCGACCCGTGGAATTCGGAAAGGGGGGATCCTGGTGGTTGAGGGGCCCAGCCGTAATACACCACTTTGGCCCCTGCTTCGACAAGACGGGTGGTCTCGGACCGGCCCGACTGAGATCAATCGGCGGATGGTTCTTACTTCTAGAGTTAATTGCGTTCCAATAAGTCTCCCATCCTTTGCTCCTGGGACGGGATCAAGGCTTATTGGAAAAGTGGGTATGGTGCTCCTAAGCTAACTTGGCGTCCCATTCGTGTACGCAGTACCTGCTAGTTCACGAGTGGACCTTCCCTCGTAGGGCTCCGTGTTGTGTGAGGTAATTAGGGCATTAGAAAATTTTATTTTACTCCTATGAGTAATTTAAATCCTTCTTCTTCTGGAGCCCCAACAGGGCCCCTACCTGATCGAGATGATGACGCAGAAAACATCTCTGCAAAAAGAACCAGGACTGAGGATACACCAACACCATCAGTCACACCGCATTTCCGTATTCTCCATTCCATCGGAGAGCAGTCAATTGAAAAGATGTCACCCTTCTTTATCCAGAAAGAATTAGAAGGGTTGGCAGTTTAACCAAAATCCGTTAAACGACTGCGTACTGGCGACCTTTTAGTTGAAGCTTCCAGCACAAAACAAGCTGTAAAAATCTTGAACTCTACATCCATAGGGGGAATACCTATCACCGTAACCCCCCACAAAACTCTGAATTCTTCAAGAGGTGTTATATAAGAGTGGGACCTTCTTCATGTTTCTGAAGAAGAGATCTGCTCTGAATTAAAAGACCAAGGAGTGGCAACTGTCAAGAGAATATCGGTACGGAAGGATGGGAATCTCGTCCCTACTAGAGTTCCATCAAGGCAGGCTGTCTAAACTGCCCAGTGAGGATTTATATCCCAAAACCACTGCGGCGTTTTAGATGCCAAAAATACGGCCACTCACAAACATCTTGTCGTGGTAACCCTGCCTGTGCTCGATGTGGTGTTAAAGACCACGAGAGCAAGGAATGTTCAGCTCCAAACCCGATCTGTGTCAATTGCCAAGATGAGCACACCGCCTACTGAAGAGCATGCCGGCGGTGGAAGGATGAAAAGGAAATCGAAAATTTGAAAACAGAGCTGAATATCTCCTACCCAGAGGCCAGAAAACGTATCCAACCAATAAATAGCGGGAAACCTTCACATGCCCAGACGTTTCCTTCTAAGTGCTCTATCGGTACACAAATAGAGATCACTGCACCACCAAGAGTGTCATTCATCCCGATTGCACGCTATTTATTGAGTTCACGAAGGCCCACCAAAAAAACACAATCAGCTGCAACTCCTATATCCGCAGCTCCTAGTGCTCCAACGGTACCAAAACCAAGTGGTAAAGAAAAGCCAAGAAGTTCAGAAGAGTCACTCGTGATACCAGAAACAATGGATGTAGAGAATAAAGGGGTACAACATGTATCAGTCTTGGAACTCTTTGCAGAGGAAGAAATAGACACGGGACAGCGTCCATTCTTTCCCAAAAAAGATAAATCCAAGACTGACAAAAGTAAGCCCTCAGCACCTCGGAAGCAGCCTGATGGACCAACCCAGCCAAAATAATGGCTAAATTCCTACTGTGGAATTGTCGTGGATTCCGGCGAAATACTGATGACATCAAGGCTCTCCTGCAAAAGCAGGCGCCAGTTTGCTTTTGATTGCAGGAGATTTATCTAAAGGCAAATGATGATCCCGCCATGCATAACATTACAATTTTTTGGTAAGGATAGAATTGCGGATGGTCCTGCTCATGGAGCAGTGGCTATCCTTGTGGGCAACCAGACCCAGTTCAGCCCTTGCTAGTTAAAACCAGCATAGAGGCTGCTGCAATTCGCCTTACAGTGGGATTTTTATTAACCGTGTGCTTTGTTTATTTGACACCTGGGACTGGCATCTCCCAGGAAGACCTTTATGATCTTGCAACGCAGTTGCCTCCCCCTTTCTTAATTCTCAGCGATTTTAATGGAAATAACACCCTGTGGGGTAGTAGTAACATCAATGGAAGGGGACGAGTCCTAGAGCGTATGCTAAATGACAATGACCTTTCCCTTCTAAATACTGTAAAAAACACTTTCTTTCACATGCCTGCCCGTACTTTTTCTGCCATTGATCTCTCTATCTCCTTCCGTTCTGTACTCCCTTCTCTCACTTGGGAAGTGGAGTAGAACCCATACGAAAGTGATCACCTCCCTGTGATAACCTCGATATACAGTGGGAGACCATGTGTTCCTTGCAGGTTACCACAGTGGAAGACTGATCAGGCTAACTGGACTGCCTTCCAATATCAGGCAAATTTAGATCTCAGTACCGTCAGTCAGGACCCTATAAATGATGCAGTAACGTACATCAGAGAAATTATATTCCAAGCAGCTGCGAATGCTTTTCCAAAAACATCTGCCCAGTTTCCACCTTTTCCCAAACCTTGTAGGAATTCAAAATGCACAGCAGCAAAAAAGGCTCAAAACAAAGAGTGTGGGATATTCCGACGATACCCTTCCACTACCAACCTTATAGTATTTAAACGCGCACGAGCCAAAGCACGCTACATTCGCCGTCAGAGTCAAAAGGAATCGTGGATCCGTTTTACTTCATCAATTACTCAGTCCACTAGTACTAACTTGGTCTGGGATAAAATCCGGAAAATTAAGGGAAAATATACATCCCACCCTTCTTCAATCCTAGGCCCCGGGTGCCAAGCGTTTCCGTGGCCAAGCGATTCTTGTGCGATTAAAGAGCGTTTTTTGGTAAGCGACTAGGTTCTCTTTTGTTTTCTCCCTTACTTATTAAACCTTTTTGTTAAGTAGCTTCATTTTCTTAAAAACACTTAAGAAGTGAGCCCAGAAGAAGGAAAGTACCTTTTTCTTTAATTTAGTACTTATACTAACTAAACTAACCTCTACGCTTGGCCACAAGCGGCACTGCTCCTGCCTCCCCGTGGCGGGGCCGGTAACCTGGGTGGTAAAGGTAAACCCCCAGGGCCAAAAGGAGCTAATATGGATACAAATAGTTATCCACCTTTAGAGCCATTGAGCTCAAGACAAGAAACTTCTGAAATTGACCGTGACTGTGTTCACCCAAAAAGGCTTCGAAGGGAAGCAAAATGTCAAAATGATATCCCGAACTTCTTGGTGGTACATTCGTTATCTGCCCAACCTGTAGGCAAGTTATCACCATTCTTGATACAAAAGTGTCTAGAGTCTATTGCAGGGTCACCAAAAATGGTGAAGCGACTACAATCCGGAGACCTCCTGATCGAAACAGCCACCTCAAAACATTCTGAGCGGCTGTTAAATACAACATCTTTTGGGGGGCTAACGGTATCAGTTACTCCCCACAGAACCTTAAATTCATCAAGAGGTGTGATCAGCGAGTGGGACCTAACTTCAGTCTCCGAAGAAGAACTACTCCAAGAACTTAGTAGTCAAAAGGTAATAAGTGTAAAAAGAATCATGACTAAAAAAGATGGGAATCTAACTCCAACTAGAACCATCATTTTAACATTCAGTACTCCAGATTTACCATCCTCAATCAAAGCTGGCTATTTGAATTGCCGTATTAGACCATATATCCCGAATCCCGTTCGTTGCTTCAAATGCCAGAAATATGGTCATTCACAGCAGGCATGTAGAGGTGACTCCATCTGTCCCATATGCGGATCTAAAGACCATACTCAAGCTGATTGCTCAGTGGCAACCCCTGCGTGTCCAAACTGCAAGGGAAGTCACCCTGCCTTTTCCAAATCTTGCGAATTATGGATTACAGGGAAAAAAATTCAAAAATATAAAGTAGAAAATAAAGTTACGTTTCCTGAAGCACGTAGGCAAGTTATGTTGAGCATGCCTAGCAGTCGATCCTACGCTGTCCTCACTAGAAACTATGTATCCACTGGAGCACAAACAGATGTATCAATTCCGCCTAATACCTCAATGGCTAATTGGCTTAAATCTACCCTTTCAAATTCAAAAAAAGAAAATCCTCAAAATAAAACTAGCGAAGCTACAAATACCCCAATCAGTATCCCTAGTGATACTCCATCGGTCTCATATGACACAGGGCAAACGAAATCTGACACAGGTTCAAAACAAATGGAAACTCCTACCAACAGTATGGAAGTAGATGAGCGTTTAGATAATGGGGAACCGATTTTGGAACTCCATGCAAATGACACCATGGATTCAGTACGCCCCTATTTTCCGAAAAAAGATAAAATAAAACAAGACAGACCGAAATGCTCCACTTCTAAAAAACAGTCAGACCAATCGACCACAACTAAACTCAAATAATGTCTAATATCATACAGTGGAACTGCAGAGGACTAAGAAGCAATTCTGACGACATAAAAGATTTACTGATTAAATATAATCCGATAGGAGTATGTCTACAAGAAACTTTCTTATCATCTCAAGCTTCACCAAAATTTACAAACTATACAATATATAGAAAAGACAGGATTTCGGAGTCTCCTGCTCGCGGAGGAGTAGCTGTGCTTATAAAATCAAACATACCGTCCAGGCAAATTCAATTACAAACTAGTCTAGAAGCTGTGGCAGCACGTATTTCAATCGGCATATCAATTACCCTAACTTCTATATATATACCCCCTTCTCAACCATTGTCAAATACAGAACTTGATAATTTGGTTATGCAACTACCATCTCCAATCTGCCTTTTTGGTGATTTCAATGGCCACCATCCATTATGGGGGTCGCCTGCGATTGACACAAGAGGCAAATTAATAGAAACATTCATGAATAATAACAGCCTAACTATACTAAATTCTGGATCTCCCACTTATATTCACCTATCTACAGGATCTACTTCTGCAATAGACTTGTCAATCTGCTCACCAGCAATTTTCCCAAGTATGACATGGTCAGTGCTAAACTATCCTCTAAACAGTGATCACTTCCCAATCCTTTGCTCATTACAAACACGGGTAACTGCAAATCTCGAGCACCGATCCACCTGGAAGTTCAAGAAGGCAAACTGGGAGAGCTACTGTACCCAGGTCCAGTTAGACAGGAGTTATGTTCAGCAACATCCAATTGAAGACGTAACTAACTACATTACCAATCAGATACTAAATGCAGCAAAAAATTCAATTCCGAAGTCACGACCCCACAAGTGCTCCCACCATAACAACTGGTGGAACACAGATTGTTCTAATGCCAAGCGTGAGAAAAACCGTGCTTGGAACAAATTCCGTAAGTTTCCTACAACCAGTAATCTAATAGAATACAAAAGACTTAAAGCCAAAGCAAGGCAGATTAGGAGAAAAGCCAAGCGTGACTCCTGGATATCATTTGCCTCAACTATCACCAAAGACACTGACCCACGATTCATTTGGAGAAGAATTAAAGCGCTAAATGGAAAATTCATTCGACCACCCTCTCCAATACTCTGTTGGAATGGAAAAGATCTCTCGGCACCTAAGGAAATCGCGAATGCGCTAGCAGAATCATTTTCTTCAATATCAGCTTCTGCTTCCTACTCCATCTCCTTTCAGCGCATCAAGGCAGATGAGGAACGCCGCAAAATTAACTTTTCCACACGGCTCTCACTTCCATACAATCAACCATTTAATATAACAGAACTCAAAGAATCCTTAAATAAATCTTCAAATAGTGCTGCCGGCCCAGACGACGTACATTACATCATGCTAAAACAATTACTTGAAGGGGACTTACGTACCCTATTGATCTTCTATAATAGAATCTTCTCAGAAAATGATTATCCACTTCCGTGGTGTCATTCTCACATACTTGCCATACCAAAACCAGGCAAAGACCCTTCTTTGGTTGACAATTATAGGCCAATATCTCTCACAAGCTGCATGGGGAAAGTTTTTGAAAGAATGATACATACGAGGCTTACCTGGATCTTAGAAGCAGAGAACCTTTTAACAGATCATCAGAGCGGCTTTTGTAAGAACAGATCCACTCTTGATGTACTTATCAAAGCTGAATCGAATATTCGCAACGCCTTTGTCATGAAGCAACATCTAGTCATGGTCAATTTAGATATTGAAAAGGCATTTGATACTACCTGGCGACATGGTATTATTATGGACCTTTATAATCTAGGACTAAGGGGTCATCTCCCTCAGATAATTCAGAATTTCTTGCGCCACCGCTCTTTTCAGGTCCGTTATCAGAACGTACTGTCTACACCCCATATTCAGGAAGAAGGAGTACCGCAGGGATCTATACTCAGCGCAACGTTATTTGCAATTCGAGTCAACAGCATAACTAGAGACATCCCCAAAACTGTGGAGGCATATATGTACGCGGATGACCTCGCCATCTCTTGCCAATCGCAAAACATGAACACCATTGAGCGTCAACTCCAACTTGCCATTAACAGAATTGAATCCTGGATGTCACGCAACGGATATCGTCTAGCTGTACAAAAGTCTACCACCACTCACTTTTGTAAGAAACGTGCTGTCCACCACCATCCTGAATTACGGCTAAACAATTCTCCAATACCAGTAGTAAACAGCATCAGATTTCTCGGTCTGATTTTAGATAGTAAGCTTAACTTCCAAGCACATATCACATATCTACGAACTACTTGTCTAAAACAGTTGAACATGCTTCGATCAGTCTCATCCATGTCGTGGGGAGCTGATCGGTACTCCTTACTTCACCTCTACAAATCTCTGATCCGTTCACGCTTAGATTATGGTTCTCCCGTATATGACTCAGCTAGGAAAAGCACATTAGATCGGCTGAATGTCATCCAGCACAGTGCCCTGAGGACTGCTCTGGGCGCATTCAGGACTTCTCCCATGCAAAGTCTTTATATCGAAGCCCACGAGCCTCCATTACATCTCCGTAGGAAAACATTATTGCTTTTCTATGCTTCGAAGATCCAGAGTCTTCCATCGCACCGCAGTTGGGAGTATCTTTATCACACTCGGTGGGATTCCTTTTATGAGAATAAGCCACATGAAAATCGACCTGCTTCTCTCAGGATCAAAGATCTTATTCTGAGTTGGAACATTGATTTAGCTGATATTTATCAGAACACAACTGCACCCATTCCACCTTGGATGTATGTTTGTGCCTCACATGATGCACATTTTCTCCAGTGGGGGAAGAATGTCATATCTCCCAATAACATGAGACAGTTGCACTCAGCTCATGCTAATCTTAACTCCGATTTCTGTAAAATATATACTGATGGGTCCAAAACTGATAGTATGGTAGGTGCTGCAGCTGTCTTTCCTACATGTACAATTTCAGCCACACTACCTTTATCATGCAGTGTCTTCACTACTGAACTTTATGCCATCAAGTTAGCACTTAGTAAGATTATTGAACTTTGCATCTCACCTGCAATAATTTACACGGATTCCCTCAGTGCTATCAATGCCATAAGGAAGAATTTCTCCTCTTCTCATCCTACATTGAAAGAAATTCATTCCCAACTATTTTCCTGTAGTATGTCCAATCTGTCAATCTGCTTTTGCTGGATCCCTGGCCATTCTGGCATTCCGGGAAATGAAAGTGCAGACTATGCGGCTAAACATCCTCAACCAACTCTCTCACAACATCCTCAGGTTCCGTACACTGATTACAAACCTGTTATTCGTAAAGCATGTTACCACAACTGGTCACAGATATGGAAAAGGAATACTAACAGCAAACTTTACCAAATAAAACAAGAACCAAAGCTGTGGCTCTCTTGCTTCAGACCAAACAGACGTGAGGAAGTGGTGTTGGCAAGGCTAAGAATTGGACATACACATCATACCCATCTCCACTTGCTATTGGGAGAAATCCCACCTCAGTGTTCATCCTGTAACAGTTGGCTCACAGTCCGCCATTTTCTGCTTGATTGTCCCTTGCATTCAACCATCTGGTCAAACACTTTTCAATCAATTTCCAGGCTTAATGTATCACCTGATTTATCTCATATCCTAGGAAACAATGCAAATATTGAAGAACTTTTAATATACTTAAAATGTATTGGCCTATACAACAGTATATAATTTAACAACTATAAAGATAGAGTCATGCAATTAAACGATGAATAGACACAATTTGGCCTCAGCTGCCCTTGTGTCTTTAAACCCAATAACAACAACAACAACAACAATCTTCAATCCTAAATTATAATGGATGCACTATTGTAGATCCAACTGCAATAGCCAATTCTCTTGGGGAAATATTCTCCAACATTTTTGCAACATCTTCGTATTCCCCAGAGTTCCTGATCCTGAAATATAAAATCGAACACCAGGCACTTAATTTTAAGTCTAAGAGCCTTTATCCCCACAACGGGGCATTTACTATACAGGAACAGAAAAGAGCCCTCACTCTTTCCAAAGCAAGTGCTGTTGGACCAGATGGCATCCATTATGAAAAGATTAAGCATCTTTCACCAAAATCTATTGATCATATGCTCCTTCTATATAATAGAATCTTTATTGAAGGGCAGTTTCCGCATTCCTGGCGCAAGGCAATCGTTTTTGCCTTTGCCAAGCCAGGAAAGGATCCAAAAGTCACTACCAATTATCGTGCTATTGCTCTGACTAGCTGTCTCTGCAAAATCCTGGAGAGAATGGCTAATTTTCGTTTAGTATGGTATTTAGAATCAAATCACCTTCTCTCCAACATCCAGTGCGGCTTCCGAAGGAACCCGTACACTCTCGACCATCTTATTAGACTGGAAACATCTATCCGCGATGCTTTCCTAAAACGTGAACATTTAGTGTCTGTATTCTTTGATATGGAGAAAGCGTATGACACAACTTTGAGATTTGGCATCTTAAAATGAGACCCCGGAGGAATCTGTCCACCTTTTGGCACCATCAGTTCGATCAGAGTCTCGTATTGAGACAGTACATGTTTAGCTGGGACTGGTCCAGCTTCCTGTGGTGTGGACGAGTACCCAGAATCATCTGTCCGGGTTACTGATGCTTCTGGGTAGCCAAGTGGCCAGAACATAACAACAGAACACACACACACACACACACACAAATGTGGCCCATTTGTAGTGATATAATTCTTCACAGAGACACGAGGCGGAGCTGAGGCCCCGGGTGCCAAGCGTTCCGTGGCCAAGCGATTTCAGTGCGTTCGTTAAAGCGATCCTCCTAAAGAGCTTTTGCCAGATATGGATTCTTTTTCGTTTTAAATACCGTTTTCCTCATTTTCTATTAGAGAGCTCTTTCGCACTACAAGTAGTAGGCAAAGGCCCAGGAAGGAAAGTCACCTTTCTGTTTCTTATTGTTATTTCACTAACACAACTAACAGCCGCTTGGTCACCTCGTGGCACTGCTCCTGCCTCCCCGTGGCAGGGCCGGAAACCTGGAAGGAAATGTTATCCTTCCGGGGCCAAAAGGAGCAATTATGGAAACCGAAAATTTTCCACCTCTCAAGACTGTAAATCCTGCTTCTTTGGATTTGCAACAAACTGACTCGGACTATCAAACACGGAAGAGGATGAAAACAGATGTACCTCAAATGGAATATCCATCTTTCCTCATACTGCATTCCCTAACGAATCAGTCTTTGGGTACTTTGTCTCCTTTTTATATACAGAAATGTCTAGAAAGTGTAGCCGGATCACCAAAAATGGTAAGAAGACTGAAGTCTGGCGACCTATTAGTCGAAACCACCAATCGTAAACATTCTGAGTCCCTTCTGAAACTTACATCGTTTGGTGGAGTTCCTGCTAAAGTATCTCCTCATGCTACCCTGAATAGCTCCAAAGGAGTAATTTCCGAATGGGATCTGTTGAACGTCAAAGAGGAGGAAATTGTTCAAGAACTCCAAGACCAAAAAGTTACTGAAGCAAGACGAATAATGGTGAAGAAAGATGGAGAATTTGTTCCTACTCGTAGCATCATTCTCCATTTTCTACACCAAACCTTCCTTCATCAGTAAAAGCAGGATACTTAAACTGTCGCATCCGTCCTTATATACCCAATCCTATTCGATGCTACAAGTGTCAGAAGTTTGGACATTCCCAAACTGTCTGCCGAGGAGATTCAGTTTGCTCAAACTGCGGATCAAAAGAACATGTCCATACTGATTGTAATGCTGAATCATCACGGTGTCCAAACTGCAAAGGCAACCATTCAGCCTTTTCTAGATCCTGTGAGCAATGGAAGCTGGAGAAAAAAACCCAAAAATACAAAGTGGAGAACAAGGTCACATACCCTGAAGCCAGAAAGAACCTACTACAAAACATGCCTAAGCGTACATATGCTGAAGCATCCAAAAGACAACAAACAGTTTCAACGCAAACAGATATATCAGTCCCACCAAAAGTGTCAATTTCTGATTGGGCTCGATCATTGCTATCACCTGCATCACAGTCAACAAAACACCAAACAGTAGATAGGACAAACAATACCTCCATCTCAATACCATCCACTGCTAAATTAGATCCAGTTACTGCAGATCAGAAGGAAAATTCAGTTCATGTTAGAAAGAAATTATCTGATAACACAGCTATGGATATTGCAGAAAACAATACTTGTAATGAACCTATCCTAGATCTTCATGCAGAAGACGACATAGACACACGTCCAGTCTTTCCAAAAAAGGACAAAATAAAAATTGACCGTCACAAGCAGAGCAACATTAAAAAACAGACAGATTCCACTTCTAATTCAAAACCAACACAATGAACAACATAATTCAATGGAATTGCAGAGGCTTTCGTAGCAACATAGACGATATATATGAACTAATTGATCGTTATCATCCTGTGAGCATATGCCTACAAGAAACGAATCTAACACCACAGGTGTCCGTGTCAGTTAAATATTACACTGTTTTTCGACAAGACAGGACAAACAGTGCTCATGGTGGAGTGGCCATACTCATAGACTCAAGGGTTCCTTGTAAACAAATTCCTCTTCAAACTGCCTTAGAAGCTGTTGCGGCTCGTGTAATGATTGGCATTTCTTTAACGATCGTTTCAATATATCTCCCTCCCAATCAGCAATGTACGATTTATGAACTAGAAAACCTTGTTTTGCAATTACTGTCACCAGTTTGCCTACTAGGAGACTTTAATGGACACCATCCACTATGGGGATCCCCCGTCTCAGACAGACGCGGAAAACTCATTGAGACACTACTAGACAGACAGAATTTAACATTACTGAACACAGGTTTACCCACTTACATTCATCTTCCTACTGGAGCATCATCTGCAATAGACCTCTCAATCTGCTCTCCGATCCTCTTCCCAAGTGTCGAATGGACAACACTTGACAATCCTCTCAACAGTGATCACTGTCCAGTAATATGCAGAATTCAAACCACGATTTCCAAAACAACTGATCCACAAATGAAATGGAAATTTTCTAAAGCAGACTGGACAAAATATAAAAGTCATATCTCTTTTGATGATCACATCATTGAGTCTGCCTCTATCAATACTGTCACAAAACATATCACAATGCAGATACTATCAGCTTCAAAGGTTGCCATCCCACAGTCTCAATTAAGAAATCGTAGACATACCAATCACTGGTGGAACGATGATTGTAATAAGGTGAAAAGAGAAAAGAATGCAGCATGGAACTTATTCCGAAAACGTCCTCCACTGCCAACTTTATCAATTATAAGAAACTTAAAGCCAAAGCACGGTACATCAGGCGAAAGGCTAAAAAGGACTCTTGGATAAAATTTGCTTCATCAATCAATAAAGACACTGAAGCCAGAATAATATGGAAAAAAATTAGACAGCTAAATGGTAAATACCCTACATTACCTGCACCTATTTTTAATTGGAATGGGAAGGAGATCTCTAATCCAGAAGATATTGCAAATGCCTTAGGAACAGTGTTCTCTGAATTGTCCGCCTCCATCGCGTTTCATCCAAGCCGATGCTGAGAAATTCAAACTAAATTTCAAAACTACCCGCAGTTTACCCTATAATCAACCGCTCACACTATCAGAATTGAAAGAATCTATAAATATTTCTCACAACAGTGCCCCTGGCCCTGATGGAATTTACTATGTAATGCTTAAAAATCTAGATCAGCAATCGTTATCCTCTCTACTAAAATTTTACAATCGGATATTTTATGAACACACATTTCCTAGCTCCTGGCAACATTCATATGTAATTGCTATCCCTAAACCAGGAAAAGATCATTCAATCCCTAACAACTACAGACCGATCTCTCTAACCAGCTGCTTAAGTAAAACTTTAGAAAAAATGGTGCACCGTCGATTGACGTGGTACCGTGAGTCTAGAAACATAATCAGCAACAATCAGTTCGGCTTTCGGAAGAAGAGATCATCCTTAGGTCTCATGATAAAGGCTGAATCAAATATAAGAAACGCCTTTATCAGGAATCAACATCTCGTCATGGTGTGTCTCGATATAGAAAAAGCTTTCGATACCACATGGCGTTATGGAATCCTAAAGGATCTCCATTCTATAGATATGAAAGGGCATTTACCATATTTTATCCAAAACTTCCTTTGCCACAGGACATTCCAAGTTCGATATCGGCAGGCTCTGTCTCACACATACAGACAAGAAGAAGGTGTCCCTCAAGGCTCTGTCCTCAGTGCCACTCTATTTGCTATACGAATTAACAATATCACAAACAGCATTCCAAACACTGTTGACTCATATATTTATGCTGATGATCTTACCTCGTCCTGCCATTCTCAGACTATAAATTATATTGAGAGGCAATTACAAATATCAATAAATAATATTGAACTATGGATGACACAAAACGGATATCGACTATCAAAACACAAATCTATGGCCATGCACTTCTGCAACAAGCGGAAAATGCATCCAGAACCCGAGTTACACTTGGCCAATCATCCTCTTCCAATCGTTAACAGTATTCGTCTCCTAGGGCTAATTTTTGATAAGAATCTAAATTTTCAGGAGCATGTTAAACACCTACGAACCACCTGCCTTAAGAAAATTAACATACTACGGGTCGTCGTCTCTAGTACATCTTGGGGTGCAGACCGGTACACCCTGCTTCACATGTATAGGTCTCTAATTAGATCTCGCCTAGATTATGGAGCCCCTGTCTATGACTCTGCTAGAGAGAGTACTTTGGCTCGTCTTGCTCCAATCCAACACGCTGCCCTTAGGATTGCCCTGGGTGCATACAGAACATGACCTGTTCAAAGTCTGTATGTTGAGGCTCACGAACCTCCACTCAGTATCAGGAGAAAGATGTTACTGTTAAACTATTCGGCTAAAATTAAAAGCTTCCCCACTCATCCTATTTGGCCACTACTGTATGATCCGCAGTGGAGAACACACTATGGAAACAAACCCAGAACAATCCGACCTGCCGGTATCAGATTACAGACCCTATTAGAATGCTGGAATATTTCCTTTCATAATATCATCAGAGATTTAAAAGACCCGGATCCCCCATGGATTACCTTAACTCCTTCATATGATGATTACTTTGAAAAATGGGGAAAAGGTACTGTAGCAGATTTTAACATCAGACAATTGCATCTTGTCCATGAAGAAAATTATTCTCACTTTTCTAAGATCTACACTGACGGTTCAAAGTCAGGCAATAAAGTGGGTGCAACTGCTGTCTTCCCTAATACAACTGTTTCTATTCCACTTCCAGCTGAATGCAGCAGCTATACTGCTGAACTCTATGCAATTAAACTTGCCCTGGAAAATATTTCCCTCCTGTCAACGAATAAAAGTATAGTGTACACCGATTCCAAGAGTGCTCTCTTAGCTCTCACAAACACCTCACCTTGCAATTCTTTGCTAAAGCTAATAAGACAAGAACTGATACATCACCATGAGCAACATTGCACTGTTGTCTTCTCCTGGATCCCAGGCCACATGGCCCCGAGTGCCAAGCGAGTGATCATAGCGATATTTCCAAAGTGATTTGAAAGCGTATTTTCTCTAAGCGACAGATTGTAGAGATTGTTAAAACCTTCTTTATTTCAAGTTATTTAATTTTGGCTTTTTCTAAATAAAGAACAAAGCTTAGTATCAAGGAAGGAAATACACCTTTCTTTTTTATATATATATATAACCCATTTCTCTAACAAACTAACCACTAATCTCGTATCGCTTGGTCACTGGTGGCACCGCTCCTGCCTCCACGTGGCGGGGCTGGTAGTCTGAGTATTAATCTAATACTCAGGGCGAAAAGGAGCAATTATGGATCCATTAATATCACCGACTGTAGAGCCTACGTGCTCGCATGAACTTGAGTCATCTCAAGCAAAAAGAATCAAAAAAGATGATTCTTCACATGACATACCTGATTTTCTAATTGTACACTCGTTATCAACGAAACCTCTTAGTAGCTTATCGCCATTTCTTGTGCAGAAAAGCATAGAGGCTGTAGCAGGAACTCCCAAAATTGTCAAACGCCTTCGCTCAGGAGATCTTCTTATAGAGACTTCCCATCCCAGTCATTCTAGACAACTCCTGAAGCAAACGACCTTCGGAGGCCTTCCCATTTCGGTAACCCCGCACAGAAGTTTAAACACCTCAAAGGGAGTCATCTCGGAATGGGACCTCCTTAATGTTTCTGAGGAAGAAATTGCCGAAGAACTTAAAGCACAACGTGTTGTCGGTGCTAAAAGAATTATGACCAAACAAGATGGTGTCCTTACACCCACAAGAAATGTTATCCTTACCTTCAGCAGTCCGAATCTACCAGAATCAGTAAAAGCTGGCTACCTTTCCTGTAAGATCCGACCATATATACCAAATCCACTTAGATGCTTTAAATGCCAGAAGTATGGTCATTCTCAAACAGCATGCCAAGGTAAGACAATCTGTCCCCTGTGTTGCTCATCAGACCATTCCCAAACTGAATGTACAGCAGCTACGCCAAAGTGTCCCAATTGGCAGGGTACTCACCCCGCATATTCTAGAACTTGCGAATTATGGAAAACGGGAAAGAAAATAATGAAGTACAAAGTAGAGAAAAATGTATCTTACCAAGAGGCACGTAAACAAATATTACATGTGACCCCTGCCAAAACATGTTCCAATGCAGTTAAAAACACTAAAGAATTTTCTACACAGACTTATATTACTATTCCTCCTAAATTATCTCTTATTCAATGGGCTAGATCCATCCTTGCGGATGGTGAGACACTAACAGCAACAAAGACAAAGAGTCCATCAAATTCTACTAATACAAAGCCATCCAAGCCACAACAAGACGTTCCAAACTCAGGCACATTATTAAAGGAGAAAGATGTTCATCGTACACAAAATAAACCAACTGAACGAACCATAGAAACCGATGAGAAATTAGACAATGATGATGCTGTTCTCATGCTTCATGCTGATGATGAGATGGATATTACTCGTCCAGTCTTTTCAAAACGAGAGAAATATAAACAGGATCGAGGGAAAAACAAACGATCAGACCAATCCATCTAACCTAAACCCAAGTAATGCAGAAAATTATTCAATGGAATTGTAGAGGACTAAGAAGTAATCTTGACGAATTAAAATACCTAATGCACCAGCATGATCCTGCATGTATTTGTCTACAGGAAACTTATTTATCATCAAATTATAGCCCACACTTCTCACGGTACACACTATATAGACGTGACAGATGTTCTGAGTCTCCAGCAAGAGGAGGAGTAGCAATATTAGTTCGTAGTAATGTACCATCGAAACCCGTTCAGCTTTCCACAAATCTAGAAGCAATAGCCGTTCGTATTGTTCTTGGGATTAATCTCACTCTTGTCTCCATTTATATTCCACCAAACGTTTCATGTTCCATTTCAGAACTTGATAATTTACTTAATCAACTACCCCAACCTATATGCATTCTAGGTGATCTAAATGCTCATCATCCTTTGTGGGGTTCCCCGAACATGGATCGTAGAGGGAGGATGATCGAAACTCTACTTGATAACCATCACTTAACACTACTGAATACCGGTGTGCATACTTATATCCACTTGCCTACAGGTTCTAGCTCTGCTCTAGATCTGTCCATATGTTCCTCGTCCATGTATCCTAGTGTTGATTGGAAAGTATTAACTGACCTTCACAATAGTGATCACTTTCCTATAATTTGCAAAATACAGACGGATACAAACTATACATCTGACCAAAAAATTACATGGAATTTTCACAGAGCTAACTGGGAAAAATTTTCGAAAACAGTGCAATTTGATAACCATTTGATTCTTACTGCATCTATTAATAATGCCACTAGACATATAGTAGAACAACTACTTGAAGCTGCTACCAGCGCAATACCGAAAGTTAACCTTATGAAACAAAGGTATAATAATTGGTGGACAAGGGACTGCTATCTTGCCAAAAGGAAACAAAACAAAGCCTGGAACACTTTTCGCCGAAATGCTACAATGGAGAACCTTATAAACTATAAACGGCTGAAAGCTGAAGCACGCCGAATTCGTAGAAAAGCTAAACAGGATGCGTGGATTCGATTCACTTCTACCATCTGCAGAAACACTGACCCAAGAATAATTTGGAGAAAGATCCGCATTCTCAGTGGAAAGTGTCAACAAACCAAAGCCCCAATCCTGTCCTGGAAAGGAATAGATATTTCTTCTCCCACTGATATTTCAGAGGCTTTAGCAGAAACATTTGCAGTCACTTCATCATCTCAATCTTATGACGACTCATTTAGACGCAAAAGAATGTCCGCGGAAAAATATAAAATTAACTTTGTTACAAAACAATCTTATTCTTATAACCTTCCGTTCACTATGAATGAACTCAACGAAGCTCTACAGAATTCTACAAATAGTTCTGCTGGACCAGATGGCATTTTCTATATAATGCTTCGCCACCTTAACTCAAACTCAAAATCTATACTACTGAAATATTACAATAGAATCTTTGAGGAGAATGTTTACCCTGAGACATGGCATCAGTCAGTTGTGGTAGCCATAGCGAAACCCGGTAAAGATGCTTCCTCCCCCAATAGTTATCGTCCAATATCTTTGACCAGCTGTTTAGGAAAGATAATATAAAAGATGGTTCACAAGAGACTTGTCTAGATTGCTGAAGATCAAGATGCTATATCATGCCATCAATTTGGTTTCCGCCATAACAGGAGTACAACTGATGTGCACATCAAGGTTGAAGCTCACATTCGAAATGCTTTTCTTAAAAAACAGCACATGGTAATGATAACTTTCGATATTACCAAAGCATTCGATACAACCTGGAGATATGGAATCCTCCAAGACTTATACAAACTTGGACTGAGAGGTAACCTGCCTAGATTCATACAGAATTTTCTTCACCTCAGGACCTTTCAAGTAAGATTCCAGAATGAGCTATCGAAAATTCACACACAAGAAGAAGGAGTACCTCAGGGATCTATTTTAAGTGCCACACTCTTTGCTTTACGTACCAGTAGCATTACAAGAGACATCCCATCCACAGTAGAAGTTTATATGTATGCAGACGATCTTGCTATTTCCTGTCAATCATCCAACATGGCTACCATTGAAAGACAACTACAGATAGCAATAAACAAAATTGAAACTTGGACAGAAAGCAACGGCTATCAATTAACCGAGGGGAAAACAGCAGCAATACACTTCTGTAAATTACGATCGCTTCATCCGGAACCTGTATTAAAACTGAAAGGCAGAGAAATACCGATGACAGACACCATAAGATTATTGGGTCTGAATTTAGACACCAAATTAAATTTTCGTAAACATGTGACCTATCTACGAACTACGTGCCTCCAGAAACTAAACATCCTTCGTGCAGTATCCTCAACATCTTGGGGTGCTGACAGACAGTCATTGCTGAATTTGTATGGTGCTCTAATCCGGTCACGATTAGACTATGGAGCTGTAGTATATGCACCAGCTAAAAAAAGCATCTTACGCTCTGTGAACACCATTCAACACAGTGCCCTTCGATCATCATTAGGCGCTTACAGAACCTCGCCTGTAAAAAGCTTGTATATAGAAGCACACGACCCTCCGCTTTACCTTAGAAGACAACGCCTACTCTGCCAATACGCTGCCAAAATAAGAAGCTTTCCAACTCACCCTTGTTGGGTATACCTCAACCAACCTTTATGGCCAACACTTTATGAATCTAAGCCTAATGAACCCAGACCTGCTGGGATTCGTCTTCAAGAAATAATAAAAAAGTGGAAACTCGATCTCAATAAAATTGCGGAAAATGAAAATATGCCTTTACCCCCATGGAATAGACATCATATAAACATCGATCTTTATTTCGCTCAGTGGCCAAAAAATACCATTCCACTATGTAATATCCGACAGTTGCATGCCAACCATACTTCGCAACACACTGGAAAACTCATAATCTATACGGATGGATCTAAAACCCAATCACATGTAGATGCAGCAGCCGTGCTCCCATCGCATGTAATTTCAAAATCCCTTCCAGTTGAGTGCAGCATTCTATCTGCAGAACTATATGCTATACAGCTTGCATTAAGTGAAATATGTCAACAGTCGTCCCTCTCTGTTTTAATATACTCGGATTAACTCAGTGCTATTTCAGCCATACAGGGTAAACGACATTCTCGTCATCCTCTCCTACAAGAAATTGACTTTCTAATCAACCTCTGTCAAAAGAAACAATCTGAAATAACTCTTTGCTGGATCCCAGGACACTGCGGAATAGAAGGCAATGAAAAAGCAGACATTGCAGCTAAGTCAGCATCAGAACTGCCAAACAGAACAATGATAGATCCACACACTGATTTTAGTCCAATCATTATTAGAGAAAGTGAAAATGAATGGGCTGAAATTTGGAAAAACAAAATCAACAATAAACTGAAGGAAATAAAACCTAATCCAGAAATATGGAATTCCAGCATCAGAGAGAGTCGCAGAGAAGAAGTAATACTTGCCAGACTGAGAATTGGCCATACTCATCTTACTCATTTTCATCTATTGGCAAACAAAAATCCCCCACTCTGTGTCCAATGCCAAGTTCAGCTTTCCGTAAAACACATTCTTTTGGTATGCCCTCGATTCAGAAATTCCAGATTGCTTTGTTTTCAGAGTTCATGCAATAACCAGAATCCAGTTACCCTTCAAAAGATCTTAGACAATTCTGCGAATATAGAGGAATTGCTTAATTTTATTCGGCAAATCAGATTCGACAAATAAATCTAAAAAAAAAAAAAAAAAAAAATTTGACTTACATCAAAACTTGGAAAAGACACATCTTGGCCATTGATTCCCTTGTGTCATTAAACCCTTAATCAACAACAACCCAGGCCACAGCGGTATTCCTGGAAATGAGTGCGCTGATCATGCCGCAAAGCATCCCTCCAATGTAGCCTTATCAAATGATCTTGTTCCCTATTCTGATTATAAACATAAAATACAGGAAATATGTATGGTACAATGGACTCTTTTGTGGAAAAAGCAAACACATAATAAACTGTTTCAATTGAAACCTGAACCACAATTATGGACCTCTAGCCTTCGTAAAATCAGAAAGGAAGAAGTACTTCTAGCCAGAACCCGAATTGGCCACACTCACCTTACTCATCTGTTTCTACTCACAGGAAATGATCCTCCTCAGTGCACGCACTGTTTGCCGCCGTTATCAGTGAAGCACATTCTGATTGAATGTAGCTTGTTCGACACTGCCCGACAGTCTACTCTCAGCTCCATCTCAAACCCCTTGTCACTCAATAGCATCATAGGTAATGACGCAAAACTCTCCGAATTTTTCACCTACTTGAAAAAAATTAAAATGTATGACCAACTCTAATTGCTCCCAGAGCAGTTATCACATGTATACTTACTTACTTTGATAGGCGCAATAGGGCCTATGTAGCCCTTGCGCCAGAAATCCCATAACAACAACAACAACAACAGCGGAGCTGAACAGACGTTCTAATTGCCGCCCATTACATATACACATGTCCACATGTTAAAAGATTTGCATAGCCTTGGTCATAGAGGGCCTCTCCCCATTTTTATTAAAACGTTTTTAGCATATCGACCTTTCCAAGTTCGTGTTGGATCCTGATTCTCTCGATCCTTCAACCAAGAGGAGGGAGTACAAAAAGGATCAGTATTAAGTGTCACGCCTTTTGCCATCAAAGTCAATTCCATCACAGAACAACTTCCTCCAACCGTAAACAGTGCCCTCTATGTTGATGACTTTAGCATATTTTGTCAGTCATGGAACATGAGGGTTATTGAAAGACAACTGCAAAAAGCCATTGATCTCCTAAATTCGTGGGCACTGTCTAATGGATTCAGGTTCTCGCCGCAGATGGCTGTTTGCGTACACTTTTGTCGTAAGCGTAATCTTCATCCTGAACCTGAATTAAAGCTCGGACAAAATGCAATTCCAGTAGCAGCGGACATAAAATTCTTGGGACTCATATTCGATAAAAAGCTGACCTTTCTGGATCACATCCGTCAACTCCGCACAAAGTGCACAAGAGGCGCCTTAATATTCTCCGCTCGCTCTCCTCTACATCATGAGTTGCGGATAGATGCACCCTACTACGCATCAACCGTGCTCTTGTACAATCCAGACTGGATTATGGGTCCGTGGTATACAATTCGGCCAGAGACAGTGCCCTTCGATGGCTGGACCCTGTCCATCATCTGGCTCTCCGTATCGCAATTGGAGCATATCGAAATCTCCTGTCCAGAGCTTATACCTCGAAGCAAACGAACCACCGTTATCGCTTCGACGTAAGTCTTTAAAGTACGCTTTAAAACTGAAACCCCTGCCAGACCATCCTACGTGGCCATTCGTTTTTCAGCCACTATAGGAAAATTTGTACAACACCCGTAAGACTGCCAATCGTCCTTTTGGTATTCGTCTCCAAGAGCTACTCAAAGAAATTTTTGTATCAAGGTAGACAAGGTTGCCCAAACACCAAAGCAACCCCTTCCACCCTGGCATGCTCATGTTCCAACGTCACTTGTCCCTTAGAAATTGGGGAAAGTCGGACACTCCATCGTCTGTCTACCTGCAGCTTCATTCAGCACACCGAGCTGAACATTCTGTCTTCGCCCCAGTTTACACAGACGGCTCGAATTCGGAATCATATGTGGGATCTGCTGCAGTCTTTACAGACAGCTCTACATCGGAGCAGATTCCCTCGGAAAGCAGTATATTTACTGCAGAGCTGCGCGCTATAGAGTTAGCCTTGGATCACATTAGTGAATGCCAATACCAACGGTTCATTTTATATTCCGACTCTCTCAGCATGTTACAGGCTTTAATAACTGTGAAATATAATCCTCATCCAGTTCTGTTTAGCATTCAGCAGAAGATTCACGTTCTCCATGAACGCGAATATGACATCCGCTTCTGCTGGATTCCCGGCCACATTGGGATTAGGGAAATGATTTGGCTGATACCGCAGCCAAATCAGCAATTCCCAATAATAACCGCTGCCTGTCAGTCCCCTATACAGATTACAGGCAAATAATACAGCAGAAGATACACTCCCAATGGTAAGATTCGTGGAATAGAAAGACTGCGAATAAATTATATCATATAAAGCCTGTAATTGAACCGTGGCAGTCTAGTCTGCGCAGGAATCGTAAGGAGGAAGTTGTTCTTGCCCGGACCCTCATAGGACACAGTCATTTAACTCATTCGTTTTTGCTGAGGGCAGATGACTGTCCTATGTGTGAGTCCTGTGACACAATTTTAACTATCAGACACATTTTAATTGATTGTCCAGATTTTAGCAATATCCGTTTTACCGCTTTTAATCATCTGACTGAGCTGTACACACTCAATCAGATTTTATCCGACAATGACAACGTGTCTGCTATTTTTAGCTTTTTGATATCAGTAAACCTTTTTAATGATATTTAAAAAATTGTTACTGGATTATTGATATTTGTATGTTACAGTTTATTCTTGTTTTTATACCTTGACTTATTGACCTTATTCATTAGGCCACTGAAAGTTTTGCTTTTTTATGACCAGGTTTTGGCGCATTATTGCTTTAGTTGCTAATGCGCCAATAAAACGCAACCAACCTCCCGAGTCGAAGGATGCTTTCTTAATTATCGTCAATGGTTCAGTGCACTCACTTGCTGCCTGCCTTAAGATTGTAGGGTAAAGGTAAAAAGGTAAACTGGAGCCATTACCAACCCACTGCAGGATGGAACCCTCCTCAAGGACATTGGGATAAGGGGAAATGATTTGGCTGACACTGCAGCCAAATCAGCAGCTCCCACTAATAATCGTTGCCTGTCAGTCCTCTATACAGACTACAGGCAAATAATACGCAACAAGATATATCCCCAATGGCAAGAACTATGGCATAGACAGAGAACAAATAAAGCCTGTAATAGAAACATGGCAGTTCAGTCTGCGCAGAAATCGTAGCGAGGAAGTTGTTCTTTCTTGACTCCGCATAGAACACAGTCATCTAACACATTCGTTTCTGCTGAGGGCATGTGTGTGTGTGTGTGTGTGTATATACTGTGTCGGGGTGGTTCCTAGGCATATGCCCATCTCCACCTAGTACATTTAAAGAATACAGAAAACTGTAAAGTGGGCCTGTTAGATAAGATAGCTAAGAAATAGAGTATCCAAAACAAGAAAAATTTTGAGATGTTTACAAATTTCAACGCTAGTATCTAAAATTAATACAACATTTTGTATAGGAAAGATTAAAATGTATTAAAGAAGTGTTTGTGTGTTTAGTGTGTTGTTAATATCAGGTCACTTTGCCATCAGGAGGTAGCTGACATCAACAGCTGCCAACCGATGCCCGTCCCCGGCACGTGGAGCCGGACCTGTTTCTACTATTGTTAGCTGTAGTGCCAAAGCACAATTCTACACCCAAGAGAGAAAGTGCAATACTATTGGGTGCCAGCTTTCCAGTCTTGGGCCGCCCAAACCCAAGAACCGAAAAAAAAAAAAAAAAAACCCACCGTAATGGTACATACTCAGGAGCCCAAGACTTGACATAAAGCTTCCAGGTCTGAGGCTCCCTAGCCCAGATGCAATCAAGCAAAACTCTCAACATACACTGCCAGTTCATTTTCTGATAGGTTCCTTATAATTGATCTCTTAGAGAACACTGCAGCAGCAAAAACCTGCAATGCCTGGAAATTAGACACTCCGTTCACAAACTCCTGCACGTTGTTTTCAGCTAGATCGGAAATCAGTTCGAAAAGACGACGCCTCTCAACATTATAAAATGGGCAATGAATCGGTGTATGCAGCCAAGTTTCCAACTCACCACAACAACAACTGGCTCCAGACCCCGTGAACATAATTTGTCTCGAAAGGACCCATGTCCTGTCAGCACATAGTTGGTGAACATTGAAGGACAAAACCATGACGAAACTGTTTTAGAAGTAGCAAAGTCCGCAGCAGGAATAATATTCCTAGTTATTACTCCCACCTCCGACGAAATCCACCGATTCCTCCAAATCTCTATTAGTTCATTCCAGATTCTAAGTTTCTCCTCCTTAACACTGGCATACAGGTTGATGGAAATGTCCAAATAATTAGCAGGGATTTCTTTTCTCATAGCATATAACATTCCACGATATGCAATGTAGAGATCAAGAGGAATAGATCCAGCAATTACCAGTAGCGCAGCCGTAGATACCGTCCTCGGAGCATGCAATAGGGCCAACAACATAGATCTTTGTAATGACATGAGTTTGTTTTTCATTTTTACTTTAATCACTGATCCCGACCACACACCAGCCGCATAAGCAACAATTGGCAGGAAGATAGTCTTGTAATACAGTGACATGGTTCGTTTGTTAAGTCCCCATTCTTTTTTGGAGATTCTAATCACCGAAGACGTGAATTACTTGATTTTATCATTGAGGTGTGATACGTGCAAATGGAATCCCCACCTATCATCCAGAATAACTCCTAGGTATTTAGTGCTAGACACAAAAGGAATTTGTCTTCCATTTAACAATACTCTGGGGGGACGGTTATAATCAAAATGTTTTTTAAACACCATGAAGTTAGTTTTCTTAGATGAAATTTTTAATTTGTTTAAGAAGGCCCACTCAGAAAGGTCCTCCAGAACATCTCGTATCCTCTGCTCCAGCATCAATCTAGACCCACCAGGAACTCCAACAACCAAGTCATCCGCGTACGCCACCTGCAGGCATCGTGAGGTACTAGGCCTATTCAGCCACTGATCCAAAACTGTGTTCCAAAATATAGGACCCAAAACAAATCCCTGCGGGCACCCTCGACTGATATATTTTCCAAACGTCAGATGTTTTGCACAGACCCTCACCAGCCTATCACAGAAGTAAGAACGAATTACTCCATATATGTATCTGTCACATCGAGACATTCTTAAGGATGTTAACACACTCACCCACCACACAGAATCAAAAGCACCCTCATAGTCCACAAACACAACCAAGACATACTTCTCAGGAGAAGATTTTATGTAATTGATTAATGTCAAAATAGCTTCCTCAGTTGAGTGACCCCGTTTAAAACCAAAATTGACAATCTGAGGTAACATGACCTTCATTCAGCATATCAACAATTCGAGGAGCCAGCAACCTTTCAAACATTTCAACCTTTCAACAACTTGCCAAGATTAGCCAAAAGAGAAATAGGTCTGTATGATCGAGGATCCCTCTTAGGTTTACCAGGCTTATGCAGGATCTTGAGCAGAGCAATCTTCCAAGATCTCGGAAACTTTCTCTCGATCAAACATTTGTTATACATTTTTAACAATATATGCGGACAAAGGTGAAAAAATGTTATCAAAACTTTGTTTTCTATCAAGTCAAGACCTGGGAATTTCTTAATATTCAATTTCGCAATGGCTACTCCAAGTTCCGGGAGGGAAAAAAGACATATTTCCGACGAACCGACATACTCAGCATTATCCAGCCGGATTGTAGATTGATCTTCTGTGTCCAACTCTGACCTGTCCTCGGGAAAAAGTTCCCCGACGATGTGCTCAACGGTATCATACCAGTTGTCAGTTTCCTCCCCATTGGCCACAACAGTGTTATATATTTCTCCATGTAGAAGTTTATCACGAGATATTCTATAAATCAGTCTCCAAGGATCTGAATTACCCACCTCTTTGACCAGACTCTGCCAACACTCAATCTTAGCACGGACGATTTCCCTATGGTACTCTCTACGCAATGATTTATAATTCTCACTGAGCAATTGTACATCCTGCACTGACAAATGTCTACTTCGCTGTAGCACTCTCCTGGTTCTGTTTACCTGAGATCTTCGCTCAGTCAAAACCGGAGACCACCAAGGAACCGGGGCCACTCTAAATTGTTTTCTAATTGTAGTCTGTAGCGTTGCCTGATAAAGATGATATTCAACATGAGCTACCAATTCCTCAGCGTTAAAATCGTTCAAAGATATTGCAATGTCATCATTGTAAATAGATTTCAAGTAATTTCCGAATTTTTCCCAGTTTACCTTGTCCATAGACAATCTTTTTAAATTTCCAACACTAAAATTCCTTCGTACCGGCTCAGGGGCAATATAAAACGAAATAGCGTTATGATCGCTGTTTACCATGTCCGGATTTACATCCCAACTCAGAATCCTCCCATCATACCCTGAGGAAACAAGAGTTACATCAATGTTTGACTCTCCCTTGCAAGTAGAAAATGTATAAGGTTTACCAGGTAGATTCTGAACACTGAGATTATGTAGCAAAATCATATCCTCCAAGAGAGAACCCCGAGAATCCACCACCCCGCTGTGCCAAAAACCAGATTTAGCATTCAAATCAGCCGCCAGCCGCCAGAATCAATCCACGCTCCGCAAACCTCTGCTGAAGGCAGATGACCCTCCTATGTGGGAGTCTTGCGACACCATTTTATCATTAAAGCATATTTCAATAGATTGTGTTAATTTTACCCATGTTCGCAATATATATTTTACCGCTTTTACTCATCCGACTGAGCCTTATACACTCAGTCAGATTTTATCAGACAACGACCACGTATCAGCAGTTTTTAAGTTTTTACAAGCTATTAACATATACACACATATATAAATTGGATAATTTACTTTTAAACTTATACTGCTTTATATATATAAATAAATAACAATTTGACGAGGTAACCTTTTTAAAGGTTACCAGAATTTATCTTTGTTGATATTTTAATCTTTTCTTGGCACAGTATAACCGCAGTCGTTCTTGCGCCAATAAAATCAAAATCAAATCAAAATCAACTGTCTGGTGCAATAGAAGCGTTATCTGACGCAATACCTTTGCTTTGCGACAAACAAAATGACTGTAATCAAACAATATCGTACACGTTTCACTACAAATGTTAATTTTTTAAGGTGATGCAGTTTTTTGTCTGCCACTATAGATCATTTAAAAATTTTGTCCCTCCATGTGGAGTTTCCTTCCCATTTGTTCGAATCAATTAGAGGCAAAAATTAAAACCACCCATAATAAGACATTCACGGTTACTGGCCCATTCCATCTGTAAATAGGGGCTATCGTCATGTTCTTCACAACCACATGGCCTGTAGATTACTCCCACTCTCATTACACCTTTGCTTCCAGCTATCTCACCCCATTCAGATTCTATACTAGTATACGAAACGTTTCAATCCGGAAAGCCTTCCTCTTACTCAGGCTGCTTTTGATAAGAAGCAAGACCCCCCCCATCACCCCTTCTATCTTCCCTATCCTTCCTAAATACATTATACATACTGTTCTGAAACTCATCAACCCCTATTCCCGGGTAGCACCTCTTGTTCGTAAGCCCTATTATACCAGTGTTACTTGTCCTAACCAGCAGTTCGGATTCACTCACTTTATTGACGACACTTTTGACATCGCAATATCCAAATCATGGAGTTACTCTCCTTACCCAGACACCTATTTCTGGTTCCCTACTCTTGCAGCACTGATACTCAAACAAATTCAGCCTGCATCCTTTGGATTTCAGGCCATTCCCAGTCAACTGTAAACGTTCATGAATCCCAAATTGTAACACTGATATTAAGTTAAGCCCAAAAGAACATAGCGCCACCAAGCGAGTATAATTTAATTACTAAATTAGTAATTTAGTAATTAAATTGGTGTCCCTGTACACCAAGCTCCAGGAGCATATCTGGGAAAGGAGAAAAAAGGGACATCCATAAAACAGATTCAATGATCATCCATGAATTTCCCATTCTACTGTTGCTCTCCTACGCTTAGAGCCTTCGAGGCCTTTTTTTTTTGTTTCAGGTATTATTCAGTACATCCCCTTTTCTACGCACAATGTGAGTTTAAATACTTCACGTTGTGCCAGCCTTTCTTATAATCCGAACTCCCTTTCATGGTAAAACGAAAGTGTCAACAAAAGTCATTGAGGAAGAATATTATTTCTCCACGCGATATTCAAACCCTCCTCAAATATGATGTGTGCATTGGCGTGCTGTTCAAATATTCTCTTTAATGGCAGCTCTTCCATGCTAATTCTTTATTCTAACTAGACCACAATACAGTTATTCGTTCATAGGACCATTTCAATTGCTTTTATCTACAGTATTGATATGTACAGTCACGAATCTATGCATTTTGAGACACGGTACTCGTATATTAGAGATTTATATTAACTTAATGAATTCCATCGTTAAAATATTAGTGTTAGTATCTGTAGCATTAATAAACTGTTAGGCTTTTGTTGCATCGCAAAAATAAAACTTAAATTTTAAATTACAATAAATATTATAAACTTAAATTATGATAAATTATTATGGCTCTATAACAAAAAACATAAAGCAAATTGCGAAATTATGATATTAAGGAAAATAATAAATAAAAAATTTGATTATAAAATTTAAAACAAAGAAATCAGTGAAGAATTCAACCTATTAATAAATAGATACATAAAAGGAAAAAAGAGTGAGATTGAGTTGCAGATACTTCTATGCTAATATTTCTAATAAATATTAGAAATCCATGGGAGTGGACCCATTCTACTATCTGCGCCTCAGTAGTGGGCTAAAATCCCACATCCACTGGAGGAAGTGCAATGGAGGCCAGCAATCCTGTACTCAGGATGCTCAGTATTGATTACTAGAAAAAAAATAAATAAGTGATAATGTTAAAAATAAAATAAATAAATAAACAAATGAATAATAATAATCGAAAAAATAAAATAATAATAATAATAATAATAATAATAATAAGAGATCAAACAACTTCAGAGATCAATATGAACCATCTTACTTCGTATGATTTTGTAAGGCTATAAGTGAACTCTGTGGGTCCGTATATATTATACTTTTTTGATAGAGAGATGGATCATATTTTCTAGGGCAAGCTTGATGGCGAATAACTCAGCTCTATAACTGCTGCATTCAGTAGGCAGAGATACAGAGATGGTGTTAAAAGGGAAAATTGCTGCAGCCCCTACTCCACTATCAGACTTTGATCCATTCGTATATATTTTCGTGAAATGCGGATAGTTTTGTGTGTGAACAGTATGAAGTTGTCGCATGTTGATATTTGCAAGGGAATCTTTTCCCCAGGTTATGAAGTAATTGTAACAGGATGGATTAATACAGGCCCTCGGGGCAACTGAAGTGTTTGGATCTTGGAGGACTTTTTCATGGTGTACATTCCAACTTTCTGATAGTGTCTGAAATCTGATACCAGTAGGTTGAACTGCTCTGGGTTTATTTCGGTAGAACATTTTAAACTGTGGCTCACTAAGTATTCGCCAATTGGGATGGGTAGACATGCATTGAATATTAGCAGAATAATTCAAAATTTACGCCTTTCTTCTGAGATAGAGTGGAACTTCATGGGCTTCAGCGTAGAGACTTTGTACTGGCGATGTTCTATAAGCGTCTGTAGCAATCCTGAGGGCAGAATGTTTAATACGAGCAAGCCGTAATAGCACACTCTCCCTAGCAGAGTCATACACCGGGACCCGATAATCAAGACGAGACCTTATTAGAGTTCTATACAGGTGATGTAAGGTGCAGCGATCTGCACCCCATGTTGTATAAGAAAGAACTCGGAGAATGTCAATTTTTTTCTGGCAGGTTGTCCGCAGATATTTGATATGTTCTTCAAGTGGAGGAAGATCTTTCAAGCTACCAAAACGCCAGGTGGTGTCAAACGCCTTCTCTACGTCAAGGCAGACCATAACAAGACGTTTATTTCGGATAAACGCATTCCTGATATTTGTTTCACCTTTAACCATGAGATCCAGGGGTGACCGATTTTTTCTGAAACCAAACTGGTTATCAGCGATTAAATGTTTTGAATTCAGATATCATGTTAATCGGCGGTGAATAATTTTTTATAAAGTTTTACTCAAGCAACTGGTAAGAGAAATGGGTCTATAGTTATGAGGAATAGAATAATTTTTCCCTGGTTTGGGAATTGCCAGTACGATGCCAGCGAGTGGGGAATGAACGTTCAATAAATATACGGTTGTAAAAAGTCAGCAGCAAAGATAATAATTTATTATCTAAGTGCTGAAGCATTATATAATACACTCCATCGGGACCAGCAGCACTGTTCTTCGAGGTACATATATAGCTTCTTGAAGTTCGATCATAGTAAGTATCTGATTGTATGTAGAGAAGCGGTGGTTTTGAAGTTAAATTTCGATTTTTAGGCTGAAGCTTTGATCTTCTGAAATGATGGATCGTATGAGGTCGAGGCAGACAACTGGGAGAATACGGTCTCTAGAGTATTCGCAATCTCTACAGAAGTAGAGAGTTCCTGTCCATTCCAATTGAAAATTAGCGAGGATAATGGAGGAAATTTGCCATTTAGTTGTATTTTATTTTTTCTACATTATTCTTACATTAGTATTTTTATTGATTGAAGTTTTAAATCGGATCCAAGAGTTTCTTTTAGCCTTCTTTCTGAAGTGTCGGGCCTTGGCTATGAGTTTCTTATAATTTATAAGATTACCGGTGGTAGGATATTTGTGGAATATATTCCAAGCTCAGTTTTTTTTTCTTTTTTGGCATTCTTAGATTCCTCATTCCACCAATAGTTTATGGGTCCTCAGATGTCTGACTGTGATTGTGGGATGGCAATAGATGCAGCTGCTAGAATTTTTTTGGTGGTATGATCAGTGACAGTGTCAATTAGGAAAGATTCGATGATCTGTTTATCAAACGAAACACGAGAGGTATACTTGGCCCAATCTGCCTTGGAAAATTTCCATTTCATGTGTTTTTTTTCCAGTTGAAGTGTGTGATGTTTCAATTTTTCATATTAATAGGTAGTGGTCACTGCTTAGGGGAACATCAAGAGCTGTCCACTCAATACTAGGAAAGAGGATCGATGAACAGATAGACTGATCTATTGCAGACACTCTTCCTGTTAGAAGATGGATGTAAGTTGGTGAACCAGTATTTAGGATGGTTAAGTTTTGTCTGTCACTGAGTTCTCCGTCCATCTGCATTGGGAGAACCCCACAATGGATGGTGTCCATTGAAGTCACCCAATGAACAGAAAGGGGATTGGCAACTGCAGGATAAGATCTTCAAGTTCTTGAATAGTACAAGGATGATTGGGTGGTAGATAGATCGAAACAAGAGTCAGAGTGATGCCAATTGCTATTCAGGTAGCAACAGCTTCTATAGAGGTTTCAAAAGAAATGCGTCTGCAATGGACTCGCGAATCCATGAGAATGGCTACTCCACAACGAGAATTATTTGCAACAATTATTTGTCTATCTTGACTAAAAAGAGTATATTTTTTTTATCAAGGGCGTCAGATATGTCTCCTGTAGGCAGATGCCTACTGGAGTATGCTGCTTAATTATGTCATATATGTCATCGATATTGCTCCTAAATCCTCTACAATTGCACTGGACAACGTTGTTCATTGTTTCGGTTTAGATGAGGGAACTGAATCTGACTGCTTTTTGGAAGTCTGTTTCACGCGGTCAATTTTAATCTTATCCCTTTTTGAGAAAACAGGTCTTTTGTCTTTTTCATCTTGTGGATGGATCTCCAGAATGGTTTCGGTATCACCTTGACTGGAAATTTCATTAGTATCCATAAGAGAGGATGTCAAATGTCTGTTTTCGATTAGAATCATCGTTATCTGCTTGGACGGATCTTACGGGAGCTGCATCGGCAGAAGGTGGTATCGTGACTGGTGTGTTGTTAGCTCTGCTAGAAATCTGTTGCTTTCAAAGTTGAGGTACAGAGCTGACCAGGGTACAACCCCATTCCGAAATAGAGATATTTGGAGGAACTGATGTATCAGTCGACTGACACTGATTTTGAAACTTTTCAGAGGTTTCAGCATACGTGCGTCTAGGTGTAGGCGCCTCCGTAGTCAGGTGAGAAGGAGCAGCAGTGCGTAGCATACGCTTCTTGATTAGACCGGGGTTCGAGCCCGTCACCACCAAATACGGAGGATGCGGAAAGGTCAGTGAATGACCACTGCATATCCCGGAGCAATATGGCCTTAGTTGCTAATGCTCCTAAAAACCAAATAACAAACAAGCGTCTAGGTGTCATTAGTTGAATTTGCTTTCTTGCTTCTGGGAATGAAACTTTCTTTTCTATTTTATATTTCTGGATTTTTTTCTCATATTTCCATTGTTCACAATTTTTAGAAAAGGCTGGATGGTTGCCTTTACAATTCGGGCAGAGCGGAACCCTGGGCATTACAGTCAGCCAAAGATGTGAAAACACCTTTTATGGCACCTGCTAAATCTTTCCACTGAAGTAAAACAGATTGGTAACGAAAATGTGAGACGGAAATTACGCAAATTACGTCACATCTAAATGACGCTAACTTAGTCACTAACATTGTTTCGGTAGAGTAAGTAGCGGACGTGAGTATAAAATATTACACGTTCATAACTTCGGTTCTAGCTATTCGCAGTTATGAACGATGCTTATGGACCCGAATTGAAGGATGTTTTCACATAAAATAAAACATCCTTCGTGCTTACAAGGTATACATTTTTTTCTGTAAATTTTTAATTATTTACTAAGAAATCTTAAAATACTTTGTTTTTTTTATATTAAAACTTACATCAACATAGCTAATTTAAAGAAAAAAATGAAAACTTTTGTCATACGCTGTGATACCAAACTTTTAGGCAGGAATGTATGCAATCGGTTTCCACATGATATTTCAATGGCACTAAAGATCAGTAAGTTGCCGAATGTTGGTAATATGATCTGAAAATGGAAGCGGACACTTGTTGAAACCATCATGATACAACCGGGAAAACCTCAGAAGCTGATGAAACTCGAGAGCAGAACTCTGCAAAGAATAGTCCGCTCGGAACGGAGGTCGCGTTGTGGCGAATGCCTTCAATGAGACGATTAGGACGCAAGTCAATACCAGCGTGGTGCTCAGGACGCTAGATGGTAAGGATTTTCACGATCATAGATCCATCCACAGGTCCCTATTCACCCAAAGTAATGCCAGGCGCTGTCTAACTTGATGTAAGGCCAACCGATTTTGGAATATAGGCCATCGAAAGGTGTGCTTTGGAATGATGAATAATGGTATATAATCTACCGGTCCGACAGTGGTGTCTGGGTACGGTGAATACCGTGAGACATCAACCTGCTGGACATCGTCAGGACAATGAAATTTAGGGGAGTTAGCCTGACGGACTGTGGCTGATTGGCATGATTTCGCCTGGGACCCTTGGCTGTGTTGGACAAAACCATGACAGGAGCATCGAATTGTTGCACTGACCAGCCAAGCAATCTGACCTCAATCCTATGGATTTCCTTTTGGGATGAATTGGATCGCGATCATCATATGCGCATAAGGAAAGATTTACCACAAACAAAGCTCAAGTGTTATCCGTTGTGAAGGTGGAATGGCAGAAGTAAAAACTGATAGAGAGTTTTCACGGAGAGTAGAAGCTGTCATATAAGGCTAAAGGACTGAGCGAATCTTATTGGTTTTCCGGTAAATGAAGGTTATTTATAGATGCGCAGTTGAGGGACATTAATGGTGGGGTAATGTATAAAATATCAGGGAATGACAGGAGATGGATCTCAGGATGTGCACATATGGGCACAATGACGGTCACTGGAATAAGTCTTCCTCAAGGATGGCAGAGGCAGTGACTTTGACTAAGTTCAAAGCGGATTTGGATGATTTCCAAATTAAAATGGAAATGGATTATCGTGAATATTCTGCTTTGTTTGTTTTTATTTTATACCTTTGGTAATAAAGATATCGCTTTATTACGATGACCCCTAAAAGCCAAATTAAATTATGAGGGATGGTTCAGTCCTTTCGAAAAGACCCTCCGGTTTAATTCCACATTTTAGTTCTACCCTAAGACGAAGACAACATATTTTTGTGAAGTACACTGGAACTGGCATGCTTATATTACCACCTGTGTGAAAATAAAATATCTTTACCGTGCAATTTTCAATAATCCAACCACATGTAAAAATTGCAGGTATCCGTCCCGCATGTAAATTTGTTATAAAGGGAATGAGCGATCACAAACTATTTATACTCGTATTAAACACTCTAAGAAACAACATCGACCTGGTTCAGGTTGAAGAAACAAAAAACAGAACAGAATTAATGCCCAAAATGTGATGTTTTATTAATAAAGGAAAGTGGTACATCTTTGTGGAGTTGACATTCGACACTGTCGTTGTCTTGAGAGATATTCAAAGGTTTACATTTTCAAACATTGTATTGGATTTCTCTGCATAAAGGAAGTTCAGAGAGATTCAGGTTTCCATTACTGCTTACCACCACTGATTTGAGCCATTCCGTTCACCGCTCCTTGACCAGCATCTATCATGCCTTTCCCAGCATTAGAACTCACGTTACTTGCCCCAGCAGCAGCGTTGATGTTGTTCGGAGCCACACCTTCCTTCTGTGCCAAAGCGGACAAAACACAGCATACCAGGATGAGCAGTGAAATCTTGATTGCAGCCATTTTGAAGTGCTTCTTCACACAAAGCTAGGAGAGTTATCAGAGCAGTTCTTTTCGTAACAGATGCACCTCATCCCTTATATAGCTCGTCGTCGGCAGTAGCTTCCCTGACAGGTGAGCACACATGGTCATTTACGTCATAGACACTGACGTTTCCGATGTTGAAGTAAACATCGAACGAAGGTATTAAGTTTTCATTGCGCATGTGCTTAACAAATCGCGTGAAGGAAGAAAGAGATAGGGGCCTTTTCATTTTTTTTATTCAAAACATTTGATCGTATTTGCGAGTTATTTAATTTTAATTCTTGACCCAAAAACAAAGCATTAAAACAACAAAAGATAGTATTTGTCTTGTGAAACAGAAAGCTTATTTCAGAGCTGAATAGAATCGGTTCTGATATTTAATAAAAATAAGAAATATGCAGAACTAATTAAAATAACGGTGAAGCGTGTGTTAAACGCCAGAAGCAACCGGCATGGTGCTGTGTTGGGTGGAATAAAAAGGATGATATTTTATATATTTAGTTATTTTTATTTTATTGTTCTTATTTTGTTTTGTTTCGTTTGTTCCCTTTTAGTGTTTATCCACTTTATTCTTAATTCCCCCACTTACGTATCTGACTTTTACTTCCTAGAAGAATTCCAAATTCAAGGGAACTTCTCGATTAATTATAATTCCCTTCGGAAATGCTGTGGTTCATGAATGACAAAAGCACACACAAATATATAATATAAACATAGTTTATTTACATATATATACTACATAAAAAATGGACAAACTGAGGCATGTACTATTAATATTCAACTTTGTTTACTTAGTATTAGTTATATATATAACTAAGTACATTGGTTATACTCTATTAACGTTAACCCTTCCTTTACAACACAAACGATATTAGTACAGCAAGTGTTATAGTTTCTTCCTTGCACATGATCCATAATTTCCTTACATGCTCCATAATTCTTACCTTATACACTGGTCCAGGACTTTACCCTCCCCTTCCAAAAATGCTAATCATACCTACATTTTTCAAGAAACAACTTATGACAAATATTCCCTTTCTCTCCTTTGCTTATAACATAACTTATGTTTTATTATTAATCGAAGCTACTACTATCATTAACACCCTTTTCTTCTTCTTTAGCTCCTTTCACTAATTACAAAGTTATACCTGTCAAATTTTTATTATTATTATCTAACTTATCTCTCTCTACATTACGTATATATTTTTATACATGTATATATCTCTTAGTATCTTAAATCTCCACTAATCTGTTATTAGGGTCCTAAAGTCCTTTAAGGTAACGAGAATACTATGTTAGTCACTTACTTAATTTTCCTCTTAGTCGGCTTTGCTGTTTTGGATCCTTCCACTCTTAGTTGGAAATGTCATCATCGTATATCAGGGCATTCATTCTAGAACTCCTAGCGAATTTTCTAGTGAGGATCACAATTCTGGTATTCTGATGGACTCACTGTACACCTGAACTGGGCTGGAACGTTGCACATTATCATACTCCGTCGATATGGGAACTGCTATCTCCATCCTGAGGCCTTTTTCCAACTTACACGGGCTACTTCCATTCGCCACTTTATCGAGCTACTAATTCCGAGTTTTCGCTCCTTTCTCTCGAGCTACTGATTCTACGGATTTCGCTCCCTTTCTCTCCACCTTATTAAAACCTTTCACAAGGAAAAACTCATAGGGTGCTACCCTCGTTTTCTCGCTCCACCTATTAAAAAACACTTTCAAGAAGAAGACCTCACAGGGCGCTACCCTGCTCTTTTCCCACCACGACCAACCACTCAACTGTTAACTGACACATATTTCCTGCCACAACAGAACCCTCAACTGTCCAGGTTACTAACTCATCTTCGCAAAACACTCCCAAATTCTCAACTCTGTGTCTGTCATATTTTATAACACGACACAAAAACTCAACTGCCTGTCCTAACTCATTTTCCCAAACGCCGACGAGAATCTAAACTTTGTCTTTTCCTAACACATTTCCACACACCCCCACATACTCAACTCGGGGTTCTGACTTTACTAATTCATCTTCATAACCACCCACATAAAGCTCAACTGCCGGATCTGTGTCCGTTTCCCCCTGCTCACTCACTTTTTGTTACTCTGAATTCAGCAACACCCCTCATAATTCCGGCGCGCCTTTTTTCTGAGTTTACCCAATCTTCTCATTTTCTTAGACTTTCTTTCTGCCCTATTCGTCCTTCGACTTTTCTCAAGCTAATTTTACTATGTACAATTCAACCTCTTATTTTAATAAATTATAATTTTCCCAGATTTTCTGTTCCTTTGAAGCGCGCCGCTACTTTGTTTGTGCTTTTAATGAATTTGTTTTTCACTATCTTCTAACCTTGCGATCGCCGACAGTCGGACGCCAATTTTAAAATCTCACATGGGCATTTGACCCTTATTTACTACCTGGCTGGTCTCCGGGGGTCTTCGCTCAAAAGGAATGTCCGACCGATTGTGTCCTTCTCGTATGTTCTGTCCTAGCCTAAATTGTTCGCACCTCCTCGCCAGTAGCTAATTGCTACGTTCGGCCAGTAGTCTCCCACGCTAACTTTTACTGTTACCTTGTCTACATTTAATCTCTTTGACTGTGACCAATTATCTAATTATTATTTGTGACCAGTACTGTTCCGCTGCCCCATATTGCCATTTCCTAATCTTTATTTTAAATAAATCTCACTCTTTTCTAAAATATTAAACATGTAAGATTTTACATCTTACAGTGCCAAGAACTGCATCCCTCATTCAGGTCCCAAAACGGAATCGTCAAGTGCATACTGCTCTGCTTCAAGAAGGTTTATTTTCATTTAGAGCGTATTATCAGAGAAACTGGTAACTAAGAGTGAAGTCAGTAACTAGAGACCAGGAACTCTGACTTCAATGGTAGGGAAAATTTAGAGGAAATCAAGAGATATTTAGATAGAAATGGTATTCTGAGGGAGAGACAGCATGGTTTTTTAATGGGAAAATCATGTTTAACTAATCTGGAAGCTATTTCGGCACAGCTTATGAGCTGGATTTTAGCAAGGTATTTGACTCAGTCCTTCATGAGATGTTACTGTTGGGATTACTAATGTCAAAGATCGTAAGATAGCAGTAGACCAAAAGACAGAGGGTTGCAAATTAAGGGATAGTCTTTAGACTGGTATAACATCAGAAGTGGCTTCCCGCAAGAATCAGTTGACCATGTATCTGCTATTTTTAGCTTCCTAAAATCAGTAAACCTTTTTACTCATATTTAAAAAAATCTTATTATTTTAAGATTTACTATTGTTACTTGTTTACTGACATTTGTCTTTTACAGTTTATACTTGTTTTTATACCCTGACTTAGTGACCTAATTCATTAGATCACTGAAAGTTTTACTTATTTTTTTGACAAGGTTTTGGCGCATTATAGCCTAAGTTGCTGATGCGCCAATAAAACTCAACCAATCAATTAATCAATCAATCAGCAAGAATCAGTTCTTGGACCAAAGTGGTTTATAATTTTCATAAAAGACATCGATGTTGGGATAGACGCGTTGATGTTCAAATTTGCGGATGATGTAAAGATTTGAAGAGTCGTTAATGATCAGTACTAAGCAGCATTTCTTCAGGAGCAGATATTAAGTTTGATAATCAGTGTAGCCAGGAAAGCCTATGGTGTTGTATCGATGATTTTTCGAACATTGTTCTGTAGAGAAAGGGAGGTTATAATCTCACAATATTAGGTAATTATAAGCTCGCATTTGGAACACTGTGTCCCGGTATGGAAACCTCATCTTAAAAAAGACATTGAGATTTTTTAATGGGTCCAAGAATAGGCAATTGGAATGGTGAAATCGGTGAAAGGACGACTGTACAAGGAAATACTTCGATTATGTGTGCTGCAGAACTTGGCAGCCAGGCATGTTAGAGGGGACCCTTTATTGCCAAGGTGTCCTCTGAACAGTTAACCTTGTACATTCGAACAAGATTTATATAAAGAGAACATTGTATAACAAATGAACTGGCGCACTATGATCTCCGTTGTCGATGCGCCAATAAACACCAAAACAACAACAACAACAACAACAACAACAACAACAACAAGTGTCCTCTGAGGTAACCTATAAGGTTGCCTCGATATATGAGGTTTATAAGACTCTGAGAAGGGATTTAAACTCTCATATTATACATATGATAGTTTATAAATAGATAGAGATTATAAAACTATTATAATCTCACTAATCTATCTAGGCAATTGTAAGCCCGCATTTCGTTAAATATGTCCGCAATCATCACTTTCTGTTCTAATATATTCCGCTTCGCTCAGTGCTATCTTAGCCATACAGGGTAAACATCATTTTCGTCATCCCATTCTACAAGATATTCGCTTTCTAATCAAAGGCTATCAAAAAACAAAACACTCCGAAATAACTCTTTCTGGATTCCAGGACACTGGAATCCAATGTCTTGGAATCAAGTGTGCTGTGCAAAGTCAGCAACAGAACGGCAAAAAAAAAAAAAAAAATGATTGTTATATATATGGATTTCAGACCAGTTATTATTAGAGCAAGTGAGGGTGAATGGGCTCAGATATGGAGCAATCAAACCAATAATAAATTGCAGCAAAAATAATCGTTCCACAAATATGGAACTCAAGCATTAGGGAAAGTCGTAGAGAAGTAATGCTTGCTAGATACGAATTGGACACACTCACCTTACGCATTATCATCTACTACATAATGAAAATCCCCCTCTCTGTTTTCAACGCCAAGTTCAGCTTACAGTAAGACACACATCCTTTTGGTATGCCCTCGATCCACCATCAAAATGATCACTGAGAGAATCTCAGCGCCCAACATTTGGGACACCGTGTGTTGGCAGTTCCCCCAACCAGCTCTCCGTTCCACTCCCAAGTTTATTGCTCTCTTTTTGAAGCTACATCTTAAAGATCGTTTCCTCCCTTATCAGAAGCTCCATCTAGTTCAACTCCTGGATGGCGGCATGTGTAAAATCGTAGAGGACGAGAATTACAGACATCTCATCTTAGATCTGCACGTTGTTTCCATAGCCATCAACTGATCTTAGATCGTTCCAGCTCGACAACAGTTTCACGGAAAACTCTGACTGAAGAAAACTATCTTGTGTTATTCTAATTAATTTCATTAATATTATTTTTTGAAGTTAATATAATCTGCTTGATGTTATAAACACATAAATTTCCTTTACTTTACTCGTATTTAATCTTCGTACTTACTTTGTATTACATTTCCGGAGAGATGGTATCTCTGCCGCTCCTTGTTAACCCCTGTCTTATTGCCGTGAAGTGTTCGTAAAGTAGGGTCCCTGTGTGTACCTATGAACCTTACAATAAAAATCATATTTATTTGTATTAAAGCCAACCAAGAACTAACTTATATGTTCATGTGTATTATGTCCAAATTATTGCATGTGTTCTGGTAGATTTGCCTGTTTTGCTGGACGAACGCACGAAAATCCCTAGTTCCTGTAAGAGGAAAACCTTGCTGTCCCCGTCTCAGACCGACTAACTCAGCTACGGAATTGAAAAAAAAAAAGTCCATAAAGGTTCCTCGAATCTCTCTAGAAAGATTGATATTTGTACTATTGTTAACAGAGATGTTAATTAAAAAAAGGACTTGATGAAGATTCTTGGGGAACTTCTCTTTGAAAAGCGAAGGGCTTAAATACATCATTTGATAGTCTTATCTGAATTTTTATCTGTAAAATGAATTGAAGGAGAAATTTTCTCATTCCTATGACAGGCAGAGTGGTTTAGACTAGAGTTGTATGAAGTTTTCTTTCAGATAGCGAGTTGTTGATTACTGGAACAAGTTGCCTCCGCTGGTAGTTGAAGCGGAAAATTTGAAGAAAGTCGAAGGTCAACTCGATAGTTACCTACAGGAGATTTAAGCGCATAATTTGTCTATTTCCTTATCTACTTTTTGCTCTTTCTTTTCTTGTACAGCATAATACTGAGGCTCCCTTGCACTGTATGGATATACTAATTCTGATAATACGAGAATAAATATATTTTACCTATAAATGCATGTAATCTTCGGTCGTTTATTGTTTGTTGGCATAAAAGCGTGAGTTTCGAGGGAAAACCCATAAAACACACTTGCCTGACATCAATTAACTCAGCCAAGTTTTGAAAAAGGCCCATAAAAAATCATCGCTTCAACACGGGAATTGAACTCATGCCTTCCCAACCATGTGGGAAAAGGCGATGATTACACCCACTATTTCAACCTGCAAGGGCCTCAGAATAAGAATGTCAATTTTCTAATGGATCCTAATCCCAATCTGTTATTTCTCGGCACAAGTTAATTGTCTGTTAATTTCCCTCTTTCACCAATTATCAAATGTGAAAATGTTTAATATATCTCCGGTGCGGTATATTTGAATTGTTTGCTGTCTGTCTGACGACTATCATATTTCTCTGGAGTCTTTCACTTCTTTATCTCATTCGTGAAGTTTAAAAGGCTCCACACCACACCACCATTCCCTTATGTTCGTTTTGATTTCTATTTATTTTCGATATAGATCTTTGCACTCACTTTTGTCTATCCACAGAGTTTCCTACATGTAGTACGTAGAGGAAGTGTTTAATGCTGTTGTAAAGTTTCAGGCGCATTTGTAAATAAGGCCATATTGCGCCGGATAATGTTTGTAAATTTGATGTGTGGTCGATTTGCCTTTTACTGGGTGAACATCAAGAGCTTCCGGGATACAAAACCATGCTATCTTCACCTGTGATGGCCGACTAATTCAGCCACACTTTGAAAAAGATCCATAAAAATTCCTCGGGTCATTCACGGGATTCGGACCAACTGTGCTATCCATGAAGCTGTATAATATGATTTATTTTTATTATAAAATAAATTAGAATGCTCATCTTTTTGTATATTTACATGGTAATCATCCAATTCTGCTTTAAACGTAGCCAGACTCACTACCTCCTCCACCTTGAGGAGAAATACATCCCGCTGCGTATAAGCGAACTTCACGAGATCCAATCTTCTTTTATTCTTTAAGATTTATATTTGTGTCCATGGTATGTCTCTCATCTACGAGGGAAAACACATATTTCAATTTCAGAGGCCCCGGGTGCCAAGCGATTGTGACTGAGCGATTTCTTTGTGCTTTCAAAGCGATTCTCAAAAGGTGAATTCTAGTTCTCTTTTACGTTCTTCTTCTTAATAAATCCTTTTATTTAATAGCAGCTCTTTTTTTCAAAAGTACTGATTGAGAGGAAGAAAGGAAAGTAACCTTTCATTTTTGCATATTTAATAGACCAACTTCTACTAATTTTGCTTGGTCACACCAGGCACTGCTCCTGCCTCCCCGTGGCGGGGCCGGTAACGTTGGCAGAAAAGTTCATCTGTCAGGGGCTAAGAGCAGCCAACAAGGAACAAAATATGTTTCCATATATAGAGTCGACAACCTGTCGGCCAGATACCGAACATGAACATGATTCTTCACAAGGAAAGAGGTTGAAAACCAATCCCTCGGTGACAGACTTACCAGCATTTTAATAATGCACTCACTATCAGAACAGCCTCTCAGTAAGCTATCCCTTTTCTAATCCAAAAACACCTTGAAAGTATGGCAGGATCTCCCAATACGGTTAAGAGACTGCAACCAGGCGACTTACTTGTTGAAACTCTAAACCACAGGCATTCTGAAAAACTACTAAAAATTACAAATTTTGCTGGTATTCCAGTTAACGGAACTCCACATGCAACCCTAAATACACCAAAGTGTGTAATATCTAGTTGGGACCTGATGAATGTGATAGAGGAAGAAATTAAACAGAATGTAACAGAATGTAATCGCTGTAAAAAGAATTATGGTCAAAAGAGACAATATATTCATACCTACCAGAAATATCATTCTCATCTTTAACCGTCCAAATCTGCCCTCATCAGTAAAAGCAGGATATCTTCTTTGCCACACTCATCCTTTCATACCCATTCCGTTGAGGATTTTATAAATGCCAAAAGTATGGCCACTCTCAAACGACATCTAGAGACAAACTAGTTTGTCCCAACTGTGGATCCTCCGATCACATTCAAAGTGATTGTTTGGCGAAAGAAATGATATGGCCCAACTACAAAGGCAACCATCCTGCCTACTCTAAGACATGTGAGAGATGGAACACGGAGAAAAAATTTGCTATACCCTGCTCCTCTGGGTATAGCAAATGCTTTCGGCAAAACTTTTGCTCACGTCTCAGTTGCTTCCACCTACACTCCGGAATTTCATAAAACTAAGACCACCACAGAACAGAGACACATCAACTTTCGAACCTTACTGCTACATCCATATAACCAGCCGCTCCAATACTGTGAACTTTTGCAAGCCATCAGAACAACACGCAACAATGCCGCTGGGCTAGATGGGATATATTATGTTATGTTACAGCCTTGATGAGAAAAACTTACAAATGCTGCTAGCATTCTTTAACCGAATCTTCCTGGGAAAATTTTATCCCACTTCTTGGCACCATGCTACAGTTCTGGCCTTTTTGAAACCTGGAAAAGACCCCTACAATCCTAATAGTTACAGACCAATATCTCTGTCCAGTTACCTCGGTAAAATTCTTGAAAAAATGATCCACAGTCGACTCACTTGGATCATTGAAAGCGAACATCTAAGTAATAATCAGCATGGCTTTCGCCAAAACAGGTCATCCTTTGATCTCATGATCAAGGCTGAATCTGAAATTCGCAATGCCTTTGTTAAAAAGGAACACCTAGTTATGGTCTCCATAGATATAGAGAACGCATTCAATATTACCTGGCGTTATGGAATTCTCCGTGACCTCCATAATCATGGTCTACGTGGCAACCTGCCTATATTTATTTGGAACTTACTCATGGGCAGATCTTTCCAGGTCCGATATCAAAATTCCCTTTCTACTACATTCTTGCAAGAAGAAGGAGTACCACAAGGGTCAGTTTTGAGTGCAAACCTGTTTGCCCTCAGAATTAATTCCATTACAAAAGAACTCCCAAATACTGTAGTGGGGTACCTTTACGCTGACGATCTCTCTCTTTCTTGCCATTCACAGAATATGTGATCTATCGAAAGGCAACTGCAGATGTCTCTCAATAAAGTACAAAAGTGGGCTGAGCTCAATGGATATCATGTTTCCTAACAGAAAACAGTTGCGATCCACTTTTTTGCAATCAACGCAAACTGCATACGGATCCTGAACTTCGGATATCAAATTCCACTATTCCGGTTGACAGCAATAACAGATTCTTGGGACTAACCCTTGACAGTAAGCTGAACTTCTTTGAGCATATTAAATTATTACATACTACCTGTCTCAAAAAGATCAACATGCTAAGAGCTTTATCCTCACATTCTTGGGGAGCAGGCAGTACAACTTTCCTTCTCTCATATAGAGCATTGATTAGATCCCATTTAGATTATGGTGCTCCAGTTTATGATTCTGCCCGAAGGAGTGTACTACGCTGGCTGGATCCTATTCAACATAATGCACTGCGGATTGCAATTGGTGCGTATAGGACATCTCCAACTCATAGTCTATACATTGAAGCTCATGAGATCCGTCTACATCTCCGCAGAAAAATGCTGTTACTTAAATATGCTGCCAAAATACAGACTTGCTCTTTGCATCCTATTCAGCCATACCCTTTTAATCAACCACTGGTTAATCTCTATAGAAATAAACCAAGTAAAATCCGACCAGCTGGCCTACGGCTCCTTGAAATATCACAGAACTGGAATGTTTCTCTCCACAATAGGCAACAGATAAAGAATTACTCTCATCCACCGTGGACCCAGTTTCCTCAACTAACCTGTGATTCTTATTTTCTACAATGGGGAAAGAATCGCCTACCGACACTGAATGTGCAACAACTCCATGCTAGCCATCTTCAAAGCTGTGCTGACTTCTTGCCGGTATATACGGATGGTTCTAAATCTCTTTCAACTGTTGGAGCAGCAGCAGTGTTTCCCTCGGCTATCATATCAGCTTCTCTTCCACCTGAGTACAGCAACTTTTCAGCAGAACTGTATGCAATAAACTTAGCTCTAGAAAATTTGACTCTACATCCATCTGCAAAATATATAGTTTACACTGACTCTCTCAGCTCAATTAGAGCAATGCAGAATCCCTCTCAAAAGAATCACCATATTTTAATGAAAATCAAGACTTTGCTATTGCAAATTGATCACCGTCAACAACTAGTGAAGTTTTGCTGGACTCCGGCACAAAAGGAAATGAACTGGCTGATATATCTGCTAAAAGTCCATCAACCTTAAACTTAACTTCTGTTTTCATTCCAGATTCTGATTATAATATCTTAATTCAAACAGCATACCATGCACAGTGGACAGAGCTATGGCATAAAGAAACAAATAACAAACTTTTCCAATTGAAACAGGACCCAAAATTATGGCACTCATGCACTCAGACAGTTCAGCGAGAAGAAGTGGTACCCGCACGGATTAGTATAGGGCATACCCACCTGACTCACCTCCATTTCCTCACCGGCGATGATCCTCCTCAGTGTTCACACTGCTCTGAACATCTAACAGTCAAACATATTTTGATTGACTGTCCACACTATCAACCACAACGTACTTCAATACTTGAGGAGAGGAGGCAAATATGAAGGAACATTTTTGCTTTTTGAAACAAATTGGAGTGTATAATCTTTTATGAATAGGCTTCAGAACTGAAATGAAATTGAACTGCTTCGTTCTTAATTATTTTCTGATATAACTACGAATAGGGGCACGATAGCCATAGCAACTAATGCGCCAATAAACAACCATACCACACACACACATATTTCAGAACTCTAGTTTGAATTTTTTTTTTTTTTTTTTTTTATCTATGAGGCATTTGAAATGGTTATCCACAAAGGGTATGATAATTACAATTGGAAGTACAATAATGACTTTATAAGAGTAACGTTGAAAAATTCCCCTTAAAGAACACTATAAGAAAAGTAACTCCTAAATCTAGTTAATGAAAAACTCTTTTAATTGGTTTCATTCACTACAGAGAGAGGTATTAACTTGGCACTTCTTGAACTCTAAATCAGTCCGAGTTGTCCATAATCTGATGAGAATAAGAGACTTTAAGGGAGTTGCATGTCTTTAAATTTAGATTACAAACACCAATCTTTATGTTATTTGCATACATGCCGATACAAATCTCTCTAGAAAGATTTATATTTGTGCTAGTGTTAACATAGATATTAAATAGAAAAGGACCTGATGAAGATCCTTGGTGAACTCCACTTTGCGAAGCGAAGGGCTTAAATAAATCATTTGGTACTTTTATCTTATTTTTATCCGTTCAGTAATTAAATAACCAATCAAGGAAGAAGGATTAGTGATTTGTGCAATGTTATAATCATCATCCTCCCTCACTGGGTGAAAAGACCCAGTGAGGGAGGATGATGATGAATGACGCGAGTAATTTTTATGGACTTTTTTCACAACGTGGCTCAGTATTGGGTCTCAATAAAGAACGCGTGAATTTTAATCCTGAAAACTCTAGTTTTTCATCCAGAAAACTGACCGAAAATGCATGTACCTCCAGAAACAATATAATTATGTCTCATAGCCTTAGTTAGTTTCTTTGCCACTTAGTGCACACCTAACCTAACCTTGACGGTTGTTCTACATAACATAGAGGAAGACGAAAGAGCTGCCTTTCTTCTTATCACGAAAGTAATCTGTAAGTCACGAAAGAGGTACATTACATGCCCATGCGATATTCAATACCCTCTTCAAATATTTTGATGTTCTTTTGTGAGATCCAAGGATTCGAATCAATCAAAACAGGATGTCATTCCGCGTGTGCGTGTGTGTTGTTTAATCAGTTGATCTCATATCAATTCTCTCTTTCTTAGTTCCTTCTACATCATATAATTCAATTGCTTTTATCTACTGCATCTTATCTGAACACTCACGAATCTATGCATTTTATGTCAATGAACAGAAATCCACTACCACTCATTTCTGCAAACTCCGGTCATTTCATCCTGATCCTGAGTTAAAGATAAAAAATGTGTCGGTTCCTCTGGTTAACACTGTCCGCTTTCTTGGCCTGATTCTAGATAGAAAACTGAACTTTCAAGCACATGTGGCCTATCTTCGTACCATCTGCTTGAAGAAATTGAATATCCTTCGGTGTGTGTCATCCATGTCTTGGGGCGCTGATCGGCATACGCTTATCCATATTTATAGAGCTCTCATCAGATCCCGTTTGGACTACGGTTCTCCAGTGTATGACTCTGCGAGGAAGAGTACATTAGAACGATTAAATACCATCCAGCACAGTGCCCTTCGAGTTTCTCTAGGGGCTTTCAGAACCTCCCCAGTCCAGAGCCTTTACATTGAAGCCCACGAACCTCCCTTACATCTTCGGAGGAAAACATTGCTTTTAATGTATGCCGCAAAAATCCGCAGTCTTCCCTACCACCCGAATTGGAGATGTCTGTACAACACCGAATGGGACTCATTTTACAACAGTAAACCAAATGAAAACAGACCTGCTGCACTTAGACTTAAAGAACTAACTGAAACGTGGAATATTGCAATCGACAATATATATCAGGACATAACACCTTCTGATCCACCGTGGACAAATATCCCTGCAATTTACGATGACTATTTCCAACAGTGGGGAAAGAACACCTTGTGTCCCTTCAATATCGCACAGTTACATGAAGCTCACTCTGCTTTTAATTCACAGGCCTGTAAGATCTATACAGATGGATCGAAAACTGAGACCCAAGTAGGCGCTGCTGCGATCTTTCCATCTTTCAGCACTTCTGTCTCATTACCTGTAGAATGCAGTATCTTCACTGCTGAGCTTTATGCTATTAACTTGGCTCTAGGGCATATTACTCAACTTCTAATTTCGTCTGCCATAATATACACTGACTCGCTCAGTGCTGTCTCTGCCATAAATAGTAATACCAACTCCTCTCACCCTGTAATAAAACAAATCCATTCTAAATTACTTGTGTGTAATGAGTCAAACCAAACTGTAACATTCTGTTGGATTCCAGGTCATTCTGGGATAGCAGGAAACGAAAGAGCAGATCTAGCAGCCAAACAACCAGATACTACTCTTTTGCAGACTTTTCGATCCCCATATACTGATTATAAACATATCATTCATAAAGCATGTTACAATAGCTGGTCATTAATCTGGAGAAGTTATCCAGAAAACAAATTATTCCAAATAAAACCAGAACCAAAGCTGTGGCCCTCCAGCTTCCAGAAAAGCAGACGAGAAGAAACAATTTTAGGAAGGCTCAGGATTGGGCATACTCATCTCACTCACCTCTATCTATTAACTAATGACAGCGCTCCACAATGTACCTCATGTCAAGTACAACTGACCATTCGCCATTTGTTAGTGGACTGTCCCCACCTTCAGAACATCCGCTTAGATACTTTTAAATCAATTGCTAAAACACAGTCATCAATAAATTTATTGCAGATTCTGGGAGATGATTCTAATAAAAAGGAACTATATACTTTCCTAAACCGGATACAAATATATCATAAAATATAGATATTATTTCATATTCACCATTAGAAGACACAATATGGCCCAAGTAGCCTTTGTGTCGTTAAACCCAACAACAACAACAACAACAATTTTATGTCAAGCTTGTTGAATATAAGAAAATTATGTTAACCTTAATGAATTCATTGTTTAGTGCGTGATGGGCGAGATTTTCATCCAAATAATATTAGGAGGGTATAACAAAGTCAATAATTGTAAGTTTGGCAGCCCTACCAAAGACTCCATTTGGTAAAAGAGGCTGAAGAAAGTGTCGGAAGACCATTAATCCAACTTAGAAGCTATTTAAAAAAATCAGTAATTTTCTGTTCCAAGAAATTTGTGGAAGAACGGTTCAGGATCAGAACCTGGATCAGCTTTTAGAGAATAGACAATTCGAAACGTCTTTTCTCGTTTAAGGAGAGGCAGAATGAAGGGGGGTAATCCTCAACTTCCGCAAGCTTAACTAGTTTGTTAGTTTACTAGATTGAACAAAGACGAATCGTTGGCCTGATTTCAATGTCCACATTTAGGATATCTGCGTTCCACAATAAGCCATGCCGGCCATTGGTAGCTAGAATTGTTTACAGCAAGGAACAACAGACTGCAGAGAATCTCACGTTGAATGATCCTCCAATTAATCAATCTCTTTACTGTTTGATCGCCAAACTTGAGGAAAGGTACGCTCTCACGAAGGAAATACAGGCGGTCTTCATGGACATTGACGCGATATTCAACTGTGTAAAAGGGGCCAGAATATTTACGTATGAGATGGCAGTGCATAGTTTTGCCTGATTCTGGTAAAATCTTCCACACGATGAGCAATCCACTGATTACCTTGAGCATTGTTCCATTAGAAATAACAACTGTGCATACCAACCAATTGAAGACACAGAACTCTTTATCATGAGTGAACTGAAATCAGCCATCTCCAACATCAGAATCAAGAAATGTCCGGGCCTCGACTTAGTTGAAAACATATTCATAATAAAACTCTTTGAAATAACGCCAGAAGTACTCACTAATTTATATAACAAATGCCTTATGGAAGGAATCTTTCCGGATGCATGGAAAAGTGTACTCATCAAAATTATACAAAAACCAGGAAAGCAGCTTCAAATCCGAAAGCCTACAGACCAATTTCGTTGCTAGCAAATCTAGGAAAATTATTTTAAAGACTACTTGCTCTAAGAATTATAAACCTCTTTGAAAACAGCAACCTAAATTCCCCCGATAGTTCGGGTTTAAGAAGGGAAAATCTTGCGAAGCTGCCCTTGTGGATCTCCTCCATCACATTGGAACCTCTCAGGCTAAATATGAATTAGATATTTTTATTGACTTCGAGGGCGCTTTCGACTCCCTGTTGTGGGAAAGCCCCCTCGATAGACTTGTCAAGGCCAATTGCTCCCGACAACTGTTCCACATAATTAGAAGCTACACTTTCAAGACAGATAAATCAGAGTCATTTCAAAACAGCAGTCTCTAACAAGAAAAGTTTCCAGAGGGTGTCTCCAAGGTTCTGTCTTGGGACCCATCATCTGGAATATAGTCCTAGACAGTTGGTTACTTCGCAGTTTTGATAAAACACACGCAATAGCATATGCCGGCGATTTGACTATCATCTTTGCCGGCAAATCTCGCTCGGATCTCGAATCTCTCGCCCAAATGGTCCTCTCTAATCTCCTTGCTTGGGCAGCCACTAATAAACTGAGTATATCTTCTTCAAAGACCAAGATGATGACTTTCAGGAGAAAATTTGATTACGGTAGACCTCCGCTCATTAAAATTAATGGCCATTCCATCTCAATGGTTCCACAGCTCAAATATCTCGGAGTTATTGTGGATGACCGATTAAATTTTGTGGTCCACGTCAACTATCTAACTTCAAAGATCAAAAAGTATACTAACGCTCTAATTAGAATCACCAAGACTGAATGGCGATTAAATAGGAAAACTCTTTCCCTATATTACAAGGCTGTTTTTGTCCCAATGGCCCACGTACGTCTCTGGACAGTAGTTTCACAGGGCAACAAACATCAAATTTAAAGGTAAACTAATCACACTTCAAAGATCTATGCTTCTTTCCATGCTTCGCGCTTGCAGGACAGTATCCCCTGATGCACTCCAGGTCTTCGGAGTTGTGCTTCCAATGGACCTTCGCCTTGTGTACAAAGATCTCCTACAGAATAAAACATCGAAATCCCACTGAAATTCTTGGCATAACTTGTAATATAGATGCAGATGTGAAGCAAGAAAAACTCAGAATATGGAAAAATTTGATAAACATCTGGCAAACCAGATGGGATACCAGCCAAACTGGGGATGTGACACGAAACTTTATATAAGATGTTACCTTTGCCACGGGAAGAGATATTAAGAAATGGTTCAGCCCTAGTCTGTACTCTTCATACTTAATCACTGGTCACGGATCCCTATTTTCAAAATTATTTAAATTCGGCCTTGTCAACTCACAGCTTTGCTCCTGCGGGTCCCAGGAAACTTGGGCTCGTGTGATTTATTATTGCTCCAATTACAATGACCAAAGATCAACAATAAAATCTTATCATAATAATTTCGCTGAGGGAAACGAAGCTATTATCGTGGAAAATGAAGAATCCTTTCAGATATTTCAAAGATTTGCACTAGATGTATTCAAAAAAAGAAAAGAGATGTTGGCTGTTCCATCTCCTGCGCCATCTACAACAAACTCTTAAACTTCCGACCACTACCTTACGTGAATGCTAACTGTACAATAGGCTTTTTGCATTTATCTAGAAATGTTTCCTAAACTTCAAACAATAGAGAAGAAGAGAAGAAGAAAGAAAGAAAGAAAGGAAAAAACTTATGCTGATACTTGATTACGCTCTTGGACTCTATTGAAACTATTACTTACGTATTCTGCGCACCCCTCTCGACGTGGGCACCTGTATGTGGTGAGGGGACTTCCCTGTGATGCTGCTGGTCTTCCAGATTAGCATCACTGGGATCTAACGCCCATACCTTGGTTCCAGGGTTACATCATTGGAATCCGGCGTGTGCAGCCATGCGCCGCGACCCAAGGAATTCGGAAAGGGGGGATCCTGGTGGTTGACGGGCCCAGCCTTAATACACCACCTGCTTCGACAAGACGGGTGGCCCCGGACCGGTCCGACTGGGATCAATCGGCGGGTGGTCCTTACTGCTAGGGTCAACTGCGTTCCAATAAGTCTCCCTCCCTTTGGTCCTGGGACGGGATCAAGGCTTATTGGAAACGTGGGTATGGTGCTCCTAAGCGAACTTGGCGTCCCATTCGTGTACGCAGTACCTGATAGTTCACGAGTGGGCGTCCCCTCGTAGGGCTTCAGTGGTGGGTGAGGTACGTAGGGCATCGCAAATTTTTATCTTTCTCATATGAGTAATTTCAATTCTACTTCTTCTTGGGCCCTAACAAGGCCCCTACCTAATCGAGACGATAACACAGACAACACCTCTGTCAAAAGAGCCAGAACTGAGCATAAAACACCATCTGTAACACCGCTTTTCCTCATCCTCTCCCCTCGACGTGGGCACCTGTACGTGGTGAGGGGACCTCCCAGTGATGCTGCTGGTTTTCCAGATTAGCATCACTGGGATCTAACGCCCATACCTTGGTTCCAGGGTTACATCTTTGGAATCCGGCGTGTGCAGCCGTGCGCCGCGACCCGTGGAATGCGGAAAGGGGGATCCTGGTGGTTGAGGGGCCCAGCCTTAAAACACCACTTTGGCCCCGGAATAAACAAGACGGGAGTTCCCGGACCGGCCCGGCTGGGATCAATCGGCGGGTGGTTTTTTACTGCTAGGGTCAACTGCGTTCCAATAAGTCTCCCTCCCTATGGTCCTGGGACGGGATAAAGACTTATTGGTAACGTGGGTATGGTGTTCTAAGCGAACTCGGCGTCCCATTCGTGTACGCAGTACCTGCTAGTACACGAGTGGGCGCCCCCTCGTAGGGCTCCGTGGTGGGTGAGGTTCTTAGGCATCAGACACTTTTTCTTTACTCCTATGAGTAATTTAAATCCTTCTTCTGGGGCCCCAACAAGGCCCCTACCTAACCGATCAGATGAGAATGACACCAATTCTGCCAAAAGAGCCAGAACTGAGGATAAACCACCATCTATTACACCGCTTTTCCTCATACTCCATTCTACTGGAGAGCAGTCAATTGGGAAGATGTCACCCTTCTTCATCCAGAAAGGATTAGAAGGGTTGGCAGGATCACCAAAATCAGTAAACCGGCTGCGTTCTGGCGATCTTTTACTCGAAGCTTTAAATACAAAGCAAGCAGAAAGAATTTTAAACGCGACATCCATAGGGGGAATACCAATCAATGTAACACCCCACAAAACTTTGAACTCTTCAGGCGGTGTCATTTCAGAGTGGGATCTTCTTCATGTCTCTGAAGAAGAGATCTGCTCTGAATTAAAAGACCAAGGAGTGACAGCTGTCAAGAGAATATCAATGCAGAAGGAAGGGAATCTCGTCCCTACCCGAGTTCTCATCCTAACGTTTAACACCCCATGGCCTCCTAGTTCCATCAAGGCAGGGTATTTAAACTGCAAAGTGAGGATCTATATTCCAAACCCATTGAGGTGTTTTAAATGCAAAAAATATGGCCACTCACAAACGGCTTCTCGTGGTAACCCTGCCTGTGCTCGATGTGGTGCGAAAGACCACGAGAGCAAGGAATGTTCAGCGTCTAAAATGATCTGTGTAAATTGCCAACAAGATCATCCTGCCTACTCCAGAGCATGCCAGCGGTGGAAGGATGAAACCGAGATCCAAAAATTGAAAACGGAGCTGAATATCTCCTACCCAGAGGCTAGAAAACGCATTCAACCAATAAATAGCGGGAAGCCTTTATATGCTCAGAAGGTTTCTGCAAAGTGCACTATCGGTACACAAACTGAGATGACTGTACCACCAAGAGAGTCATTCACACCGATTGACCGCTATTTATTGAGTTCAAAAAAGTCCACCAAAAAAACGCAGTCAGCTGCCACTCCTATATCCGTACCTCCTAATGCTCCACCACTACCAAACCCAAGTGGTAAAGAGCCAACAATAATAACAGAAACAATGGATGTCCAGGAGAAGGAGGTACCGGATGAATCAGTCTTGGAATTCTTTGCGGAGGAAGAAATGGACACGGGACAGCGTCCATTCTTTCGAAAAAAGATAAATCCAAGACTGATAAAAGTAAGCCCTCAGCGCCTCGGAAGCCACCGGATGGACCCACCAAGTCAAAATAATGGCTGAATTCCTACAATGGAATTGTCGTGGATTCCGGCGAAATACTGATGACATCAAGGCCCTCCTGCAAAAGCACGAGCCAGTTTGCTTTTGCTTGCAGGAGACTTATCTAAAAGCAAATGATGATCCCACCATTTATAACATCACAATCTTTCGTAAGGATAGAATTGCGGATGGTCCAGCTCATGGAGGAGTAGCTATCCTTGTGGGTAATCAGACCCCAGTTCAGCCCTTGCTAATTACAACCAGCATAGAGGCTGTTGCAATTCGCCTTACAGTGGGATTTTTATTAACGATCTGCTCTATTTATTTGCCACCTGGGACTGACATCTCCCAGGAAGCCCGTGATGATCTTGTAACGCAGTTGCCTCCCCCTTTCTTACTCCTCGGGGATTTTAATGGAAATAACACCCTGTGGGGTAGTGCTAACATCAATGGAAGGGGGACGGGTCATAGAGCGTATGCTCAATGACAACGACCTTTCCTTTCTAAATACTGGAACAAACACCTTCTTCCACATGCCTACCCGTACTTTTTCTGCCATTGCTCTTTCTATCTGCTCCCTTCTCTACTGCCTGCACTCACTTCGGAAGTGGAGGAGAATCCATACGGAAGTGATCACTTCCCTGTGATAACCTTGTTACACAGCGGGAGGCCATGTCTTCCCTTCAGGTTACCACGGTGGAAGATTGATCAGGCTGACTGGATTGCCTTCCAACATCAGGCAAATTTTGACCTCAGTACCGTCAGTCAGGAGCCGATCAATGATGCAGTAACGTACATCACAGAAATTATCGTCCAAGCAGCTGCGAATACTGTTCCAAAAACATCTGCCCGGTTTCCACCTTTTCCCAAACCATGGTGGAATTCCCAATGCACAGCAGCAAAAAAGGCTCAAAACAAAGCGTGGGGGATATTTCGCCGATATCCTACCACTGTTAATCTAATAGCCTTCAAGCGTGCACGAGCCAAAGCACGCTACATTCGCCGTCAGAGTCAAAAGGAATCGTGGATCCGTTTTACATCATCCGTTAACAAAGCTACCAATTCTAAGGTAGTCTGGGATAAAATCCGGAAAATGAAGGGAAAATATACATCCCACCCTTCTTCAATCCTAGATTATAATGGATGCGCTATTGCAGATCCAACTGCAATAGCCAATTCTCTTGGGGAAACATTCTCTAACATCTCTGCAACATCTTCGTATTCCCCAGAATTCCTGGTCCTGAAAAATAAAATCGAAAAACAGGCACTTAACTTTAAAACTAAGAGCATTTATCCCTACAACGGGGATTTCACTGTTCAGGAACTGAAAAGAGACCTCGCTCTTTCCAAAGCAAGTGCTGTTGGACCAGATGGCATCCATTATGAAATGATTAAACATCTTTCACCAAAATCTATGGATTATCTGCTCTTTCTATATAACAGAATTTTTATTGAAGGGCAGTTTCCGGATTCCTGGCGCAAGGTAATCGTTCTTGCCTTTGCTAAGCCAGGAAAGGATCCAAAATTCACTACTAATTACCGTCCTATTGCTCTGACTAGCTGTATGTGCAAAATTCTGGAGAGAATGGTTAATTTTCGTTTAATATGGTATTTAGAATCAAATGACCTTCTTTCCAACATCCAGTCCGGCTTCCGAAAAAAAAGATCAACTCTTGATCATTTAATTAGACTGGAAACATCCATCCGGGATGCTTTCCTAAAACGCGAACACTTGGTGTCAGTGTTCTTTGACATGGAAAAAGCGTATGACACAACTTGGAAATTTGGCATTTTAAAAGATTTGCATAGCCTTGGTCTTAGAGGCTATCTCTCCATTTTTATTAGAAACTTTTTAGCCAATCGATCTTTCCAAGTTCGTGTGGGATCCTCACTCTCTCGTTCCTTTAGCCAAGAGGAGGGAGTTCCACAAGGATCAGTTTTAAGTGTCACGCTTTTCGCCATCAAAATAAATTTCATCACAGAACAACTTCCTCCAACTGTAAACAGTGCCCCCTATGTTGATGACTTTAGCATTTTTTGTCAGTCGCGCAACATGAGGGTTATTGAAAGACAACTGCAGAAAGCCATTGATAGTTTGAATTCCTGGGCACTTGCTAATGGCTTCAGGTTCTCGCCGGAGAAGACCGTTTGCGTACACTTTTGTCGCAAGCGTAATCTTCATCCTGAATCTGAATTAAGGCTCCGACAAGATGCTAGTAGTAGCGGACACAAAATTCTTGGGACTCATATTCGATAAAAAACTGACCTTTTTGGATCACATCCGTCAACTCCGCACAAAGTGCACACGAGGGCTTAATATTCTCCGCTCGCTCTCTGCATCTTGGGGAGCAGACCGATGCACCCTTCTACGGCTTTACCGTTCACTTGTGCGATCCAAATTAGATTATTGGTCCCAGGTATATTCCTCAGCCAGAGACAGTGTACTTCGATGGCTGGATCCTGTCCATCATCAGGCCCTCCGTATCGCTACTGGAGCATATCGCACATTTCCTGTCCAGAGTTTATACGTCGAAGCAAACGAACCACCGTTATCGCTTCGACGTAAGCAGTTGTCTCTAAAGTACGCTTTAAATCTGAAATCCCTGCCAGACCACCCTACGTGGCTATCCGTTTTTGAGCCACGATGGGAACATTTGTTCAATACCCTTAAGACTGCCAATAGTCCTTTCGGTATTCGTCTCCAAGATCTACTCATAGAAGTTAATATCAAGTTAGATAAGGTTGTCCAAACACCTAAGCAACCCCTTCCACCCTGGCATGCTCATGTCCCGAAATGTGGGGATATGAGCATGCCAGGGGAATTCGGAATTGGGGAAAGTCGGACACTCCATCATCTGTCTACCTGCAGCTTTATTCAGCACACCGAGCTGAACATTCTGACTTCGCGCCAGTTTACACAGACGGTTCGAAGTCAGAATCATATGTGGGATCTGCTGCTGTCTTTACAGACAGCACTATATCAGAGCAGATTTCCTCTGAATGCAGCATATTTACTGCAGAACTGCACGCAATTGAGTTAGCCTTGGATCACATTAGTAAATGCCAATACCAACGGTTCATTTTATATTCCGACTCTCTCAGCATGTTACAGGCTTTAATCACTGTGAGATATAATCCTCATCTAGTTCTGTCTAGTATTCAGCAGAAAATTCACTTCCTCCGTGGATGTGAATATGATATCCGCTTCTGCTGGATTCCTAGCCACATTGGGATTAAGGGAAATGATTTGGCTGACGCCTCAGCCAAATCAGCAATTCCCAATGATAACCGCTGCCTGTCAGTCCCCTATGCAGACTACAGGCAAACAATACAGCAGAAGATGCACTCCCAATGGCAGGATTCGTGGAATAGACAGACTGTGAATAAACTATATCGTATAAAGCCTGTAATTGATCCGTGGCAGTCTAGTCTGCGCAGGAATCGTAAGGAGGAAGTTGTTCTTGCCCGGACCAACATAGGACACAGTCATTTAACTCATTCGTTTCTGCTGAGGGTTGATGACCCTCCTATGTGTGTGTCCTGTGGCACAATTTTAACGATTAGCCACCTTTTAATTGACTGTCCAGGTTTTAGCAGCACCCGTTTTACCGCTTTTAATCATCTGACTGAACCTTATACACTCAGTCAGATTTTATCTGACAATGACAACGTGTCTGCTGTTTTTAACTATATTAAATCAATAAAAGTTTTTAATTGTATTTAAAATTTATGTTATTGTTATTTCTTTATTGGTTTATTTTTTATATATCTGTTATTATATATCTGGACATGGCTGCCTAACTACTTAGGTCACTGAATGTTTTAACTTTTTATAATATGACCGGTATTTGGCGCATTATAGCCTCAGTTGCTGATGCGCCAATAAAACCAAACCCAAACCAAACAAAAGATGGCGAATAACTCAGCTGTATAATTGCTGCATTCACTAGGCAGAGATACAGAGATAGTGTTAAAAGGGAAAATTGCTGCAGCCCCTACTCCACTATCAGACTTTGATCCATTCGTATATATTTTAGTGAAATGCGGATAGTTTTGTATGTGAGCAGTATGAAGTTGTTTCATGTTGATATTTGCAAGGGAATCTTTTCTCCAGATTAGTAAGTAATTGTAACAGGATGGATTAATACAGGACCCTCGGGCAACTGAAGTGTTTGGATCTTGGAGGACTTTTTCATGGTGTACATTCCAACTTTCTGATAGTGTCTGAAATCCGATACCAGTAGGTTGAAATGCTCTGGGTTTATTTCGGTAGAACATTTTAAACTGTGCATCACTGAGTATTCGCCAATTGGGATGGGTAGACTTTCTTTGAATTTTAGAAGCATAATTCAAAATTTACGCCTTTCTTCTGAGACAGAGTGGAACTTCATGGGCTTCAGCGTAGAGACTTTGTACTGGCGATGTTCTACAAGCGCCTGTAGCAATCCTGAGAACAGAATGTTTAATAGGAGCAAGCCGTACTAGCACACTCTCCTTAGCAGAGTCATACACCAGGACCCGATAATCAAGACGAGACTTTATTATAGTTCAAAATTGGTGTGGAAAGGTGCAGTGGTCTGCACCCCATGTTGTAGAAGAAAGAACTCTGAGAATGTTCATTTTTTTCTGGCAGGTTGTCCGGAGATATTTGATATTTTCTAAAAAATTAAGTTTCCTATCAAAAGTTAGACCGAGGAGGCGAATGCTACTCATAAATGAGATAGGATGATTTGTCAGGTGTAGCTCTGGGTCAGGATGCATCCCTCGTTTGTTACAAAAGTGAATGACACTAGATTTTTGATGAGATAGTCGCTAACCATTCTGTGTCATCCATAGTTCAATATTGTTTAGTGAGATTTGTAGGTGCCTTTCAATGAAGTTCATATTCAGTGAACTGCAGGAAACAATCAGATCATCAGCATAGAGGTATGATTTCACAGTGTTGGGAACACGTTTGGTAATATGATTTATTCTCAATGCAAATAAGGTAGAACTGAGAACTGAGCCCTGTGGGACTCCTTTCTTCTGTATATAGATTAGCGAAAAGACTTGCCGATAGCGAACTTGAAAAGATCTACCGGTATATTGAAGGAAGTTATGTACGTAGCATGGTAAGTGGCCTCTCAGGACCAGGGAATGAAGATCTTTCAAGTTACCAAAACGTCAGGTGACAATAACAAGATGTTCATTTCGGACAAATGCATTCCTGATATTTGTTTCACCTTTGACCATGAGATCCAGGGATGACCGATTTTTTCTGAAACCAAACTGGTTATCTGCGATTAAATGTTTTGAATTCAGATACCATGTTAATAATTTGCATAATTTTTTATAAAGTTTTACTCAAGCAACTGGTAAGAGAAATGGGTCTATAGTTATGAGGAATAGAATGATCTTTCCCTGGTTTGGGAATTGCCAGTACATAGGAGTGATGCCAGCGAGTGGGGAATGAACATTCTATAAATATACGGTTGTAAACAGTCAGCAGAAAAGATAATAATTTATTATCTAAGTGCTGAAGCATTATATAATACACTCCATCGGGACCAGCAGCACTGTTCTTCGAGGTACATATATAGCTTCTTGAAGTTTGACCATAGTAAGTATCTGATTGTATGTAGAGAAGCGGTGGTTTTGAAGTTAAATTTTGATTTTTCGGCTGAAGCTTTGATGTTCTGAAATGATATATCGTATGAGGTCGAGGCAGACAACTGGGAGAATACGGTCTCTAGAGTATTCGCAATTTCTACAGGAGTAGAGAGCTCCTGTCTATTCCAGTTGAAAATTGGCGGGGATAATGGAGGAAATTTTCCATTTAGTTGTCTTTTATTTTTTCTACATTATTCTTACATCAGTATTTTTATTGATTGAAGTTTTAAATCGGATCCAAGGGTTTCTTTTAGCTTTCTTTCTGATGTGTCGGGCCTTGGCTCTGAGTTTCTTATAATTTATAAGGTTATCGGTGGTAGGATATTTGTGGAATATATTCCACGCTCGTTTTTTTTTTTCTTTTTTGGCATTCTTACAATCCTCATTCTACTAATAGTTTATGGGTCCTCAGATGTCTGACTGTGATTGTGGGATGGCAATAGATGCAGCTGCTAGAATTTTTTTGGTGATATGATCAGTGACTGTGTCAATTAGGAAAGATTCGATGATCTGTTTATCAAATGAAACACGAGAGGTATATTTGGCCCAATCTGCCTTGGAAAATTACCATTTCATGTGGTTTTTTTTTCCAGTTGAAGAGTGTGATGTTTCAATTTTACAGATTAATGGGTAGTGGTCACTGCTTAGTGGATCATCAAGAGCTGTCCACTCAATACTAGGAAAGAGGATCGATAAACAGATAGACAGATCTATTGCAGAGAGTGTTGCTGTTGGAAGATGGATGTAAGTTGGTGAACCAGTATTTAGGATGGTTAAGTTTTGTCTGTCAATGGGCATTTCAATGAGTTGTCGTCGTCCATCTGCATTGGGAGAACCCCACAATGGATGGTGTCCATTGAAGTCGCCCAATAAAAAGAAAGGGGTTGGTAACTGCAGGATAAGATCCTTTTCTTTTCGTGTTTCGGATCATTTTCCATATCAAGCTGAATGCCAGCGACTGTGCAACGGATCCCTTTTCTGAGTTTATGATGTAGTCCGCTCTTGATGACTTCAAGGTGGAGGGGCAAACAGCCAGCCAGGACCTGGAGAGCGGGGGTGCTTACAGTTCAAAAAGCTCTTGTAATGGTTAAAAGCATAGAGCGTTGGATAGAATCCAGTTTTCTGCGATTTCTGTAAAGAATAACTCTGTGACACCACACAGCTGCACCGTAACAAACTATGGGAAGGAAAATAACTCTGTAGATGAGAGACAGGGCCCTCCATTTAAGCCCCAAGTCTGCCCGGCTGATGCGTGTGATCATGGCTGTGTACTTCCTTATCTTAGAGGCTAGGTACTGCAAGTGGGGAAAAAATGTCAGCTTTGCGTCTATCAAGGTTCCGAGGTATTTAATCTCAGAGTAGAGCTTGATTAGTCTGTTTGCGATCTTGAGGGACTGTGGCTGATTGACATGGTTTCGCCTGGGACTCTTGGCTGTGTTGGACAAAACCATAACAGGAGCATCGAAACGTTGCACTGGCCAGCCAAACGATCTGACCTCAATCCTATGGATTTCCTTTTGGGATGAATTGGATCGCGATCATCATATGTGCATAAGGAGAGATTTCTCACAAACAAAGCTGGTGGAATGGCAGAAGCAAAAACTGGTAGAGAGTGTTCACGGAGAGTAGAAGCTGTCACATAAGGCTAAAGGACTGAGCGAATCTTATTGGTTTTCCTATAAATAAAGGTTATTTATAGGTATGCAAGACATTGATGGTAGAGCCACATATAAAATATCAGGGAATGACAGGAGATGGATCTCAGGATGTGCACCTCTGCACATAATGACGGTCACTGGAATAAGTCTTCCTCAAGGATGGCAGAGGCAGTGAGTTTGACTAAGTTCAAAGCGGATTTGGATGATTTCCAAATTAAAATGGAAATGGATTATCGTGAATATTCTGCTTTGTTTGTATTTATTTTATACCTTTGGTAATAAAGATATCGCTTTATTACGATGACCCCTAAAAGCCAAATTAAATTATGAGGGATGGTTCAGTCCTTTCGAAAAGACCCTCCAGTTTAATTCCACATTTTAGTTCTACCCTAAGACGAAGACAACATATTTTTGTGATGTACCCTGGAATTGGCATGCTTATATTACTACCTGTGTGAAAATAGAATATCTTTTCCTTGAAATTTTCAATAATCCAACCACATGTAAAAATTGCAGGTATCCGTCCCACATATAAATTTGTTATGAAGGGAATGAGCGATCACAAACTATTTATACTCGTATTAAACACTATAAGAAACAACATCGAACTGGTTCAGGTTGAAGAAACAAAAAACAGAACAGAATTAATGCCCAAAAGGTGATGTTTTATTAATAAAGGAAAGTTCTACATCTTTGAGCAGTTGACATTCGACACTGTCGTTGTCTTGAGAGATATTCAAAGGGTTACATTTTCAAACATTGTATTGGATTTCTCTGCATAAAGGAAGTTCAGAAAGATTCAGGTTTCCATTACTGCTTACCACCACCGATTTGAGCCATTCCGTTCACCCCTCCTTGACCAGCATCTATCATGCCTTTCCCAGCATTAGTACTCGCGTTACTTGCCCCAGCACCAGCGTTAATGTTGTTCGGAGCCACACCTTCGTTCTGAGCCAAAGCGGACAAAACACAGCATACTAGGATGAGCAGTGAAATCTTGATTGCAGCCATTTTGAAGTGCTTCTTCACACAAAGCTAGGAGAGTTATCAGAGCAGTTCTTTTCGTAACAGAAGCACCTCATCCTTTATATAGCTCGTCGTCGGCAGTAGCTTCCCTGACAGGTGAGCACACATGGTCATTTACGTCATAGACCCGGACGTTTCCGATGTTCAAGTAAACAGAGAACGATGGTATTAAGTTTTCATTGCGCATGTGCATAACAAATCGCGTGAAGGAAGAAAGAGATAAGCGCCTTTTAATTTTTTTTTTTATTCAAAACATTTGATCGTACTTGCGAGTTACTTAATTTTAATTCTTGACCCAAAACAAAGCATGAAAACAAGAAAAGATAGTATTTGTCTTGTGAAACTGAAAATTTCAGAGCTGAATAGAATCAGTTCTGATATTTAATAAAAATAAGAAATTGGCAGAACTAATTAAAATAACGGTGAAGCGTGTGTTAAGCGCCAAAGCAACCAACATGCTGCCAAGAACTGCGTCCCTCATTCAGGTCCCAAAACGAATCGTCACGTGCATACTGCTCTGCTTCAAGAAGGTTTAGTTTCATTTAGAGCGTATTGTCAGAGAAACTGGTAACTAAGAGTGAAGTCAGTAACTAGAGACCGGGAACTCTGACTTCAGTGGTAGGGAAAATTTAGAGGAAATCAAGAGATATTTAGATAGAAATGGTATTCTGAGGGAGAGACAACATGGTTTTGTTATGGGAAAATCATATTTAACTAACCTGGAAGCAATTTCGGCACAGCTTATGAGCTGGATTTTAGCAAGGCATTTGACTCAGTCCTTCATGAGAGGTTACTGTTGGGATTACTAAAGTCAAAGATCGTCTGAAGATCTTAAGGGATAGCCTTAAGAGTGGTGTAACATCAGAAGTGGCTTCCCCCAAGTATCAGTTCTTGGACCACAGTTGTTTATAATTTTCATAAAAGACATCGATGTTGGGATAGACGCCTTGATGTTAAAATTTGCAGATGAGGTAAAGATTGGAAGAGTCGTTAATGATCAGTACTAAGCAGCATTTCTTAAGGATGACTTGATCAGGCTTCAACAATGTTCAGAAAAGTGGGATCTATGTTTCAATGCAGCAAAATGGATGCATTTATGCTTGGGGAACAGCAATTCGAAAATAAATTATACACTTAGTGGGGTTGAATTAAAAACAGTAGATGAAGAAAGGGATCTGGCCTTTATGGCACGAGCAGATATTAAGTTTGCTGATCAGTGTAGCCATGAAAGCCTATGGTGTTTTCTCGATGATTTTTCGAACATTGTTCTGTAGAGAAAGGGAGGTTATAATCTCACAATATTAGGCAATTGTAAGCTCGCATTTGGAACACTGTATCCTGGTATGGAAACCTCATCTTTAAGAAGACATTGAGATTTTGTAATGGGTCCAAAAACAGGCAATTGGAATGGTGAAATCGGTGAAAAGACGACAGTACAAGGAAATACTTCGATTATGTGTGCTGTAGAACTTGGCAACCAGGCATCTTAGAGAGGACCCTTTATTGCCAAGGTATCCTCTGAGGTAACCTATAAGGTTGCCTCAATATTTGAGGTTTATAAGGCTCTGGGAAGAGGTTTAACTTACATAAATCATATTATACATGTGATAGTTTATAGATATAATGAGATTATAAAACTATTATAATCTCACTTGGCAATTGTAAGCCCGCATTAAGTGAAATATGTCCGCAATCATCACTTTCTGTCCTAATGTATTCTGATTCGCTCAGTGCTATCTTAGCCATACAGGGTAAACATCATTATCAAACTCTATCAAAAAACAAAACACTCTGAAATAACTCTTTGCTGGATTCCAGGACACTCCGGAATAGAAGGCAATGATAAATCAGATAATGCACCAAAGTCAGCAACAGAACGGCCAAGAAAAAACAAAAAACAATGATTGTTCCATATACTGATTTCAGAACAGTTATTATTAGAGCAAGTGAGAATGAGTGGGCCCAGATATGGAGCAATCAAACCAATAATAAACTGCAGGAAAAATAATCGTTCCACAAATATCGAACTCAAGCATTAGGGAAAGCCGCAGAGAAGTATTGGGTATTGGGACATACTCAATACCCAATACTTCTTCTCTGCGGCTTTCCCTAATGCTTGAGTTTCATATTTGTGGAACGATTATTTTTCCTGCAGTTTATTATTGGTTTGATTGCTCCACAACATTTTTGGAGGGAAAATCGCAGAGAAGAAGTAATGCTTGCCAGACTGCGAATTGGCACACTCACCTTACGCATTATCATCTACTACATAATGAAAATCCCCCTCTCTGTTTTCAACGCCAAGTACAGCTCACAGTAAGACACATATCCTTTTGGTATGCCCTCGATCCACCATCAAAATGATCACTGGGAGAAACTCAGCGCCCATCATTTGGGCCACCGTGTGTTGGCAGTTCCCCCAATCAGCTCTCCGTTCCACTCACAAGTTTATTTCTCTCGTTTTGAAGCTACATCTTAAAGGTCGTTTCCTCCCTTATCCGAACTCCATCTAGTTCAACTCCTGAATGGCGGCATGTGTAAAATCGTAGAGGACGAGAATTACAGACATCTCATCTTAGATCTGCACGTTGTTTCCATAGCCATCAACTGATCTTAGATCGTTCCGGCTCGACAACAGTTTCACGGAAAACTTGACTGAAGGAAACTATCTTGTGGTATTCTAATTAATTTTATTATTATTATTTTTTTGAAGTTAATATAATCTGCTTGATGTTATAAACACATAAATTTCCTTTACTTTACTCGTATTTAAGCTTTGTACTTACGAGGTATTACATTTCCGGTGAGATGATATCTCTGCCGCTGCTTGTTAACCCCTGTCTTATTGCAGTGAAGGGTTTGTAAAGGTAGGGTCCCTGCGTGTACCTATGAACCTTGCAATAAAGATCATATTTATTTATATTAAAGCCAACCAAGAACTAACTTATATGTTCATGTGTATTATGCCCAAAATATTGCATGTGTTCTGGTAGATTTTCCTGTTTTGCTGGACGAACGGACGAAAATCCCTAGTTCCTGTAAGAGGAAAACCTTGCTGTCCCCGCCTCAGGCCGACTAACTCAGCTACGGAATTAAAAAAAAAAGTCCATAAAGGTTCCTCGAATCTCTCTAGAAAGACTGATATTTGTACTATTGTTCACAGAGATGTTAAATAGAAAAGGACCTGATGAATATTCTTGGGGAACTCCTCTTTGAAAAGCGAAGGGCTTAAATATATCATTTGGTAGTCTTATCTGATTTTTTATTTGTAAAATGAATTGAAGGAGAAATTTTCTCATTCCTATGACAGGCAAAGAGGTTTAGAATGGAGTTGTATGAAGTTTTCTTTCAGATAGCGAGTTGTTGATTACTGGAACAAGTTGCCTCCGCTGGTAATTGAAGCGGACAATTTGAAGAAATTCGAAGGTCGACTGGACAGTTACCTACAGGAGATTTAAGCGCATAATTTGTCTATTTCCTTATCTACTTTTTGCTCTTTCTTTTCTTGTACAGCATAATACTGAGGCTCCCTTGCACTGTATGAATAATACTAATTCTGATAATACGAGAATAAATATATTTTACCTATAAATACATGTAATCTTCGGTCTTTTACTGTTTACTGGAAGAAAAGCCTGAGTTTCGAGGGAAAACCCATAAAACACCCTCGCATGACATCATCTAACTCAGCCAAGTTTTGAAAAAGGCCCATAAAAAATCATCGCTTCATTCACGGGAATTGAACTCATGCCTTCCCAACCATGTGGGAAAAGACGATGATTACAACCACGATTTCGACCTGCAAGGGCCTCAGAATAAGAATGTCAAATTTCTAGTGGATCGTAATCCTAATCTGTTATTTCTCGACACAAGTTAATTGTCTGTTAATTTCCCACTTTCACCAATTATTAAATGTAAAAATGTTTAATACATCTCCGGTGCGGTATATTTGAATTGTTTGCTGTCTGTCTGACCACTATCATTTTCCCTGGAGTCTTTCACATCTTTATCTCATTCGTGAAATTTAAAAGGCTCCACACCACACCACCATTCCCTTATGCTCGTTTTGATTTCTATTTATTTTCGATATAGATCTTTGCACTCCCTTTTATCTATCCACAGAGTTTCCTACATGTAGTACGAAGAGGATGTGTTTAATGCTGTTGTAAAATTTCAGGCGCATTTGTAAATAAGGCCATATTGCGCCGGATAATATCTGTAAATTTCATGCTTGGTCGATTTGCCGTTTACTGGGTGAAAATTGGGATTTTCCGGGATAAAAAACCATGAAAACGTATTTTCTCGTTAAGGAGAGGCAGAATGAAGGGGGGTAATCCTCAACTTCGGCAAGCTTAACCAGTTTGTTAGTTTACTAGATTGAATAAAGACCAATCAAGGAAGAAGGATTAGTGATTTGTGCAATGGTATAATCATCAGCCTCCCTCACTGGGCGAAAAGACCCAGTGAGGGAGGATGATAATGAATGACTTGAATGTCATGAATGACGCGAGTAATTTTTATGGACTTTTTTTACAACATGGCTCAGTATTGGGTCTCAATATGGAATGCGTGAATTTTTATCTTGAACACTCTAGTTTTTCATCCAGAAAACTGACCGAAAATGCATGTTCCTCCAGAAACAATATAATTATGTCTCATAGCCTTAGTTTCTTTGCCACTTAGTGCACACTAACCTAACCTTGACGGTTGTTCTACATAACATAGAGGAAGACGAAAGAGCTGCGATTCTTCTTATCACGAAAATAATCTGTAAGTCACGAAAGAGGTATATTACATGCGCATGCGATATTCAATACCCTCTTCAAATATTTTGATGTTCTTTTGTGAGATCCAAGGATTCGAATCAATCAAAACAGGATGTCATTCCGCGTGTGCGTGTGTGTTGTTTAATCAGTTGATTTCATATCAATTCTCTCTTTCTTAGTTCCTTCTACATCATATAATTCAATTGCTTTTATCTACTGCATCTTATCTGAACCCTCACGAATCTATGCATTTTATGTCAAGCTTGTTGAATAGAAGAAAATTATGTTAACCTTAATGAATTCATTGTTTAGTGCGTGCTGGGCGAGATTTGCATCCATATAATATTAGGAGAGTATAACAAAGTCAATAATTTTAAGTTTGGCAGCCCTACCAAAGACTCTATTTGGTAAAAGAGGCTGAAGAAAGTGTCGGATGACCATTAACCCAAATTAGAAGCTATTTAAAAAAATCAGTAATTTTCTGTTCCAAGAAATTTGTGGAAGAACGGTTCAGGATCAGAACCTGGATCAGCTTTTAGAGAATAGACAATTCGAAACGTCTTTTCTCGTTTAAGGAGAGGCAGAATAAAGGGGGGTAATCCTTAACTTCCGCAAGCTTAACCAGTTTGTTAGTTTACTAGATTGAACAAAGACGAATCGTTGGCCTGATTTCAATGTCCACATTTAGGATATCTGCGTACCATATAATAGGCCATGCCGGCCATTGGTAGCTAAAATTTTTACAGCAAGGAACAACAGACTGCAGAGAACCTCATGTTGAATGATCCTCCCGTTAATCAATCTCTTTACTATTTGATCGCCAAACTTGAGGAAAGGTACGCTCTCACGAAGGAAATACAGACTGTCTTTATGGAGATTGACGCGATATTCAACTGAGTAAAAGGGGCCAGAATATTTACGTGTGTGATAGCAGTGCATATTTTTGCCTGATTCTGGTATATCTGTTTGGTCAGGCAAGGGAGAAGCGCCTTATATAGTGTGGACTCACTGCCAATGTTTGTACCTATGTTTCTACTTATCTTTTCAAATATCTCTTGTTTAAATTTTGCAATTGTATTCACTACGGTTCGCGTACCACAGTGGTAAAATAAATTGTTTAAGACCGCAACTCTGTTCCATATCCTTTTGTCTTGATTACTGATGTAGGTCAATACCCGAAAGAGCAGAACTCAAGTGGACCAATCTTCATCACTGAAACAAACACTGTCCAAAATGCTAATTCAATTAAATTAATAAAAATACAAAACCAGAGATAACAATGCATTCGTTTTTCTTTATCAAGTGGAGTTTCTTTATCGGATTGAGGGTTAAATTTTTTAATAGCATTTTGTGTACTTGAATAAAACATACCCTTTTGAGGTACAAGTCTTCTCAGGGATTTTTTAGGTATTAGTTATAAACGTTTTTTCACACCTTCATCTATTTCTTTGCTTGGCGCTGAAGGATGTCCAGTCCCTTTTTTATCGCTTTATTTACACTGATTGGCTACTTTATTAGGTGCACCTAACCAAACAAAGATTCATGAAATTCCATTAATTCGTTTCACGAAATGGAGTGCGCCTGCAGTAATAGCAGCACGTATTGGTACCACACGAATACTTGCTGCTTTTATGTATTCGTACCATATGATATAAAGCAGATAGGTAAATACGTATGGATGATATAGGTGTGAAAGGTAATGAACAGGACGAAGGATTTAAGTGACTTTGAATGTGGCCGGTAGTCGACATTCGGACGCGCCACTATGAGTATCTCGGAAACCGCAACCTTGCTAACATTTCCTCGAACGACTGCGTCTTGGGTGTATCGAGAATGTTTTCTTGGTGCACATTGGACTCCTTGATACTAGTGGAGCATCATTTAGATCCAGCAATAATGCGTCCTTCTAATGGGAACCCATTTGCACTCTATTCGACTGTTAATGGGGTCTTCCAACAGTATATTGTGCCATGATGTCACAAGGCCAGAATTATAGAGAACTTGATCCAGGAACATGACAGTGAATTCAGCCTACTGCGGTGAATCTCCCCACTCAGCAGATCTCAATCTAGTATTGCATCTCTGTGCTGAGGCGAAGCAAGCTCTTCGGAGTATAGATTTGCAACTACCATATTTGTTGCAAATAGTATGGTTGAGTCAACATGGGCTAAATTCCTATACCCAACTTTCGATACCTCGTTGAATCCCTGCCATGACGAATACATTTTAAGGGCTAAAGTGGGTGGCGAATCTACTCTCTATTTGGTAGCATATCTCATGAAGTGATCACTAAGTATATTTTGTGCTGGTAATTCGGAATTTTTCTTGAAAATCAGATCTCATATATTCACATATGATTTTGAACAAAAGTAATGCTCGAATATAACAAAGATTCGAACAGAGAATATGCCTTGATGGCCTCATCAAGAAACCGATAAGGATGAGTGTAAACTAACAACCACTGTTTTGCATGCTTTGATAAAATGTTGCCATCGACGTGGTCTTGTAAGAATTACCTACAAAACGTCTGAAATTATCTTTCATTTTGGTTTGCAAGAATTTTGAATCAAATCAATCACATGTATATGAGGTAGGTTTAATTTTTGATTAGTTATAACATTCTGAGAGAATTCTTTACAAATAAACTGAGCATATGTACACTCCCACCTAAATGTTGGGAATCACAGCATAAGAAAATAGCTTTCGTTATTTTTTTTTTTTAAATTATGACAATATAAGATTTAATATTAAAAAAAAAAACTACAAATATTTTAAGACGTTTTATTAAGCATTGAAAAATTTACAGCAAAAAAATTGAAATGATTAATATTAACAAACACTAATTCTTCGTCAAAATATCCTCCACGAGATTTTATCATTGCCTTAAACAGACAGCATTCTGGCGATTAATTTTATAATAGTGCCTTGACTAACATTATTACAAGCAATTTGCAAGGTTTCCCATAAATTTTATGAAGATGGGCAGACAGACTCCACGGACTTGACGGTCTAGATCATCCCATAAAAGTTCTATTTGTTTAAGTCAGGCGATTGGAGTAGCCATACCATAATTTGCAACACCCCCCCTCTTGTTATTTAGTTGCTAGAACGTCCCTGCACAGCTTAGAATTGTACTTTGGACCATTGTCTTGTTGAAATATAAAATTTCTTCTACAAAGTTGAAGGGTCCATAGGATATTGCGTTACGTTAAAGAATATTTTCATAGCCTTCTTTTCTTCTTAAAATCGTTCTAAGAGTGGTTTTGTCATTTAAACTGCCAGTCTCCTTGAATCATCGAATGGTAGTTTGTACTCCTTTAAATGAACCACCTAGTTTTTGCCAATACTTCTCATGGAATAACTTTCTTTATACAGAGTTATAACAGTACTTCTTTTTCAACAATCAGTTCCTTATTTCTTTCCATGTTCATCACGAAGCACTCAAAACGTACACCACAGTTGAACGAACCATTAATGAAAATAACGTCCCATTCTTGATGAGACCAACAGACATTGCGAGGCAAATTTCCCACTGTATTTAATGTGGTTAAGCTAAAATTTTAGTTGTTTTTCCAAATTAATTTTGTGAATATTTTTGGTGTGTCTAATTCTGCCTTTTAGCCAACAGGTGGGTGCACTGCAGTAAGTTGCCAGTCTTCTTAAATAGACCTTCCAGGTGATGGTTGAATCTGAGATTTAGGTTCAAATACTACCCCAGTTCTTCTATTTCTCGACAGCTCAAATAACAGCATGAATAGACTTGCTACTTCATTTTGATTGATTTTGAAACTTCTAAACACCGCTGACAATTACAATGACAGATAACCCCCGATTTACGTCGGGAACAGCGACGTAAATCGGAGAGTAAGGTAATATAATAGCGAATGACAGCAGAATCTGAAATAAATAAAAATTAAATGTATTAATAATTTAATCATCAATTAAATTTTTAATAATATCATGATATTATTAATCATAATTAATTTTATTATTAAATTCAATCTTCGATCTTATTTTTATCATTAATCTGATTTTTAATTTTGCTTCGTGTTTGTTGTATTATGTCGTTGTATTTTTTTTATAAATCAATTTACAGAAAACTTCGGCAGTCCCTTATTTTTTTATGTGTAGGTAGAAAAATATTAGCACCAGTTCACTAATCTAATGTTGATCGTTTGCTTTCCAGCTGGTGTCTGAAGAGCCTGTAATAGCACTTAAATAACCGATCATCTAAACCATAACTTCAATACTATTTATGTTTGTATTTCCTCTTCCGTCCATCACGGATCATGTGATGTCATAATTATCGTATGCTCACAGTATTGAATGCTATCACTAGGGTAATTTACGTTCTTAAGTGCTGCCATCTGCTGATACGCACTGATAGTGAGAATGAAAATTGCTGTTCTTTTCAATTTTTCTGACTAAAGAGAGTTACTATATTCACTGATTTTCACGTACAGTATTTCTACATAAAATAACCCATGGAACTTCGCCTCCTATTTAGATATATGTATATGTATTTATACAGGATGTAAGAAAAAGATCTTGGGCATACTGGATAGATGCCATCTACTCCAGTTGCCCTTTTTGATTGTTCAGCTTCAACAATTTCTCTTCCACTTTCCTTTCAGTTATCACAAAGTCATTTAGCTCCCCGTTGATAAACTTCTAACATCACTAGCTTAAAGAATTCCTCATGTATGAATGTAGAGGCAAATTATCTATTCAGGGTTATCAACAACAGTTAACTCATAAACATCAAGTGGCCTAATATGATTCAACCCCTTCTTTCTACGGTTAATATAAGCATTTAATCTGCCTTAGCTTGTTTAACCTTTTTTGTGACTCGATTACAGACTAATTTATGTCTACCAGCTTCTGTATCACCTGATAATTTATATGTATCCCATGCACTTTTCTTCTCTTCCACCTGTCTCAATAGTTCATCTGACATTCATTTAGGTCTTCGTCTTGAACAGCATTTCTCTTCGTTGGTATGAAAAGCCTAGTAGCTTCTTTTGCTGTTGGTAACATCATCAGTTTGTCCCACTGCATAGAATTTAAAAACTGTGTGAGCCCATTGTAGTTACCCTTACGAAAGCATAAGCCTTTCCCTTAGTTATTTCTTTAATTAAACTGCACATTAGTACAATGTGATCGCTGCCACCCAGTGGATCTTTTACCTTCAGATTCTTAATGCAGGTAGAATAACTACTAATAACCATGTATTTCCTCCTCCTCCTCTTACCTCCCTAATATGCTGCTATAGAAAACAGTCATCCACAATATCTGCGAATGTTTTGATAGCGTGCGATTGACCAACCCACAAATTCCAGTCAACATCTGGAAAATTAAAATCCCCATTATAAGACATTCAATTCTGATTTACTAGTCCACTCTCTTTCTCTGTATAGCTGTTTGGTATACTCATCACGGGCCGATAACACACTCATACTCTAAATTTGTTTTCCCAGAGCCCACAATGACAGGTGCAATTTTGAGTCAGTGATAACACCAAACTGACTCAACATTGCACCATTCACCCATGTTGAGTGGATACGCTGCTTTGGATTTAATTTGCTTCTTAATTAAGAACATAACCTCTCCACTCCTCCTGTCCTGTCCATCCTTCCTGTATACATTGTTCTCCCCATAATCTGTAATTAATCTGTAATTCCAATACATCAGATTTATTTACAATGCTCCTTGCATTAGAATACATAGACGTATACATGCACGTGTTTTTACTCGTTGTTACCCTAACACAGTCTAGGTATTCACTGGTTCCATGATGATCCACAGAAGGGCTTGAAATCCCTGACACCTTGCTTTCCGGACCGTTGCATTTTCCAATAGAAACACTGCAAGAATCACTTCACCTCTGCCTGCACTCTAGTTAAACTATTAGTTTGAGTATCCCCCCCCCCAAACTAGCAGTTTTCCGATCTACCTATCACTGACTTGATAGCATCAGCAAATATTTTTTGAATCCCTTTTATTCAAGTGTATCCCAACCCTGTAGAAACATGATCTCTCCTGTTAACAAGCACAGACCAGGATGAGAAAAATTCCACCCAATGAGCCTTACACAATCTCTCCGGGGCGAATTGATTGACAAGGCTCTCATCATTTTCAGACACTTTCAAATTCCGAATTTCAGACACTTTCAAATTGAATCTTAACTCGCAACTTTTTTGCAACATTTCCCTGAACTTGTTAAGTCCTCAGATCTCCTACTCTTAATATCATTAGCGTCAACGTGTAGAACATCATCTTTAAACACTTGAAAGAAAAAACACTTTAAACACTTAAAAGGTGATATCTTCTATAATATTTTCTTTTTCTCAGAAAAGTCGTTACTTTTTTCTTATCTGTTATATAAAACTGATGACAAAAAAACTAAAAATAGAAATCATGAATTACTACTATTTGCTTATTATATTAATCAGAGCAGAAAGTGAAATACTCGTTATACCCTCTCCTACCATTAATATCCGGACACCTGCCTTTACACAAAAAAATAGCTTTTATTGTGTCATTTAATATTTTGTGCTGAAACCTTTTGCTTTTATGACGGCTTTCAATCTTTGCGGCATACTCTCAACCAGCTTTTTATAAATGTCAGGTGATATGTTCTTTAACGCAGCCACCAGTTTCGCCTTGCTCTTTACGAGATCTCGACGTGCACGTACCGGACTATCCAATACATCCGAAAGATGCTCGATACGGTTCAGATCAGAACTATGTGCTAGCAAATCCAACTTTTCCACACCCATGTCCTCAAACCACTCTGTTACGACCCGAGCAATATGACATGGCGCGTTGTCTTGCTGATACAGGTATGGGCCTTCCCGTAGTATTGCCATAATGTTGGAAGTGCATAATTGTCCTGGCTGGCCTGGTATTGCACAGCATTCGTGATTTTGTTGATAGCAGCTAATGGGCCCAAGCCAAACCATGAAAAGCAGCCCCATACCATTAAACTGCCTCCATCATTGTTGGGAGGATATAACCAGGAAGGAAGTGTTCCTCTGGCATTCGCCACACCCAGGAACTGCCACATTAGACTGATAGAGTGCGAACCTCAACTCGTCTGTCCATAGAACTGTTTTCCACTGCTCTACAGTCCAGGATTCGCTCTCCTTACATCATGTTAATCGGCGTCTAGCATTTGTTGAGGTGATCAATTCTGTTGAACTGTTGAGGTGATTCTGTTGAACGTGTCATCTTGCATACCCACTTTTGCAATTGTCTTTTCGAAACCCAGCGTGCATTTTTATAGAAGATTCTGTGACGTGTTGCATGCATAGAACCTGTTTTCCCCATCCATGGAGGGATGTCGGGATATTAATGGTAGGGCAGTGTATAATCCCATTCTTATTAAAATCCACGAAGAAATTAGTAAAGTGCATTACAAAAACTTGAGAGAATATCATCTTGAGCTGTATGCGATGAAATCCAAACTTTCTTTTATATATTATTAATTGGAAGAAAATATAATTAGTTATTTACTTTTCACTTCTATTAATAAAATCTTATGGTACCCGCATTTTAAGTGCATTAATGCAGACTGGATTCCCAATAGATGATGAAATTTTGATGAGTACTCACTGGAATTCTTAACCCATGAACTATTGTACTTTACAAATGAACGTGCCTGAAATGTAACAAAATGAGTACATTATCTGGCTTGTTCAGCCTAGGAACCGGCTGTAGAACACATGCAGTTAAAAGGTAACACATCGACACTGGGGATTCAATGTGCCCAATTATACTGAGGTCATTCTCCTCCTAACCGTAAAATAAAATTCAGTATTACTTTCATCATAAAAACTTAATCCATACATTTCATTAATTAATCAACTTAGAAATTTTATTAATTTGCTCGGAAAACCCCCAAGGGAGGTTTCTATGATCCTTTTCCTTCATTGCGTGTTTACCAAAGTCCTCCTTCTCCTCCGGTGCTTTCTTCCTCTGTAAAGAGAAAAAAACATGAAATGCAAACACCCTCTATGGACCTTGGCGGAAGTCTATTATAATGTAGCCTGCGTAGCCAAGTTTCAATGAAAAAGCGAGTCAAAAAGAAAGATATTGATTTAATGACAGCTGTAATAAGAGATTTTTGAATAGTACAAATATTTCTAAACCAGAGAAATCTCTATTCCATAAGAATGGATGATAACGACTCTAATGATTAAAATCTCTATCGCTATTACAAATCTACTTTTTAATTATTTTTTAAAATTGTTTTTGTAAAAAGGAAAGACGTCTTATGAGATCGCTTTAAGATGATCAAAAGTAAATTAATAACGACCCGAGAATTTAACTAATACTCTTACAAAACGTCCAGGAGTTGTCCACTTTGATCATTTAAACACGAATCCATTCTGAAAATAAATAACTTTACTGTATAAACTCCAGGACAACCACACAGTCGCAGTTTGTTGTTGTTGTTTATTTTATTTCGTATGATGTGATCAATACACGAAGGAACCAGTTTTTTCTTGCTTCCTTCGTGTATCGTGGCCGGGATATCCAACCAACCGGTTGGTTCGGCACCATCGTGATATCCAGCCCGAGGCGGGAATCGAACCCGCGACCTTTGGGTTACCAGGCAGGCACTTTACCTACCCGGCTAGCCCGGTCGGCGTTGTTGTTGTAATAGGATTTTAGGAACATCAGCAACTAAAGTCATATGGCTCCGTATATACTGTCTGTAAATTGGGTGTGTTCTGTAGTCGATATACCGTTTTCTGGAAGAAAATCCCAAGTTTCGGGGAGAAAAAATCCACGCTACACTCACCTGATACAAATTAATTTGGCCATATTGTGAAAAAGACCCACAAAAATTCCTCACGTCATTGATAGGACTCGAATTCAGGTCTTTTCCACTCGGTGTGGGGTGAACGGCGATTCTACCAACTGTACTACCGCGAGGGCAGGTTTTCCTAATTATAATTTTTATAATTGGTAAATAATAATAATACTAGCACTAAATTATTAAGTAACCTAAAATTTTTGTGTATACTATTACGAACGCAGTTTAATTTACGTATATTTCATCTTGCTTTATTTTACGAAATAAAATAATAAAAATACATTACACCGTAAAGTATAGAATGACTATTTTAAAATTACCTGTACAAAGTTTTAAATTTATAAAATAGATAATGCTTTTGGTTTATTTAAATAATATGAAATTTGAAGGATTATTTTTCCCTCCTTTAGGTTTCTACTTCAGCTGGAACTACCACGTAATGCAATGAAACACAAACATGCCATTCACAACGAATTACAATGCTATTGTACTAGTTTCAAACAAATGGCCTCCCAAAAGATTAATGTGCCATTTATTTAAAAAATGACACGTTGATATCCTTTATAACAGTGAAATATCAGCCTTTATTCATTTACTAACCCCTCTCAGAGCTTCATAAACCTCAATCAGGTCCCTTCAAATATGCCTCGTTTCCAAGCATTGTAGCCCACATAATCGAAGTCTTTCCTCGTGCGGTCGCCATTTGCCTATTTCAACATGCGAGTTGCCCATCATTGGATCCTTTCCACAAGTACTTTTAGATGAAGTCTCCATACGTGGACACAGTGTTCGAAATTAGGTCTTACAATTGCCTTACAGAGTGGGTGATCATCCCTCTGTCTCTACAGAATAATGTTCGATAAATCATCGATAAGACACCATGGTCTTTTCTGGCCGCCCGTTTACACTGCTCAGAAAACTACAAACCTGCTCTTATTTCCCACATTCCTTTCTTCCTCTGCTTTTCCCCTCGACGTGGGCACCTGTACGTGGTGAGGGGACCTCCCAGTGACGCTGCTGGACTTCCAGACTAGCATCACTGGGATCCAACGCCCACAGCCCAGGTTCCAGGCTTACATCAATGGAATCCGGCGTGTTTGCCGTGCGCTGCGACCCGTGGAAATTCGGAAAGGGGGATCCTGGTGGTTGAGGGGCCCAGCTTCAATACACCACTTTGGCCCCTGCTTCGACAGGACGGGTGGTCCTGGAAGGCCCGGCTAGGATCAATCGGCTAGTAGGCTCGCCTGCGAGGGTCAACCGTGTCAATGCCACGCCCCTACCCTCATGGTCCGAGGGACAGGATTCAGGCTGGCGGCGGTGCGAATACAGTGTCTGGGTAGCCCTGGCATCCCATTCCCGAGCGCATTTATTGCATGCCGGGTAGTGGGCATCCCTTTGGGCTCCGTGGTGGGTGGGGAGCCCGGGCACTGAACAATTAAAAAAACTCCATGAATCCTGATAAACTCACTTCTTCAGGGGCCCCAACCCGGTCCCTATCTGAAAACATCGACAACGATCCAGATAGCATTATTGCTAAAAAAAGGCAGCGAACTGAAATACCATCAGGGCCTGTTCCAAGGTTCCTAATCATACACTCCACCGGAGAAAAACCAATCGGTAAAATGTCGCCCTTTTTTATTCAAAACGGGTTAGATGGGATAGCAGGTTCTCCCAAATCAGTTAAGAGGCTCCGTTCTGGAGACCTCTTAATTGAAACTAAAAATGACAGACAATCTGAATATCTACTCCGAACAACATTAATCGGAGGAAAACCCATAACCGTGACACCACACAGCAGAACACTCAATTCATCGAGAGGTGTCATTTCGGAGTGGGACCTTCTCGAAGTAACCGAGGAGGAAATCTGCTCCGAATTAAAACCCCAGGGAGTTATTGCCGTCAAGTGAATTACTGCGCGAAGGGATGGAAAAATTGTTAAAACCAGGAGCGTTATCCTGACTTTTAACTCTCCTAAACCTCCTGACGAGATTAAAGCTGGATACATCAACTGTTCAGTGCGTCCATACGTTCCGAACCCTTTACGGTGTTTTAAATGCCAGAAGTATGGACATTCTCAAATGGCCTGCCGTGGAGTATTTGCATGCGCTCGATGCGGTGCAAAGGACCACAAAACAACAGCATGTTCAGCCGCAAAACCCACCTGTATTAACTGTGAAGGCGAACACCCGGCCTATTCACGAGCATGCCAGAGGTGGAAAGAAGAAAAAGAAATTCAACGGCTGAAGGCAGAGCTAAATATATCATACCAGGAGGCAAGGAAATCGGTCAAACCCCTGAATATCAACAAACCTACCTACGCCCAGAAGGTAGCAGGGAGATGTTCCGTCGGAACTCAGACGGACATGACCATTCCTCCAAAGGAGTCTTTCACTCCCATCGCGCGTTATCTCTTAAGTTCTCAAAAACCTGCACAAAAGGACCAATCAGCTACCACTCCTATATCGGTACCTCCTAATGCTCCACAAGTAACAAAGGTAATTATGAAAGAAAAGAATAAGAAAGGGGAAGTACCCCCTAGTACCCAAGGTAAGATGGATGTCGAGCAGAAGGAGGTACCCGATGATTCAGTCTTGGAACTCTTTGCTGAGGAAGAAATGGACACGGGACAGCGTCCATTCTTCCCCAAAAAAGATAAATCCAAGACTGATAAAAGTAAGCCCTCAGCACGTCGGAAGCCGCCTGATGGACCCACCAAGCCAAAATGATGGCTAAATTCCTACAATGGAATTGTCGTGGATTCCGGCGAAATATTGATGACATCAAGGCCCTCCTGCAAAAGCACGAGCCAGTTTGCTTTTGCTTGCAGGAGACATATCTAAAGGCAAATGATGACCCCACTTACACAACATCACAGTTTTTCGAAAGGATAGAATTGCGGATGGCTCTGTACATGGGGGAGTGGCTATCCTTGTTGGTAACCAGTCCCCAGGCAGCCCTTGCTAATTACAACCAGCATAGAGGCTGTTGCAATTCGCCTTTCGGTGGGATTTTTATTAACTGTGTGCTCCATTTATTTTCCATCTGGGACTGACATCACCCAGGCAGACCTTGATGATCTTCTAACGCAGCTGCCTCCCCCTCTCTTACATCTCGGGGATTTTAACGGACATAACACCCTGTGGGGTAGTGCTAACATCAACGGAAGGGGACGAGTCATAGAACGTATGCTCAATGACAATGACCTTTCCCTTCTAAATACTGGAACAAACACCTTCTTCCACATGCCTACCCGTACTTTTTCTGCCATTGATCTTTCTATCTGCTCCCCTTCTCTACTCCCTTCACTCACTTGGGAAGTGGAGGAGAATCCGTATGGAAGCGATCACCTCCCCGTGATAACCTTGTTACACAGTGGGAGCCCATGTCTTCCTTTTAGGTTACCACGGTGGAAGATTGATCAGGCTGACTGGACTGCCTTCCAACATCAGGCAAATTTTGATCTTAGCACAGTCAGTCAACAGGCTATCAATGATACAGTTACGTACATCACAGAAATTATCTTCCAAGCAGCTGCGAATGCTGTTCCAAAAACATCTGCCCGGTTTCCACCATTTCCCAAAACTTGTTGGAATTCACAATGCACAGCAGCAAAAAAGGCTCTAAACAAAGCGTGGGGGATATTCCGCCGATATCCTACCACGACCAACCTTATAGCCTTTAAACGTGCACGAGCCAAAGCACGATATATCCGTCGTCAAAGTCAAAAGGAATCGTGGATCCGTTTTACATCATCTATTACCCAGTCTACCAACTCTAAGGTAGTCTGGGATAAAATCCGGAAAATGAAGGGAAAATATACATCCCACCCTTCTTCAATCCTAGATTATAATGGATGCGCTATTGCAGATCCAACTGCAATAGCTAATTCTCTTGGGGAAACATTCTCTAACAGCTCTGCAACATCTTCGTTTTCCCCAGAGTTCCTGGTCCTGAAACATAATCTAGAAAAACAAGCACTTAATTTTAAGACCAAGGGCTTCTATCCCTACAACGGGGCATTCACTATAGAGGAACTGAAAAGAGCCCTCACTCTTTCCAAAGCAAGTGCTGTTGGACCAGATGGCATCCATTATGAAATGATTAAACATCTTTCACCAAAATCTATGGATTGTCTGCTCCTTCTGTATAACAGAATCTTTACTGAAGGGCAGTTTCCGGACTCCTGGCGAAAGGCAATTGTTCTTGCCTTTCCTAAGCCAGGAAAGGATCCAAAAGTCACCACCAATTATCGTCCTATTGCTCTGACTAGCTGTCTGTGCAAAATCCTGGAGAGAATGGTCAATTCTCGTTTAATATGGTATTTAGAAACAAATGACCTTCTCTCCAGCATCCAGTGCGGCTTCCGAAGGAACCGGTCCACTTTGGACCATCTTATTAGATTGGAAGCATTCATCCGGGATGCTTTCCTAAAACGCGAACACTTGGTGTCGGTGTTCTTTGACATGGAGAAAGCGTATGACACAACTTGGAGATTTGGCATTTTAAAAGATTTACCTAGCCTAGGCCTAAGAGGGCATCTGCCCTTTTTTATTCAAACCTTTTTAGCCAATCGATCGTTCCAAGTTCTTGTGGGATCCTCACTCTCTCGCTCCTTTAGCCAAGAGCAGGGAGTTCCACAAGGATCAGTATTAAGTGTCACGCTTTTTGCCATCAAAATAAATTCCATCACAGAACAACTTCCTCCAACTGTAAACAGTGCCCTCTATGTTGATGACTTTAGCATTTTTTGTCAGTCGTGCAACATGAGGGTTATTGAAAGACAACTGCAGAAAGCCATTGATAGTCTGAATTCCTGGGCACTTGCTAATGGCTTCAGGTTCTCGCCGGAGAAGACCGTTTGCGTACACTTTTGTCGCAAGCGTAATCTTCATCCTGAACCTGAATTAAGGCTCGGACAAAATGCTATTCCAGTAGCAGCGAACACAAAATTCTTGGGACTCATATTCTATAAAAAACTGACTTTTTGGATCATATTCGTCAACTCCGCACAAAGTGCACACGTGGGCTTAATATTCTCCGCTCGCTCTCCTGTCCATCATGGGGAGCAGACCGATGGACCCTTCTTCAGCTTTACCGTGCACTTGTGCGATCCAAACTAGATTATGGTTCCCAGGTATATTCCTCAGCCAGAGACAGTGCCCTTCGATGGTTGGACCCTGTCCATCATCAGGCCCTACGTATCCCTACTGGAGCATTTCGAACATCTCCTGTCCAGAGCTTATATGTCGAAGCAAACGAACCACCGTTATCGCTTTGTCGTAAGCAGTTGTCTCTAAAGTACGCCTTAAAACTGAAATCCCTGCCAGACCATCCTACGTGGCCATTCGTTTTTGAGCCACGATGGGAAAATTTGTACAACACACGTAAGACTGCCAATCGTCCTTTTGGTATTCGTCTCCAAGAGCTACTCAAAGAACTTAATATCAAGGTAGACAAGGTTGCCCAAACACCAAAGCAACCCCTTCCACCCTGGCATGCTCGTGTTCCAACATGTGTCTTGTCCCTCAGAAATTGGGGAAAGTCGGACACTCCCTCGTCTGTCTACCTGCAGCTTTATTCAGCACACCGAGCTGAACATTCTGACTTCGCGCCAGTCTACACAGACGGTTCGAAGTCGGAATCATACGTGGGATCTGTTGCTGTCTTTACAGACAGCACTACATCGGAGCAGATTCCCTCTGAATGCAGTATATTTACTGTAGAGCTGCATGCTATAGAGTTAGCCTTGGATCACATTAGTGAATGCCAATAACAACGGTTCATTTTATATTCCGACTCTCTCAGTGTGTTACAGGCTTTAATATCTGTGAGGTATAATCCTCATCCAGTTCTGTCTATCATTCAGCAGAAGATTCACGTTCTCCATGAACGCGAATATGACATCCGCTTCTGCTGGATTCCCAGCCACATTGGGATTAGGGGAAATTATGTGGCTGACGCCGCAGCCAAATCAGCAATTCCCAATAATAACCGCTGCCTGTCAGCCCCCTATACAGACTACAGGCAAATAATACACCAAAACCTACACTTCCAATGGTAGGTAATCGTGGAATAGACAGAGTGGAAATAAACTATATCGTATAAAGCCTGTAATTGAACCGTGGCAGTCTAGTCTGCGCAGGTATCGTAAGGAGGAAGTTGTTCTTGCCCGGACCCGCACAGGACATAGTCATTTGACTCATTATTTTTTGCTGAGGACTGATGACCCTTCTATGTGTGTGTGCTGTGGCAGAATTTTAACTATCAGACACCTTTTAATTGACTGTTCAGATTTTAGCAATATCCATTTTACCGCTTTTAACCATCTGACTGAGCCGTATACACTCAGTCAGATTTTATCCGACAATGACAACGTGTCTGCTGTTTTTAGCTATTTTAAATCAATAAATGTTTTTAATTGTATTTAAAATTTATGTTTTTGTTACCTCTTTATTGATTTATTTTTAATATATATGTTGTCATATATCTGGACATGGTGGCCTTACTAATTAGGCCACCGGGAATTTAAAAAAAAAAAAAATTATTTAAATATTACCTAGTCTTGGCGCATTATAGCCGTAGTTGCTAATGCGCCAAAAACCCAAACAAACAAACAATCCTCTGCTATTTTTAATTCAACCCCCATCAAGTGTATAATTTATTTTGGGGTTGCTATTCCCCAAGTGTAAAACCTTCCATTTTGTTGCATAAAAACATAGCTGGCACTTTTCTGACCACTCTTGAAGCATGTTCACGCCATCCTTCAGAATGGCTTAAACAGGCTTCAAAATGTGTTCAATAAAGGCCGATAAAGAACAATACTTTGCATCAGTCTTTATTGAAGAAATATTGATAAAAACTGTACATTTCATCAGCAACATCAGCTGGCTTATTTAAGAATTTCCCACACCCAGTACCCAAGGGTCCTATCTGATTCGTTTATTTCTTCTTTGTATTCCCATATATGAAAAACTAATTTCCTCATTATTTTCTTTTTTTTAACTCTATTAGATCGGCCTGCTCCGCAGTCATCAATCTCGGCATCCTCCTCCTGCTATTCTTTTTTGACTGTATATATGTATTCATGTCTTCTGTGATTATAGCTTTAAAGATATTCCATGATTCTAATGTATTCGCCGTCACTCTGCAATCCGCGAATTTATCGACGCCATGTAGCACCTTAAACCCTCACATTCTCCTTTTCTAAAATGGAAACCCGTGTCTTCAACTTCAACACGTGCAACATCTTTCTTCATTTTCCAACTAACAATTGCCAATGGTTCCTGTACTTTACGCCCTGTGTTGTCATCTGATTCGTTGGTAATGGCGAGGTCAAGAATATCCTCAACCCTAATACCTTCTCTACACGCTAGTACAAATAATAATCGACTAGTTTACTTAAAATTTCCCTCCCATTTATTCCAATCATTTAAGGAAAACCGAAGTCATGCATAATAAGGCATTCACACTTGCTTTCCCCTCGACGTGGGCACCTGTACGTGGTGAGGGGACCTCCCAGTGACGCTGCTGGACTTCCAGACCAGCATCACTGGGATCCAACGCCCACAGCCCAGGTTCCAGGCTTACAACAATGGAATCCGGCGTGTTTGCCATGCGCTGCGACCCGTGGAAATTCGGAAAGGGGGATCCTGGTGGTTGAGGGGCCCAGCTTCAATACACCACTTTGGCCCCTGCTTCGACAAGACGGGTGGTCCTGGAAGGCCCGGCTAGGATCAATCGGCTAGTAGGCTCGCCTCCGAGGGTCAACCGTGTCAATGCCATGCCCCTACCCTCATGGTCCGAGGGACAGGATTCAGGCTGGCGGCGGTGCGGGTATAGTGTCTGGGTAGCCCTGGCGTTCCACTCCCGAGCGCATTTATTGCATGCCGGGTAGTGGGCGTCCCTTTTGGCTCCGTGGTGGGTGGGGAGCCCGGGCACTGAACAATTTATAAAACTTCATGAATCCTGATAAACATATTCCTTCAGGGGCCCCAACCCGGTCCCTATCTGAAAATAATGACGGAGAGGCAGATAGCATTATTGCTACAAAGAGGCAGCGAACCGAACTACCATCAGGGCCTGTCCCAAGGTTCTTAATAATGCATTCCACCAACGAAACACCGATTGGAAAAATGTCGCCCTTTTTTATACAAAAAGGGTTGGATGGGTTAGCAGGTACACCCAAGTCAGTTAAGAGGCTCCGTTCTGGGGACCTCTTGATTGAAACAAAAAATGACAGGCAGTCTGAACATCTACGCCGAGTAACATCAGTCGGAGGAATACCCGTAACAGTGACACCACACACAACAATAAATTCATCGAGAGGTGTCATTTCGGAGTGGGACCTTCTCGACGTAACCGAGGAGGAAATCTGCTCCGAACTAAAACCCCAGGGAGTTACTGCCGTTAAGAGAATCAATGCGCGAAGGGATGGGAAAATTGTTAAAACCAGGAGTGTTATCCTGACCTTTAACTCTCCCAAACCTCCTGATGAGATTAAAGCTGGATACATCAACTGTCCAGTACGTCCATACATTCCGAACCCTTTACGGTGTTTTAAATATCAGAAGTATGGACATTCTCAAATGGCCTGCCGTGGAGTCCTTGCATGCGCCCGGTGCGGTGCAAAGGACCACGAAACAACAGCATGTTCAGCCACCAAACCTACCTGCATTAACTGTGACGGAAAACTTCCGGCCTGTTCAAGGGCATGCCAGAGGTGGAAAGAAGAAAAAGAAATTCAACGGCTGAAGGCAGAGCTAAACATATCGTACCAGGAGGCAAGAAAAGCAGTGAAACCTCTTAACATCAAAAATCCTACCTACACCCAGAAGGTAGCAGGGAGGTGTTCGATTGGGACTCAGACGGACATATCCGTCGCTCCAAAAGAATCATTTACTCCCATTGCACGTTATCTTTTAAGCTCCCAAAAATCTGCACAGAAGGACCAATCAGCTGCCACTCCTATATCGATACCTCCTAATGCTCCACAAGTAACAAAAGCAAAAGAACAGAATAAGAAAGGGGAAGTAACACCTAGTACCCAGGAAAACATGGATGTCGAGCAGAAGGAGGTACATGATGAGTCAGTTTTGGAACTCTTCGCTGAGGAGGAAATGGACACAGGACAGCGTCCATACTTCCCCAGGAAAGAAAAATCCAAGACTGACAAAATTAAGCCCTCAGCACCTCGGAAGCCGCCTGATGGACCCACCGAGTCCAAATAATGGCTAAATTCCTACAGTGGAATTGTCGTGGATTCCGGCAAAATACTGACGACATCAAGGCACTCCTGCAAAAGCACAAACCAGTTTGCTTTTGCATACAGGAGACTTATTTAAAGGCAAATGATGACCCCACCATGCATAACATTACCATCACTCGTAAGGATAGAATTGTGGATGGTCCTGCCGACGGAGGAGTCGCAATCCTCGTCGGCAACCAGATCCCATTTCAGCCTTTGCAGCTTACAACTAGCATTGAAGCTGTAGCAATTCGCCTTACAGTGGAGTTCTTATTAACTGTCTGCTCTGTTTATTTGCCACCTAGGATTGACATCCCCCAGAAAGACCTTGATGATCTTATCATGCAATTGCCTTCCCCTTGTTCAATTCTTGGGGATTTCAATGGACATAACACTCTGTGGGGTAGTGCTGACATCAATGGAAGGGGACGAATCATAGAGCATATGCTCACTGACAATGATCTCTCCCTCCTAAATGTGGGAACAAACACCTTCTTCCACATGCTTACCCGTACTTTCTCTGCCATTGATGTTTCTATCTGCACCCCTTCTCTCCTTCCTTCACTTGCTTGGGAGGTAGAGGAGAACCCATATGGAAGCGATCACTTCCCCGTGATAATCACATTAACTAGTGGTAGACCGTGTCTTCCATTTAGTTTACCGCGGTGAAAGCTTGATCAGGCTGACTGGAATGCCTTTCAACATCTGGCAAATCTTGACATCGCTACAGTCAGTCAGGTGCCAATCAATGATGCAGTCGTGTACGTCACAGAAACAATTGTCCAAGCAGCTGCAATTGCAATCCCAAAATCATCTAGCCGGTTCCCACTATTTCCGAACCCCTCGACGTGGGCACCTGTACGTGGTGAGGGGACCTCCCAGTGACGCTGCTGGTTTTCCAGACTAGCATCACTGGGATCAAACGCCCATACCTTGGTTCCAGGGTTACATCGTTGGAATCCGGCGTGTGCAGCCGTGCGCCGCGACCCGTGGAAGCGGAAAGGGGGATCCTGGTGGTTGAGGGGCCCAGCTTCAATACACCACTTTGGCCCCTGCTTCGACGAGACGGGTGGTCCCGGACCGGCTCGACTGGGATCAATCGGCGGGTGGTTTTATACTGCTAGGGTCAACTGCGTTCCAATAAGTCTCCCTCCCTATGGTCCTGGGACGGGATAAAGATTTATTGGTAACGTGGGTATGGTGTTCTAAGCGAACTCGGCGTCCCATTCGTGTACGCAGTACCTGCTAGTTCACGAGTGGGCGCCCCCTCGTAGGGCTCCGTGGTGGGTGAGGTACTTAGGCATCAGACATTTTTTCTTTACTCTCATGAGTAATTTAAATCCTTCTTCTGGGGCCCCAACAAGGCCCCTACCTAACCGATCAGATGAGAATGACACCAATTCTGCCAAAAGAGCCAGAACTGAGGATAAACGACCATCTATTACACCGCTTTTCCTCATACTCCATTCTACCGGAGAGCAGTCAATTGGGAAGATGTCACCCTTCTTTATCCAGAAAGGATTAGAAGGGCTGGCAGGATCACCAAAATCTGTAAAACGGCTGCGTTCTGGCGATCTTTTAATCGAAGCTTCCAGTGCAAAGCAAGCAGAAAGAATCCTGAATGCGACATCCATAGGGGGAATACCAATCAGTGTAACACCCCACAAAACTTTGAACTCTTCACGAGGAGTCATTTCAGAGTGGGATCTTCTTCATGTCTCTGAGGAAGAGATCTGCTCTGAACTAAAAGACCAAGGAGTGACGGCTGTCAAGAGAATATCAATGCGGAAGGATGGGAATCTCGTCCCTACCCGAGTTCTCATCATAACATTTAACACCCCACGGCCTCCAAGTTCCATCAAGGCAGGCTATTTAAACTGCCCAGTGCGGCTTTACATCCCAAACCCACTGAGGTGCTTTAAATGCCAAAAATACGGCCATTCACAAACGGCTTGTCGTGGTAACCCTGCCTGTGCTCGATGTGGTTCAAAAGATCACGAGAGCAAGGAATGTTCAGCTTCTAAACCGATCTGTATAAATTGCCAAGGAGAGCACCCTGCTTACTCCAGAGCATGCCAGCGGTGGAAGGATGAAAAAGAGATCCAAAAACTAAAAACAGAGCTGAATATCTCCTACCCAGAGGCCAGAAGACGCATGCAACCAATAAATAGCGGGAAACCTTCATATGCCCAGAAGGTTTCTGCGAAGTGCACTATCGGTACACAAACAGAGATGACTGTACCACCAAAAGAGTCATTCACTCCGATTGCACGCTATTTATTGAGTTCACAAAAGCCCACCAAAAAAACACAGTCAGCTGCCACTCCTATATCCGTACCTCCGAGTGCTCCACCACTACCAAAACCAAGTGGTAAAGAGCTAACAGATAAAACAGAAACAATGGATGTCGAGCACAAGGAGGTACCGGATGAATCAGTCTTGGAACTCTTCGCGGAGGAAGAAATGGACACGGGACAGCGTCCATTCTTCCCCAAAAAAGATAAAGCCAAGACTGATAAAATTAAGCCCTCAGCAGTTCGGAAGCCGCCTGATGGACCCACCAAGCCAAAATAATGGCTAAATTCCTACAATGGAATTGTCATGGATTCCGGCGAAATACTGATGACATCAAGGCCCTCCTGCAAAAGCACGAGCCAGTTTGCTTTTGCTTGCAGGAGACTTATCTAAAGGCAAATGATGATCCCACATTGCATAACATCACAATCTTTCGTAAGGGTAGAATTGCGGATGGTCCTGCTCATGGAGGAGTGGCTATCCTTGTGAGTAATCAGACCCCAGTTCAGCCCTTGCTAATTACAACCAGCATAGAGGCTGTTGCAATTCGCCTTACAGTGGGTTTTCTATTAACAGTCTGCTCTATTTATTTGCCACCTGGGACTGACATCTCCCAGGAAGCCCTTGATGATCTTGTAACGCAGTTGCCGCCCCCTTTCTTATTTCTTGGGGATTTTAATGGACATAACACCCTGTGGGGTAGTGCTATCATCAATGGAAGGGGACGGGTCATAGAGCGTATGCTCAATGACAATGCCCTTTCCCTTGTAAATATTGGAACAAACACCTTCTTCCACATGCCTACCCGTACGTTTTCTGCCATTGATCTCTCTATCTGCTCCCCTTCTCTACTCCCTTCACTCACTTGGGAAGTGGAGGAGAATCTATACGGAAGTGATCACTTCCCTGTGATAACCTTGTTACACAGTGGGAGACCATGTCTTCCTTTTAGGTTACCACGGTGGAAGTTTGATCAGGCTGACTGGAATGCCTTCCAACATCAGGCAAATTTTGACCTCAGTACAGTCAGTCAGGAGCCTATCAATGATGCAGTTAAGTACATCACAGAAATTATTGTCCAAGCAGCTGCGAAAGCTGTTCCAAAAACATCTGACCGGTTTCCACCATTTCCCAAACCTTGGTGGAATTCACAATGCACAGCAGCAAAAAAGGCCCTAAACAAAGCGTGGGGGATATTCCGTCGATATCCTACCACTGCTAATCTAATAGCCTTCAAGCGCACACGAGCCAAAGCACGCTACATTCGCCGTCAGAGTCAAAAGGAATCATGGATCCGTTTTACGTCATCTATTAACCAGACTACGTTTGATTGATTGATTGGTTTGGTTTTTTATGGCGCATTGGCAGCTGTGGCCATAATAACCAGACTACCAATTCTAAGGTAGTCTGGGATAAAATCCGGAAAATGAAGGGAAAATATACATCCCACCCTTCTTCAATCCTAGATTATAATGGATGCGCTATTGCAGATCCAACTGCAATAGCCAATGCTCTTGGGGAAACATTCTCTAACATCTCTGCAACATCTTCGTATTCCCCAGAGTTCCTGGTCCTGAAACATAAACTGGAAAGAGAAGCACTTAATTTTAAGTCCAAGGGCCTCTATCCCTACAACGGGGATTTTACTATTCAGGAACTTAAAAGAGCCCTCGCTCTTTCCAAAGCAAGTGCTGTTGGACCAGATGGCATCCATTATGACATGATTAAACATCTTTCACCAAAATCTATGGATTGTCTGCTCCTTCTGTATAACAGAATCTTTATCGAAGGGCAGTTTCCGGATTCCTGGCGCAAGGCAATCGTTCTTGCCTTTGCTAAGCCAGGAAAGGATCCAAAAGTCACTACCAATTATCGTCCTATTGCTCTGACTAGCTGTCTGTGCAAAATCCTGGAGAGAATGGTCAATTCTCCGTTAATTTGGTACTTGGAATCAAATGACCTTCTCTCCAATATCCAGTGCGGCTTCCGAAGGAACCGGTCCACTTTGGACCATCTTATTAGACTGGAAACATCCATCCGGGATGCTTTCCTAAAACGCGAACACTTGGTGTCGGTGTTCTTTGACATGGAGAAAGCGTATGACACAACTTGGAGATTTGGCATCTTAAAAGATCTGCATAGCTTTGGTCTTAGGGGACGACTCCCCATTTTTATTAAAAACTTTTTAGACAATCGATCTTTCCAAGTTCGTGTGGGATCCTCACTCTCTCGTTCCTTTAGCCAAGAGGAGGGAGTACCACAGGGATCAGTTTTAAGTGTCACGCTTTTCGCCATCAAAGTAAATTCCATCACAGAACAACTTCCTCCAACCGTAAACAGTGCCCTCTATGTTGATGACTTTAGCATTTTTTGTCAGTCATGCAACATGAGGGTTATTGAAAGACAACTGCAAAAAGCCATTGATCGCCTTAATTCCTGGGCACTTGCTAATGGCTTCAGGTTCTCGCCGGAGAAGACCGTTTGCGTGCACTTTTGTCGCAAGCGTAATCTTCATCCTGAACCTGAATTAAGGCTCGGACATAATGCTATTCCAGTAGCGGCGGATACAAAAGTTTTGGGACTCGTATTTGATAAAAAGTTAAATTTTCTGTATCACATCCGTCAACTCCGCACAAGGTGCACAAGAGGGCTGAATATTCTGCGCTCTCTTTCCTCTACATCTTGGGGTGCAGATCGATGCACCCTACTACGCATCTACCGTGCACTTGTACGATCCAGACTTGATTACGGGTCCCTGGTATACAATTCGGCCAGAGACAGTGTACTTCGTTGGCTGGACCCTGTCCATCATCAGGCCCTCCGTATAGCTACTGGAGCATTTCGAACATCTCCTGTCCAGAGCTTATACGTCGAAGCAAACGAACCGCCGTTATCGCTTCGACGTAAGCAATTGTCTCTAAACTACGCTCTAAAACTAAAATCCTTGCCAGACCATCCTACGTGGCTATCCGTTTTTGAGCCACGATGGGAAAATTTGTACAACACTCGAAAGACTGCCAATCGTCCTTTTGGTATTCGTCTCCAAGAGCTACTCAAAGAACTTAATATCAAGGTAGACAAAGTTGCTCAAACACCGAAGCAACCCCTTCCACCCTGGCATGCTCATGTTCCGGCATGTGACTTGTCCCTTAGAAATTGGGGAAAGTCGGACACTCCATCGTCTGTCTACCTGCAGCTTTATTCAGCACACCGAGCTGAATATTCTGACTTCGCGCCAGTTTACACAGACGGCTCGAAGTCGGAATCATATGTGGGATCTGCTGCTGTCTTTACAGACAGCACTACATCGGAGCAGATTCCCTCTGAATGCAGCATATTTACTGCAGAGCTGCACGCAATAGAGTTAGCCTTGGATCACATTAGTGAATGCCAACACCAACGGTTCATTTTATATTCTGACTCTCTCAGCGTGTTACAGGCTTTAATAACCGTGAAATATAATTCTCATCCAGTTCTGTCTAGCATTCAGCAGAAGATTCACTTCCTCCGTGAACGTGAATATGACATCCGCTTCTGCTGGATTCCTATCCACATTGGGATTAAGGGAAATGATTTGGCTGACGCCGCAGCCAAATCAGCAATTCCAAATAATAACCGTTGCCTGTCAGTCCCCTATACAGACTACAGGCAAACAATACAGCAAAAGATACATTCCCAATGGCAGGATTTGTGGAATAGACAGACTGGGAATAAACTATATTGTATAAAGCCTGTAATTGAACCGTGGCAGTCTAGTCTGCGCAGGAATCGTAAGGAGGAAGTTGTTCTTGCCCGGACCCGCATAGGACATAGTCATTTGACTCATTCGTTTTTGCTGAGGGCTGATGACCCTCCTATGTGTGTGTCCTGTGGTACAACTTTAACTATCAGACACCTTTTAATTGACTGTCCAGATTTTAGCAATATCCGTTTTACCGCTTTTAACCATCTGACTGAGCCGTATACACTCAGTCAGATTTTATCTGACAATGACAATGTGTCTGCTGTTTTTAGCTATTTTAAATTAATAAAAGTTTTTAATTGTATTTAATTTATGCTTTTGTTACATTATTATATATTTCGACATGGTGGCCTTACTAATTAGGTCACCGAGAATTTAAACTTTTTAAATGTTACCTAGTCTTGGCGCATTATGGCCACAGCTGCCAATGCGCCATAAAAAACCAAACCAATCAATCAATCAATCAATCTATTTCCGAAACCTTGGTGGAATTCCGAATGCACAGCAGCAAAAAAAGCACAAAACAAAGCGTGGGGGATATTCCGCCGATATCCCACAACTGAAAATTTAGTAAAATTTAAACGTGCACGTGCGAAAGCGCGTTATGTACGACGTCAGAGCCAAAGGAAATCTTGGATTCCTTTTACAGCTTCCATAACTCAGGCTGCTAGCTCAAAAGTAGTCTGGGATAAGATCCGGAAAATGAAGGGAAAATATCCACCATGCCCTTCTGTGATCCTCGCGCATAACGGATGTCCAATTGCAGATCGAACTGCAGTAGCAAATACTCTAGGGGAAACATTTGCAAAAATATCTGCAATAACATCTTTTCCTGCAGAGTTTTTGGCCCTGAAAGAGAAAAATGAGAAAAACCCCCTGAACTTCTATTCGAAAGGGCTTGAATCATATAACAAGCCCTTTTCACAGGAGGAATTAAATGCTGCACTCTTTCTCACACACGCAAGTGCTGTAGAGCCCGATGACATCCACTACGAAATGGTAAAACACCTCACACCACAATGTAAGGATCATCTTTTAATTCTGTTTAACAGAATTTTTCTTAATAAACAATTTCCGGATTCCTGGCGGAAGGCAATCGTTCTTGCCTTCCCAAAACCAGGAAAGGATCCTAGAAATCCAAGTAACTACCGTCCTATTGCTCTGACAAGATGTTTGTGCAAGATCCTGGAAAGAATGGTAAATTCTCGCCTGGTATGGTATTTAGAAACAATTTGTCTGCTTTCCAGGACACAGTGCGGCTTCCGAAGAAACCGATCCACTCTGGATCATTTAATCCGATTGGAAACGTCCATTCGTGATGCTTTTATTAAATCCGAGCATTTGGTAGCAGTTTTCTTTGATATTGAAAAAGCGTACGACACAGCCTGGCGATTTGGGATTTTAAAAGACCTCTATAACTTTGGTCTTAGAGGTAACCTTCCTCTTTTTATTAAAAACTTTCTTTCCAATCGCCAGTTTCAAATCCGTTTAGGATCCACCCTCTCTCGAGTTTTCTCTCAGGAAGAGGGAGTCCCACAAGGATCCGTTCTAAGTGTCACGCTTTTCGCAATCAAAATAAACTCTATCGCAGAACAACTTCCACCCACTGTAAACAATGCCCTCTACGTTGATGACTTTGCAATATTTTGTCAATCATGCAATATGAGGGTCATTGAAAGGCAACTGCAGAAAACCATTGACCATCTTACAGCTTGGTCTTTGGCTAATGGGTTCAGATTTTCATCACAGAAGACTGTTTGTGTGCATTTCTGTCGCAAACGTAATCTTCATCCTGACCCAGAATTAAGGCTTGAGCAATATAGCATCCCAGTTGTAGCACAGTTCAAATTCCTGGGACTTATTTTCGACAAGAAGCTGACATTTTTACAACACATCCGCCAGCTTAGGACAAGGTGTGTAAAAGGGCTTAATATCCTTCGTGCCCTTTCCTCAACTTCGTGGGGCGCAGATCGTTCTATACTTCTTCGTCTCTACCGAGCACTTGTCCGTTCCAAACTCGACTATGTGTCTCAGGTTTATGGTTCTGCTAGAGATAGTGCACTTCGGTGGTTAGATCCAATCCACCATCAAGCCATCCGGACAGCCACCGGAGCATTTCGCACATCTCCTATCGAAAGCCTTTACGTTGAAGCAAATGAACCATCTCTTTCTCTTCGACGTAAGCAGTTGTCCTTACACTATGCCTTCAAATTAAAATCTCTGCCCGATCATCCCACGTGGCCATCCGTGTTTGAGCCGCACTGGGAAAACCTCTCGTAACACCCGTCGGACTGCCAACAAACCTTTTGGTATTCGGATTCAAGGGCTGTTGAATGACCTAGACTTAACGGTAGACAACGTTGCCCAGTCACCAAGGCAATTCCTTCCACCCTGGCATGCCTATTTTCAAACTTGTGACTTCTCCCTTAAGATCTGGGAGAAGGCTACTACACAACCATCTGTCTACCAGCAATTCTTTGCATCACGTAGACAGTAGTATTCTGACTTTCTGCCAATCTATACAGATGGCTCAAAGTCAGAATGTTATGTGGGATCTTCTGTTGTATTCCCTCATAAAACATTATCCTACAAGATCCAACAAGAATTTAGCATTTATACTGCAGAGTTGCATGCAATACAAACAGCCCTAGATCACATTAGAAATAACGACTACCAAAGGTATATGATTTATTGTGATTCATCGAGCGTGTTACAGGCTCTGGTATCGGTGAGGTTTAACCCTCATCCGATCCTGTTCAAGATCCGGCATATTCTATTTTCTCTTGCAGAATTGGAATGTGATATTCGCTTTTGCTGGATCCCAAGCCACATTGTGATCCGGGGAAATGAATTAGCTGATGCTGCTGCCAAATCAGCCCTTTCCCTGGATAGTCATTGCCTGTCAGTCCCCTATACCGACTACAGGCAAATAATACGCTGTAAATTATATTCCCAATGGCAAGATTCTTGGCATGGACAGGCCACAAATAAATTACATCACATTAAGCCTGTAATTTCGCAATGGCAGTCCAGTATACGCAGGGTCCGAAGAGAGGAAGTTGTTCTTGCTCGGCTCCGCATAGGTCATAGTCATCTAACACACTCCTATTTGCTGAGGGCGGATGACCCACCTATGTGCGAGAGGTGTAACGTTCTTTTATCCGTCAGTCATATTTTTATTGAATGCCCTGTTTTTATACAAGCACGACGCTTCTGTTTTACTGCTTTTAATAATTTGATGAGCCATTTACACTCAGTCAGATTATTGGTGACAGAGACAATATGTCCGACGTTTTTAACTTTTTACAATTTATTAATTTTTCTTCAAGGATGTAAATTTTATAATTTTTATGCTATTAATTTGTACCTTTTTTGCTTGACGTGGAAGCCGCGGCTACCAAAATGTATTGTAGCTTTTTAAATCTGACTTGGCGCATTATGGCCTTAGCTGCCAATGCGCCATTAAAAACAAATCAAATCAAATTGTAGCTTGGTTACAGATCAACTTGTATCTATCATAGGCTTCTGTGTCACGTGTTAATTTTTATGTATCCCATGCATGTTTCTTCTCTGCCATATGCCTCATTAGTTCATCTGACATCCATTTAGGCCTAAACCTTGAGCAATATTTCTTAGTTGGTATGTAAAGCCTAGTAGCTTCCAAGATAATTTCTTTGAATGCTTCCCATTTTGCATTTGCTGTTGGTAACATCATCAGTTGGTCCCACTGTATAGAATTTAAATACTGTCTCAGTCCATCGTAGTCGCCTTTACGAAAGCAGTAACCCTTCCCTTTACCCCTAATGGTAGTTACCACTTTGAGTAAATCCCACTTCAGCACACTGTGATCATTGCCACCTAGTGGTTCATTTTTCTGCAAATTCTTAATGCATGAAGAATCACTGCTGATAATCAAGTCAAGAGTATTCCTCCCTCAAGTTGCCTCCCAAACATGCTGATGTAGAAAGCAATCATCCAATAAATCCAAAAAAGCCTTTCTAGTGTGTGAATGACCAGCCCCCAATTTCCAGTCAATATCTGGGAAATTAAAAGCTCCCATTATAAGACTCTCTGATTTACTGGCCCACTCTATTTCCCTGTACAGTTTCTTATTATACTCATCAGAGTCATTAGGCCTATAGCACACTCCTACTCTCAATTTTGATCTCCCAATGCTTATGTCACACCAAACTGACTCGACACTGCACTGTCCAGCGATGTCCACTGGCTTCACTTCCTTGGATTTTATGTATTTCGTAACTAATAGCATAACCCCTCCTCCCTTCCTATCCAGTCTATTCTTTCTGTAGACTTTGTACTCCCCAAATTCCAGTTCGGCATTCCTTATATCTGTGTGACACCACGTCTCTGAAATCCCCACAATATCTGCCTTTGATGTTTTGAGCAATACCTCAAATTCATCAAATTTATTTACCAAACTCCTAGCATTGGTGTACACGCAAGTATACATGCACCTATTTCTATTCTTAGCTACCCTAACACAACCCATGTGTTTACGGCCCCGGGTGCCAAGCGAATGTGACTGAGCGATTTCTCTGTGCTATTACTGCGATTTCCCAAAAGTGATCTACTGTTATTTTACGTTCTTGACGATAATAAATTTATTCATTTAAAAACAGCTCTTGTAACAAAAACTCTTGTACAGAGCAAGAAAAGAAAGGCACCTTTCTTTATTTCTTCTAGCTTACTACTAACCACTTACTACTTTTCGCTTGGTCACACCAGGCACTGCTCCTGCCTCCCCGTGGCGGGGCCGGTAACCTTGGCAGAAAAGTCCATCTGCCAGGGGCTAAGAGGAGCCACCATGGAACAAAATATGTTTCCAACTTTAGAGCCGTCAAGCTGTCGGCCAAACACAGAAAATGACCATGACCATGAATCGTCACAAGCAAAGAGGTTGAAAACCAATCCCTCGGCGACAGACTTACCTGCATTCTTAATAATGCACTCACTATCTGAACAGCCTCTCAGTAAGCTATCCCCCTTCTTAATTCAAAAACATCTGGAAAGTATTGCAGGGTCTCCCAAGACGGTTAAGAGACTGCAATCAGGGGACTTACTTATTGAAACTCTAAATAGCAGGCACTCTGAGAAATTACTAAAAAAGACAACTTTCGCTGGTATTCCAGTGAAAGTAACTCCACATGCAACCCTAAATACATCAAAGGGTGTAATATCTAGTTGGGACCTGATGAATGTGACGGAGGAAGAAATCAAAGAAGAGCTTCAGGAACAAAATGTAATAGCTGTAAAAAGAATAATGATAAAAAAAGACAATATTCTCACACCTACCAGAAATATCATCCTTACCTTCAACAGTCCAAATCTGCCCTCATCAGTAAAAGCTGGATATCTACTTTGCCGCACTCGTCCTTTCATACCAAATCCGTTGAGATGTTTTAAATGCCAAAAGTATGGCCACTCTCAAACGACATGCAGAAGCAACCCAGTTTGTCCCAACTGTGGATCCTCCGATCACATTCAAAGTGATTGTGTGGCGAAAGAAATGATATGTCCCAACTGCAAAGGGAACCATCCTGCCTACTCTAAGACGTGTGAGAGGTGGAAAACAGAGAAACAAATTGTGAAATATAAAGTTGAAAACAGAGTTAGTTATCAGGAGGCAAGAAAATTAATTGCACCCAGTATGCCTAACCGTACCTATGCCAATATTACAAAAAAATATCAAACCATTGCCACACAAACCGATGTTACCGTTCCTTCAAACACTTCCATCTCTGACTGGGCTCGGGCTGTCCTCTCTCAGCAAAAGTCCACTCCCGTTAAGCACTCAGATCAAGCAAATAATACACCTCTCACTATACCAGCAAAATCTCAATCTCCGCCAGTGAATGCCACTACTACAAATAATGATAGTTCGACTTCAAAAAAGATTATTCGGGACACATCGATGGAGGCAGAGTACCCATCCAAACAGGAAGATCCAATTCTGGAAATATTTGCAGAAGAAGAGATGGACACAGGTCGCCCTACATTTCCAAAAAGAGACAAACCAAAGCCAGAACGCCATAAGACAGCCACGTCAGGTAGAGCTTCTTCTTCTAAATTCAAGTAATGCCTAACATCTTGCAATGGAATTGCAGAGGCTTTCGTGGAAACATTGACGACATCCATTACTTAATTAATCGCTTCTCTCCAGTTGGTTTCTGCCTGCAAGAAACCTATTTAACTACTCAAATTTCCATTTCTATAAAAAACTATTCGGTCTATAGACGAGATCGAAATACATCCGATTCTGCTCGTGGTGGTGTAGCTATTTTAATTAGTACAAAGATTCCAGCTAAGCAAATTACTCTCCAAACACAAATCGAAGCTGTCGCTGTGCGTCTGATTACTCAGACTGCATTAACTCTAGTCTCAGTTTATCTCCCACCAAATCATACTTACTCTTATAATGATCTCAAAGAACTTTTATTACAGCTACCCTCCCCTATCTGCCTGCTAGGGGATTTCAATGGCCACCACCCTTTATGGGGTTCATCTAAATTAGACAGACGCGGCCGACTGATTGAAACTTTACTGGAAAAAGAAAACCTCACTCTTCTTAACAGTGGCTCGCACACCCATATACAGTTACCCAATGGACAGACTTCTGCCATTGACCTATCGATTTGCTCCCCGATACTGTTTTCAGCTATGCAATGGTCTACCCTGGATGATCCCATGGGCAGTGATCATTTTCCAATCGTTTGTAATCTGTTGACTACACAACCACAATTACAACAGCCCTGCAGGAAATGGAAATTCTCTAAAGCCAATTGGGCCAAATTTCAGTCAGCAATCACTCTTGACAAAAAAACTATTCAACTACAGCCCATAGATGAAGTTACTGATTATATTACATCCCGCCTTTTAGTTGCAACTAAGTACTCAACTCCGTTATCAAATCCCCCGTCCCGCCGGCATTTCAACTACTGGTGGAACGAAGAGTGCACAAAATCAAAGAAGAAAAAAAATAAAGCATTTAACTAATTCCGTCGATCTCCAACCACAGCTAATCTAATTAGCTACAAAAAACTAAGGGCAAAGGCGCGTTACATCCAAAAGCAGGCCAAGAAAGATTCTTGGACTAGGTTCGCATCAACTATCAATAGCAACACTGACTCCGGACTAATATGGAAAAAAATTAGGCAGATTTCTGGGAAGTTTCCAGCTGTTCCTTCCCCCATTCTCTCCTGTAATGGACAAGAACTCTCTGCTCCTCTAGATATAGCCAATGCCTTGGGCAAAACTTTTGCTGAAATATCGTCTGCATCAAACTACACTCCGAAATTCCAGAAAATTAAGACTGCCAACGAACAGAGACCTATCAACTTTCGAACCTCACTGTCACTTCCATATAATCAGCCTCTGCAATATTGTGAACTTTTACAGGCCATCAAAACAACACGAAACAGTGCCTCTGGGCCAGATGGCATATATTACGTCATGCTGCAGCATCTCGATGAGAAAAACTTACAACTGCTTCTAATCTTTTTTAACCGGATCTTCCTGGAAAATATTTATCCAACTTCTTGGCACCATGCTACAGTTTTGGCGTTTTTGAAACCTGGAAAAGATCCCTCCAGTTCTAATAGTTACAAACCAATATCTCTGTCAAGTTGCCTTGGTAAAATTCTTGAAAAAATGATCCATAGTAGACTCACTTGGATCATTGAAACTCAACATCTACTGAGTAATTGTCAACATGGCTTTCGCAAAAACAGGTCATCCCTAGATCTGATGATCAAGGCGGAATCTGAAATTCGCAATGCCTTTGTGAAAAACGAACACCTTGTCATGGTCTCCATTGATATAGAGAAGGCATTTGATACTACCTGGCGGTATGGCATTCTCAGTGACCTATATAATCTTGGTCTACGAGGCAACCTACCCATGTTTATTAAGAACTTCCTTAAAAGCCGATCTTTCCAGGTGAGATACCAAAATTCCCTTTCTGCTACATTCTCGCAGGAAGAAGGAGTACCACAAGGATCAGTTTTGAGTGCAACATTGTTTGCCCTTAAAATTGATTCCATTACAAAAATACTCCCAAATACTGTAGAGGTTTACCTTTACGCTGACGATCTCGCTATTTCTTGCCATTCTCAGAACATGAGATCTATCGAAAGGCAATTGCAGATGTCCCTCAATAAAGTTCAAAAGTGGGCTGAGCTCAATGGATATCGTCTTTCCCAACAGAAAACAGTTGCGATCCACTTTTGCTGTCAACGCAAATTGCATGCAGATCCTGAACTTCGGATTTCAAATTCCACCATTCCGATTGCCAGCAATATCAAATTTTTGGGACTAATCCTGGACAGTAAGCTCAACTTCTTAGATCATGTTAAATTAATACGTACTGCCTGTCTTAAAAAGATCAACATGCTAAGAGCTTTATCTGCCCTCTCTTGGGGAGCAGATCGTACAACTTTGCTGCTCTTATATAGATCACTGATTAGATCCCGTTTAGACTATGGTGCTCCAGTTTATGATTCTGCCCGAAGGAGTGTGCTACGCTGGCTGGATCCTATTCAACATAATGCATTGCGGATTGCAATTGGTGCATACAGGACATCTCCAACTCAGAGTCTATACATTGAAGCTAATGAGCCCCCTTTGCATATTCGTAAAAAAATGTTACTACTTAAATATGCAGCCAAAATACAGGCTTGCCCTTTGCATCCTATTCTCATCCTATTCCGCCATACCTTTTTAATCAACCACTAGTTAATCTCTATAGAAATAAACCAAGCAAAATCCAACCGGCTGGCCTACGGCTCCTTGAAATATCGCAGAACTGGAATGTTCCTCTCCACAATAGGCAACAGATAAAGAATTACTCTCATCCACCATGGACCACCTTTCCTCAACTGACCTCTGATACCTATTTCCTTCAATGGGGAAAGAATTGCCTACCGGCAGTGACTGTGCAACAACTCCATGCTAGCCATATTCAAACCTATGCCTCTGTCAGCTGTTGGAGCTGCAGCAGTGTTTCCCTCTGCTATCATATCAGCTTCTCTTCCACCCGAATATAGCAACTTTTCAGCAGGACTGTATGCAATACAGTTAGCCCTAGAAAATTTGAATTTACATCCATCTACAAAATATATAGTTTATACTGCTCTCTCAGCTCAATCAAAGCAATGCAGAATACATCTCAAAAGAATCACCATATTGTAACGAAAATCAGGAGTTTGTTATTGCAGATTTATGATCGTCAACAACTAGTGAAGTTTTGCTGGATTCCAGCACATTCAGGCATAAAAGGGAATGAAGTGGCTGATATATCTGCCAAAAGTCCAAATTCAGACCTAACTTCTGTCCCTATTGCAGCGCCCGATTATAATACCTTAATTCAAGCAGCATGCCATGCACAGTGGAGAGAATTATGGCATAACCAAACGAATAACAAACTTTTCCAGCTGAAACAAAACCCAAAGTTCTGGCATTCCAGCCATCAGACAGTGCGGCGGGAAGAAGTGGTACTCACACGAATGAGAATAGGACACACCCATCTGACTCACCTCCCCCTACTAAGGGGCGATGATCCTCCTCAATGTCCACACTGCTTAGAACATCTAACAGTCAAACACATTCTGATTGACTGTCCGCAGTATCAACAACATCGAGATGCAATACTTCAAAATATGGATAATCATTCAGAAACATTGACATTACATCATATCATTGGAGAGGATGCAAATGTTAACAAACGTTTCTGCTTTTTAAAACAAATCGGAGTGTATCATCTTTTATAAATAGACTACAGAACTGAAACTAATTTAAACTGGATTATTTTTTAATATTCCTAAGAATAGGCGCACTATAGCCATAGCAGCTAATGCGCCAATAAACACCCATACCACACATACCATGTGTTTACTTGTACTGCAATGACTCCCAGCAGTCTCTGAAATATCCTGCATCTTGTTTTTCAGGCTTCTGCTCATTCCAATAGAAGCAGTGCAAGAATCTCTTTCACCTCTGCCAGTGGCTACTGTTAATCTATTCGTCTTTGTCTCCCCCCAAGCTAGCAGTTTTCCGACCCACCTAACACTGCCTCGATAGCATCAGCAAATATTCTTGCACCCTTTCTATTTAAGTGTATCCAATCCCTGTAGAAGCAATCTCTCCTGTTAACAAGTACAGTCCAGGCTGAAAAAAATTCTACCCCTTGAGCCTTGCACAATCTTTCCAGGGCCGAATTGATCGACAAGGCTCTCATCATATACTCCCTCCTATCGTGTCTGGGCAGAATTGCAGACACTTTCAAATTCAACCCTATTTCACTGCTTTTTTTAAACAGTGACCTGTACTTGTTAAGCAATTCTGCCGGTCTCCTACTCTTGATATCATTAGTGCCAACGTGTACAACTATATCACCTTTTGTGCCCTTAAAAGATGATATCTGCTCTACAACGTCATCAACCTTTGCCCCTGGCAAACATACCCTGGTCCTGTTCCACCTATCCTTTTTACAAAGCATGTTCCCCATTTCCCTGGCAATAGAGTCACCAACAACTACTAGTTCCTTTGGGACCAGCGCATTCTGCCTTGGGGGTTGCCGCTGTGTTTCGCGATGACCAAGTGCAAGCTCTGGCGTTGATGTGGGCAGCTGAGAGCTTGATGGGCCCCTCAATTTAGTTCCTTCGAGGGCATCCACCCTGTCCTTCAAGCTCTCGTATAGGCCCATAAGAACGCTGAGTTGTTGCCTGATTTTGATACACTCCTTGCATCGCGCACACACAAAGACATCCTCCATGGCAATATCATGTCCCGTACCTGAATGCTCCACAAACATCATGCAAGCTGTGCATTTTAAAAGGCTGTGATTCAGAAGGCAACTGCCCCCCCTCATTCTCCTCTGAGCCACAGCACTCCCATTAGATTGAGCCTTTTGTTTTGCTGCTCTGGTCTGAGTCATGATTTCTTTTAATTTAAATAAAATTTCAATTTATAACCCTAACTTATCTCCCAACACAGTTATAACGGGATATATATTTTGTAGTGTCAAGTATTAATTATCTCCGAGTTCCCTTTATATAACTTCCGTATCAGTTATGTATTAATTAATTATGTTACGTTTGTAATCTGAGTCGGTATATGTATTTAGTTAAAAGTACAATTTAAATGCCAACGAAGTTCAACAAGTTTAATAGATTTTACCGATCACTGAAAATATTATAACCTATACTATACTAACACCATCTAGGTTCGATATATAACGATCGTATGACAAAGACAAAGGCGGGAAGTTTAGAACGGTAAATCTATGGACACTTAAGTATTAATTAACTTTCAAATCTCGCTGTCTCAATTCAGAATAAACTAACGATCCTTACTAGGTCTATAAGCTACTTACAAAAAATAATTTGATGTAAAAAATATTCAATAAGCGGCTAAATATGGCTAAAAAACTTCTCGTTCAGCGGAGTTGCGACTTGTAACACGTAGATACCCTTACCGATACTTTTATGAAATTGCAAGGCCGAGTAAAGAATAAATACACCAAATTAATCAGAATATACACCAAATTAATCAGAATAATTATCAGAATATACACCAAATTAATCAGAATAATTATCAGAATATACACCAAATTAAACAGAACAATAAAATAATTATACAGTGAGATTCTTCTGTGTCCCTGCATGGCTGTAGTTTATCCATTTCATAATGAGCTCTTCCAAAAGATCAAGAGTCATATTTCATGGTGATCATTGTACACAAACGGGTTCAGAAACATAACAGTGAATTCAGTCTACTGCAGCGTCTTGGCCACTCATGGATCTCATACCATTTGAGAACATGTAGGATGAGGTGGAACGAGCTCTTTGGAGTAGACATCTGTATCCATACAACTTCAATTGGAATCATATGAGTCTATAAAGACTGGCTTTCCTGTAGCACGCTTTCGATACCTCTTTAAGCCATGTCACGAACAATATAGGCTGTTCTGAGGGCTAAAGTTGGACTTACTGGCTGCTAGTTAGGTGTAACTAATAATGTGGCCACTCAGGATTAACCAATTACCATGCAGCCCATTGGTCAACTGTGTGTATGTACTGGCATAATATGCTGTTTGCTGGTTATTGTGGCAACAGAGGAAATTTGATGATATTAGATTGAAATGAGATATTCTTAGCCAGACAATCAAAATAGCTAAAGCAACAAGGCCTTGGTATATTTATGTCAGTAATTTCACGTATCCTTTGGTTGGTTTTCTGGACCAAAAATAGATCCAACAAACGTTGCGAAAAATCCCGTAAAAATTCCTCACTCCACTCAAGCGATTCTAACTTTCCCACACCGTGTGGAATACCTGAATTCGAGTCCATCAATGACGTGAGGAATTTTTATGGGTCTTTTTCAAAATATGGCTAACTCGGTTTATCTCACGCGAGTGTAGCAGGTTTTTTCTCCTGGAAACTTTGGTTTTTTTCCAGCAAACAGAAAATCGACCACAGAGCACAAGCATTTACAGACAATCTACATGGAGCAATAAGGCGTTAGTTGCTGATGCTCCTAAAATCCTATTAACGAAACAACAACAACAACAACCTGCGACTGTGTGGTTGTCCCGGATTTTAAACAGTAAAGGTGTTTATTTTTAGAACGGATACGTGTTTATATGAGCAAAGTGCACAGCTCAGGAACATTTTGTAAGTGATAATTTAATTCTCTCTTCGTTATTAATTTACTTTTGATCTTCTTAAAGCGATCTCATAAGACACCTTTCCATTTTACGAAAACAATCTCAAAAATAATTAAAAAGGAGATTTGTCATAAAGAAAAAGAATTATTTTAATTTTTAGAGTAGTTATCATCCATGCTTATGGGAAAGAGATTTCTTCGGTGCTATTCCTAATATTCAAAAATCTCTTATTACAGCTGTCATTAAATCAATATCTTTCCTTTGACTCGCTTTTTCATTGAAACTTGACTGCGCAGGCTACATTACAATAGACTTCCGCCAAGGTCCATAGAGGGTGTTTGCATTTCATGTTTTCTTCTCTTTACACAGGAAGAAAGCACCGGAGGAGAAGGTGGACTTTGGGAAACACGCAATGAAGGAAAAGGATCATAGAAACCTCCCTTGGGGGTTTTCCGGGCGAATTAATAAAATTTCGAGGTTGATTAATTAACGAAATGTATGGGTTAAGTTTTTATTATGAAAGTAATACTGAATTTTACGGTTAGGAGGAGAATAACATTAGTATAATTGGGCACAATTATATAATCAAATATAATCCCCCGTATCAATGTGTTACCTTTTAACTGCCCTGTGTTCTACTGTCGGTTCCTAGGCTGAACAAACTAGATAATGTGCCCATTAGCCCATTATATTACATTTCAGGCACGTTCATTTGTAAAGTACGATAGTTCAAGGGTTAAGAATTCCAGTGAATACTCATCAAAATTTCAGCATCTATTCGGAATCCAGTATGCATTAATGCACTTAAAATACAGTCACTCACAAATATCTTGTCGTGGTAACCATGCCTGTGCTCGATGTGGTGTTAAAGACCACGAGAGCTAGGAATGTTCAGTCCCAAAACCGATCAATGTCAATTGCCAAGGAGACCACCCCGCCTACTCTAGACCATGCCTGCGGTGGAAGGATCAAAAACAGATCAAAAACTAAAAACAGAGCTGAATATCTCTCCTACTCAGAGGCCAGAAAACGTATCCAACCAATAAATACCGAGAAACCTTCATATGCCCAGAAGGTTTCTGCTAAGTGCGCTATCCGTACACAAACTGAGATGACTATACCACCAAGAGAGTCATTCAATCCGATTGCACGATATTTATTGAGTTCGCAAAAGCCCACCAAAAAAACACAATCAGCTGCCACTCCTATATCCGTACCTTCTAGTGCCCCACCACTACCAAAACCAAGTGGTAAAGAAAAGCCAAAAAGTTCAGAATAGTCAACCGTGATACCAGAAACAATGGATGTAGAGAATAAGGAGGTACCGGATGAATCAGTTTTGGAACTCTTCGTGGAGGAAGAAATGGACATGGGACAGCGTCCATTCTTCCCCAAAAAAGATAAATCCAAGACTGACAAAAGTAAGCCCTCAGCACCTCGGAAGCCGCCTGATGGACCCACCAAGCCAAAATAATGGCTAAATTTCTACAATGGAATTGTCGTGGATTCCGGCGAAATACTGATGACGTCAAGGCCCTCCTGCAAAAGCACGAGCCAGATTGCTTTCGCTTGCAGGAGACTTATCTAAAGGCAAATGATGATCCCACCATGCATAACATCAGAATGTTCCGTAAGGACAGAATTGCGGATGGTCCTGCTCATGGAGGATTGGTTATCCTTGTTTGCAACCAGACCCCAGTTCAGCGCTTGCTAGTTACAACCAGCATAGAGGCTGTTGCAATTCGCCTTACAGTGGGAGTTTTATTAACCGTGTTCTTTATTTATTTTCCACCTGGCACTGGCATCTCCCAGGAAGACCTTGATGATCTTGTAACGCAGTTGCCTCCCCCTTTCTTACTTCTCGAGCATTTTAATGGACATAACACCCTGTGGGGTAGTGCTAACATCAATGGAAGGCGACGAGTCATAGAGCGTATGCTAAATGACAATGACCTTTCCCTTCTAAATATTGGAACAAATACCTTCTTCCACATGCCTACCCGTACTTTTTCTGCCATTGATCTCTCTATCTGCTCCCCTTCTCTACTCCCTTCACTCACTTGGGAAGTGGAGGAGAATCCATACGGAAGTGATCACTTCCCTGTGATAACCTCGTTACACAGTTAGAGACCATGACTTCCTTTCAGATTACCACGGTGGAAGACTGATTAGGCTGCCTGGACTGCCTTCCAACATCAGGCAAATATTGACCTCATTACCGTCAGTCAGGAGCCTATTAATGATGCAGTAACGTACATCACAGAAATTATTGTCCAAGCAGCTGCGAATGCCGTCACAAAAACATCTGCCCGGTTTCCACCATTTCCCAAACCATGGTGGAATTCACAATGCACAGCAGCAAAAAGGGCACAAAACACAGCGTGGGGAATATTCCGCCCCTATCCTTCCATGACCAACCTTATAGCCTTTAAACGCGCACGAGACAAAGCACGCTACATCCGCCGTCAGAGTCAAAAGGAACCGTGGATCCGTTTTAATTCATCAATTACTCAGTCCACTAGTACTAATTTAATCTGGGATAAAATCCGGAAATTAAGGGAAAATATACATTCCACCCTTCTTGAATCCTAGATTATAATGGATGCACTATTGCAGATCCAACTGCAATAGCCAGTGCTCTTGGGGAAACATTCTCTAACATCTCTGCAAGATCTTCGTATTTCCCAGAGTTCCTGGTCCTGAAACATAAAATCGAAAAACAGGCACTTAATTTTAAGTCTAAGAGCGTTTATCCCTGCAATGGGTCCTTCACTATAGAGGAACTGAAAAGAGCTGTCATTCTTTCCAAAGCAAGTGCTGTGGACCAGATGGCATCCATTATGAAATGATTAAGCATTTTTCACCAAAATCTATAGATCATCTACTCCTTCTATATAACAGAATCTTTATTGAAGGGCAGTTTCCGGATTCCTGGCGCAAGGCAATCGTTCTTGCCTTTGCTAAGCCAGGAAAGGATCCAAAAGTCACTACTAATTATCGTCCTATGGCTCTGACTAGCTGACTGTTCAAAATCCTGGAGAGAATGGTTAATTTTCGTTTAATATGGTATTTAGAATCAAATGATCTTCTCTCCAACATCCAGTGCTGCTTCCGAAGGAACCCGTCCACTTTGGACCATCTTATTAGACTGGAAACATCCATCCGGGATGCATTCCTAAAACGTGAACATTTGCTGTCTGTGTTCTTTGATAATGAGAAAGCGTATGACACAACTTCGAGATTTGTCATCTTAAAAGATTTGCATAGATAGCCTTGGTTTTAGAGGGCATCTCCCCATTTTTATTAAAAACATTTTAGCCAATCGATCTTTCCAAGTTCGTGTGGGATCCTTACTCTCTCGTTCCTTTAGCCAAGAAAAGGGAATACCACATGGATCAGTATTAAATGTCATGCTTTTCGCCATCAAAGTAAATTCAATCACAGAATAACTTCCTCCAACTGTAAACAGTGCCATCTATGTTGATGACTTTAGCATATTTTGTTAGTCATGCAACATGAGGGTTATTGAAAGACAACTGCAAAAAGCCATTGATCAGTTAAATTCGTGAGGAATGTCTAATGAATTCAGATTCTCGCCGCAGAAGACCGTTTGCGTACATTTTGGTCGTAACCTGAATTAAGGCTCGTACAAAATGCTATTCCACTATCGGCGGACACAAAATTCTTGGGACTCGTATTTGATAGAAAGCTGACCTTTCTGGATCACATCGTGAACTCCGCACAAAGTGCACAAGAGGCCTGGATATTGGGGACTGGACTGTACTTCTCTTCTAGGTATTTTTGCTGCATTGGCAGTTTTTGTTTCATTCTATTTATTTTCTGATAAGGACCGTGTTTGGACCCCTGAAGAAATAATATTATCTAGATTCATGGTGGTTTTTTTTATTTTGTTCAATGCCCTAACTCGCCACCCAGTACGGAGCCCAAATATGGAGCCCACTATCGACAAGCAATAAATCCGCTAGGGATTGGGACGCCAGGGTTACACAGACACCATATTAGCATCGCCGCCAGCAGCCTGAATCCTGTTCTTTGGACCATGCGAATAGGAACATGGCATTGGCATGAATGACCCTCGCAGGAGAACCGACTTGCCTATTGATCCTAGCCGAACCTTTCAGGCCCATCCTTCTTTTCGAAGAAGGGGCGAAGGTTGTACGTTGAAGTTGGGCCACTCAACCGGCTGGATCCCTTTTGTCGAGTTTCAACAGGTTGCAGCACACGGCAAACACGCAGAATTCTCATGTTGTTAGCCTGTAACCTAGACTGTGGGCGTTGGATCCCAGTGATGCTAATCTGAAGGACCAGCAGCGTCACTGGGATGTCCACTCACTATGTAAAGTTGCCCACGTTGAGGAGTGCGGAACCTTTCGCTGTTTGCTAAATTTAATTTCCCAAGAATTCGCAAAGTTCGGTTGACTGTTACCACATTTTTCTTGAAACTGATTTTTTTGTACATCAAAGCAGGCAAATTGGATGCACGCCGACATCATCTGATATGATGATGAGTGTTCATTTTAAAAGTAAAATCACATTATTATGGAATAGTCCCCGTACTGTTCGAATAATAACTTTAATTTCAAATTTTTCCCGGTTTCGGCACCAACGGACATCACATTTCAAAACTCTTTAATCTACTATATAATTTAGTTATCAAATGAACGTTTTCTTATGGTCTTAGTGTATTCCTTCGCCAGAAATTAATAAACATAAAACGCTAGAATGCAAAAAATTGATTTTATTTCATAACATCAATATTACTACAGAATTAATTTTATAATGCTGAGAAGCTCAGGAAGTTTCTAACACAGAGTACGACTGGTGGAGATAAAAAAATTAGGCGAGTGAGCATTTCTTTCGTATTCTATGGTGCTTGCTATTTACCTTGCGATTCTTCACTCTTTTCCAGGTGGTGGTGGAGCGCCAGCTTTGGCTTCTTCAGCTTTTTGTTTGGCTTCTTCGGCTTTGCCTGAGCATTCTTTAGCCTGCCCAACTCCAGGAGCTCCTGCAGGCATTTCAGGCGCTTTAGGCACTTCAGGCAGTTGAGGAGCAGCTTCTGATTCTTCTGCAAGAAAAGCCAAGAGGCAGAATACAAAGGAGAACGCGATGATCTTTCTGGCAACCATCTTGTTGTTTGTTTCATTGATTATGTTTCATCGCCGCTTTTATAGGCAGAATTCAGTTCGTTTCGACAGCTGAATAAACAACCTTGTTGACATCAGAAGACTTGTCGTGCGAACCCAACTAGGGAGGATGAAGCATTCATTGGTCTGTTTTACGCATGCCCATTTAAATTACACTTACATATCTGTTTAATAACAAAAGTATGCAAAAAAAAAAGTTTCCAAAGAGTTTCGAATTCACACTGAATTTTATTGCATTGAATATTGTGAAACTTATTTAGAATTGCAATTGCAGTTTTAAAATTAAAAATTCAAATGAAAATCTTAAACTATTTAAATTTCATTCAAATACTACACTCATAGCTCTATTGTAATTAAAGAAATGTGATATTCCGTAAGGATTCGTTTGGGACTTAAGGATTCATACGTACGTTAATCCATACCTAAGGATGAGTATGTGTCTACAATTCTGCCCAGACACGATTGCAGGGTTACGCGTTGAAAGACTTCTGGATTAACTCAAGACTTGAGGGAATCTGCAAGGATCCAGGGAGAAAATGTTTATCAGCATGGCCAGCACTTTTAGGTAGAAGGATTCTATTTTGCAGAGACGATATTCATTTGAGCAAAGGTGGTGCCAGGATTTTTGGTAGTACCATGAAGGATATCTTAAGGATTCAAGAAAACTGCTAGTAAGGGGGGAGAAGAGAAGTATATGCCCGCCTGCGTTTATCTAATGATATGGGTCTAAGTAATGCATGTACAAATCTTAAATATTCTTGTTTGTTGCCGCAATAGTCGATGTTGGCAACATGTTCTTAGAATGGCAACGTTTCAAATGAGCAGAAAGATAAAGCTTGAAACATAAGCCTAAATAACTTCAACGGGTGTGTCAGGGTTTTAAATAGAGAATACGTAGCCATAAATGTGTGTACAATAATGCTAGGAGCATTGTCGATAAAATGGGTGAATCTGAACTCCTGTTAGGACAACTAATGCTGACATAATAGAGCTAGACCCGTGAGGATATTCTTGACCTCGTAATTACTAACAAATCAGATGACATCACGGGGCTTAAAGTACAGGGACCATTGGCAAGTGGTGATAATGCAATCCTTAGTTAGAAGATGAAGAAAGATGTTGCAGTAGTTAAAGTTCAAGACACGTGTTTCAATTTCAGAAAAAAAGGAATATGACAGTTTAAGGTGCTATATGGCATCTATGAATCCGGCGGATTGCAGAGGGAGGACAAATACATTAGAATCATGGAATATCTTTAAAGCAATAAACACAGAAGACATGAATACACATATACAATCAAGAAAGAATATCAGGAGGAGGATGCCGAGATTGATAATTGCGGAGCAGGCCGGTCTAATAGAGAAAAAAAAAAAAATGATAGAATCGGAAAGTCACAGTGCGATGAATAGTACTGAAGCTTACAACAGCTACAAGTTGATGTGTAAGAGTACCCCAAATAAAGTTAGAGAGGCAAAGGTTGAGTACGAGAAAGCGATGGCAAAGAGAGAAAAGAATGAGGAAAGGAGTCGGTATGTTACTGGATGTTTAGACATTACTTAATAAGAAAACGTTCAATCGAAATAACATTTATGTGTCGTATGGGGGGAAGGCGCATTATAGCCCCAGCAGCTTATGCACCATTAAACCTCCATAACACACACACACACACTCGTATGGGGGGGTTTCCACAGCAGACGACCCAAGTGACACCTTCTTCTCACCGCTTGTCATCGTCGACGGCGAATGCTGTAGTGTTAACAACACAATGGTTGGACACTGGAGGACTGCAAACAAGTGTGCTGGTCGGATGAGTCCAAATTTCTGATGAAACATGCCGACAGACGCCTTCGTATGTGTCGCAAACAACACGAGTCCATGACCCATCGTGCATGCAGTCCACTGTCCAGACAGGTGGCGGTGGTTGCTTAATATGGGGCATGTTTCTATGGCAAGAACTAGGATCCCCTGGTGCGCAAGGACCAACGTTTCACTGATGAGGTCTGGTGACAAATCCTCATTCCTCCTGTGGGAAAGAGGAATCCTGTAACCACATCCTATTGTCCTGCCCCAACTGCGAAGAACAAGGAACAACACTTAAAAATAAGGTTCAAAACATCTCAGAAGTCAATCTTAAAGCCTTAATTGAAAATGAGACTAACTTTCAAGCCCTTCAAATCTTCACCAACGATGTCTTCAGCAGAACAGAAGAATGCAGATATTTCGCCAAACTGGATAATTGAACAAGCTCTTCTGAGCTGTTCTCTGTGTCACCTACTAGTCATCCTGGACTTGAATTATTTTGATCTCTGAGGCTGTTAAGAGATGTCAACCACTGCTGTTTTTTTTATTTATTATTATTATTATTTTATTTATTTATTATTAATTAATTAATTATATTTTATTATTATTATTTTTCTTTCTGCTGGTACTTCTGCTGGTTTCTTTTTTCTTTCTGCAGGGTGCCCAGTCCTGAGTACGGGATTGCTGGCATCCACTGGTATTGCACTACCTCCAGTGGATGCAGGATTTTAGCGCACTACAGAGGCGTAGATAGCAGATTACGTCCAGCTCCACGTGCCTTGGGACGGGCATCAGGTAGCAGTTGCTCGGGTGTTGGCTGCTCACATTTCAGGTCTTGTTTACACAGATTCGGTTGTCAAGACAGAGACAATTTGCGGAGGTGAACCCAGGTCCTGGAGCCGCTGCAAACAGGTCACACGCATACACACATACAAAACTGTCAATGAGAGTGCGTACATGAATTTCTTTTAATTTTGAGTCCTTGAGAGTTTTATTGCGTTTTACAATTTTGTAAGAGAAGCTTCGTTTTCTGCTGGTGTTTCTTACACAGGTTCGAATGATTGTAAATAGAGAATGTTTCTCTTTACGTATTTTTGTATTTACGTAAATAAATAAAAGTCGACTGGTCTCCCCACTTGGTTGGGACAACACAAGTGGTGCAATCAAAGACAGGGTTCTCACATACCTTCACAAATTCCTCATCATTGACTCCTCGACCAACTTCTCCCCACCGGAAGTGACACCTCTCGTCAAGAAGAGACCTAACATCGGTCCCTGGGGGCGCCTCCGTAGACAGGTGGGCAGGAGCAGCAGTGCGTAGCACACGCTTCTTGATTAGACCGGGGTTTGAGCCCGTAATCCACCAAATACGGAGGATGCGGAAAGGTCACGGAATGACCATCGCATATCCCCGAGCAATATGGCGTTAGTTGCTAATGCTCCTAAAAACCAAATAACAATAACATCGGTCCCTGGACTTGACCATCGTATCTTGGACTCCCGGTTTTGACCTCCGCACTATTTATTATCATGGACTACTGGACCAGCCTTCAGTCTGGATGCGACACAGAGTCAACCAATGGAGTCCCAATGACGACACCTAGACTAGACCTTCCCGAACATGACCTATCCACCATAGTAGCACTAACACCTCTGGAGCCTCCACTCTGATTTCCACCAAGTTGTCGGCTCCCGCTGACTGGCCGTGCTGGCCGTACCTACCCTGCACTTGCGGGGTATCTCTCATATTTTTTTTGGTGGAGGGGTGGTTTTTTTGTCCCCCACCCCATTCTTTCCTATGGTGCGGCATTGGGCATGCCACACTGTTTACAGGTGCCATCTTCCCTGTCGGCCCCTTCTTTCTATTTCCTATCATCCAATTTTCTGCCTCTCCCCTTACTTTTCTCTTACACAACCTCGTTTTTTTAATCTTTTTAATGTGTGGGAGGGGGTTTTGTCCCCCGGCTACCCAACACTTCCCTCGGGTGAGGCATGGGGCCTGAGACATTATCTGTAGGGGCCATCCCCCCTTACTTTCTCTTACACAACGTTTTTTCTTTTTTTTTTTTTCATACCCCAGAGATCTAAATCTAAATACATCACAATTATTGCCCGACCTCTAATTAGTCCCTAGAACAAGTTTTCAGCGAACAACCCTATGCTCTGTTAAAATTAAAACCGTTCCTCAAGAAACAGCGATAATATCATTATCAAATCTGGTCCTAGCCACTGAAATCCCAGGAAAGTAAGTGGCAGGACCAACCAGAGTACTCTTGCATCAGTGGTACACCCGATCACAGTCCCCGTGGCACAGTGTGATAACGTTGGGTCTCACTAGGGGCCTGGCGGCTAATAGGCCGGAAGAACTATTAGTTCTTCCGGATGGTAAGTTCCTGCTGGTTCGAATGGGGTAATTTTCTCATTTCAACACTTCCTCCCTGAAAAGAAAAGAACGCAGCAGAGCAGGATTTTATTTTTATCACATTAATCTAGTATTTCAGAAATCTTGTCCTCCTAAGAACATGTTAAGAATTACATTTATCTTCGTGGATCAGATAATAAAATGATCATCGTTCCCTCTCATTTAAATCTATTAAACAGATAAATATTTAGACATGTAGATGCTCGTATTATCAGTATAATTATGCTGAATTTTTATAGAATGAAACATGCATAAAATGTGTTCCATTAATGTATGTATTACTGAACTCTGTGTATTCATACATTGAATTAAATATAAATATAAATAGAAACCTTTATTCAATAACCAGTAGGGCCACTTTTCCCCTAAGTAAAGCAGTAAACCTCGTGTCATGAATTCCTAGGATTTGTGGGAGTCTACTTTCAAATCTAACCATTCTTCCAATGGAATATTTGCCAGATGCTGAATTGTGGTCAGTAGAGAGCTACGAATCTGAACTGACCTTTCCAACCTATCACAGACGTTTCCATTTGGATTCAGATCTGAAGAATTAGGTAGCCAGGGTAGCCAGACGGCACCAGGAGTTTTTCCCCATCTTCGCGTAGTATACATTGTCCTGTGAAACAGAACACTGTTGAGGCCAGAGATTTAAAAGTGTGTGGCTATTGTATATGCGTTGAGTTGTGTATCGTACATGTCGCTGGCCATTTAGCCGTTGAACCAGCAGTATACTATACCTGTAATAGCATGTGTTCTTTTGTCGCTCTATTTGTTTCTGTAGACAGACGAAAAAGGGGGAAAAATTATGTTAACCTTTCCGAGACGGACTAAATGTCCATGGTGTGAAATAAACTCATAAAAACCCTTAAAAGCTCATATTCAGATGTGGAAATGATAAGCTAGGTCTCTCTCTCTCTCTCTCTCTCTCTCTCTCTCTCTCTCTCTCTCTCTCTCTCTCTCTCTCTCTCTGTCAAGCCATCTTTCACACTGGACCCAGATTCACTTCCATGGAAGGTGAATCCTTCCATGAAAGTGAATTCTCTTCCACATAGGATCAGTCTATTGACGAATCCTTTTAACGGCAGGATATTCTTTGGAAGGAGTAATTAAGCAAATTTCGGGACCTGTCTCGAATTCAGCACATCTAGGATTCTTTTGGAACTTTGTAGAAGACGCCAGGATTTGAATCTCGGGTAGACGGAAGGAACTTTTATAGGCTATTTTCATATCATGGCAATGTTAATTGGTCTCATCTGGAGATTCATATCTCTACTCCGAAAATCCGGTTTTTCATCCCCAAGAAAAGCAAACAATAAAATACACTCAGCTTACAAAGAAATATCCTGACACCTCATCATATTGAAGAAAAATCCGAAAGATCTAAATTTCACCAATCCATGATATTGCAGTAACAGAGATGGTTCCATAAATAAAACTGCAGCAATACCATAATAAAAATTCTGCAGCCCATACATTCAAAGTCGATGCGTCACCTAATTTGGGAGACATTTTCCCAATCATCTTCTTTTTAAACGAATCCACATGGATGTCGTTTTCCACGTTCGGTCTCGCAAATGCTTTGTATAGTGGAATAATAGCCGTCCATTTCTCTACAACCAGTTCGACAAAAACATCACCGGTACGCTATGGGTGCTCATTGCTACCTGCTGGCACCACATAGAGACTTGCATGTCTATCCTGTATCATAATCTCCAAGAACCCTTTCTTCAGTTCAGCCACTCAAGCGTAATAACAGTTATTTTAGGCTTGTTATTTCCCAAGTGTAAAAAGTCGCATTTCAAAGCATTAAAACATGGTTTCCACTTGTTTGATGCCAATCAACGTCGTCTTGAAATAGCGTTGCTTGGTGTGAGTCATTAAACAAGACCAAACTTGGTTTCATTTCAAAATTTAATATCGTGTGTTCTATCCCAACATCCAAAGGCACATCGGCGAGGAAAGGACGTGAGGAAGACCTCTACCTAGAACCTTTTGTTTTATATTATATACAAGGTCCATAAGTAAGGTACGCCTCTTTTACAGTAAAAACAGATTACAATGGTACAAAGTTGAAGTTTATATTCTTTATTAAGCTAACAATGAGAAGCACGTTTATGCCATCTTGTACATCAATACATTTTTGCCATTTCTTTTCAGTTCAAATATGCAACACCGCAGTAAAAGTAATAGTGCTGAATCTAGCCTGCCATTGTCTTTTTCAACTTCTTATCACTCAAAAAAAGTGCTTTTCCACGAAGGTATCTCTTCAGATATTCAAATAGGAAATATCAGAATGAGTCAAGCTCTGAGTATGTGCAGGATGAAGCAATGCTCTCCACTACAGGTTTGAAAATTTCGTCTCAGTCATATGTAGAGTGTATTGCCAGATATTATATCACAGTATAATATGATTTCGTGTCCTGTTAAAGCCTTCCTTTTTGTTATGTAGTCCTATTAAGCGTATTCAATGCTTGGAATTACCTTTCTTTCTTTATAGTCTGGAATCACGACAATTGAGCCTTCTCTGTCCCAAAACATAAATTTTTGTGATGACCTGGTCGTCGTGGTCTTTTTCTTCACTGCAGGTGATGGATATATCCATTTAGATTAGAATTTACAATAAGAGTGGTGATGGAAGATCCAGGTCTCATGACCGTTATTGGGACTTTAAAAAATCTCCTTTAAAATTCTGCCAATTCTGAAACAGGTCTTTTCCTGCCTGGAGAATTTGATTTCTGTTGTTAATAGCTTGGGTACTCGCAACATGTTTTCCTATAATCGAATGTGCCTAGAATGATTAATACAGTTCTCTTTGAATAATCTAGAATATGTGGTTATTGTCCTTCGCATATATAGCTTTTATAACCATATATGCAAAGAACGGGAGACCAGCAAAAAACCTCCTTTAAAATGCCAGCCATGTCTGAATGAACATTACTTATATATCAGTAGTATGTCTTGTTGGCATAAGGTAAAGGTAAAAGTAAACTGCAGACATTATCAAGCCACTGCAAGACAGAAGCCTCCTCGATTCGCGTTTTTCCGTCCAGCAAACAGGCAAATCGACCAGAGAACACGCGCAATTTACAGACAAAATAAATATGAGTAGATGTAATCATTGACGGGGAACCCTAATATCATAATTTGTTGTTTTTCTTTTGCTACGCTGGTAGCAGGTAGCAAAAAACAAGAAGGCGAGTTTCCGGTAATAGCAAACCTTGAACACACGCAATATAGTCGAAGCAGCTTTATCGCCATAAAATCACAAACAACAAGGTATAGTTCTACGGTTGCAGTGGACTCATGAACAACAGAGGGCAGCGTAGGATTGAAGAAACTTTGCCTAAATTCCAATTTCTTGGTGTTTCACGCTGATGGGAAGAGCAAAATATGGCAAAACCAACACGAGTCCTTGTACCCATCCTGTCAGTGTGAACAATAAAGGCTGCTGTGAGAGTGCAACGTTGGGAATATTTTATTCGTGTACATTTGGTCCCTTGATCGCAGCGAAGCAGCATTTGAATGCTGCAGTCTATCTGGAAATTGTTTCGGACTAAATGAGTCCGTTATGGCTGCAGCGTAATGGGTTGTCCTAAAAGGATAATGAAACATATGACAACCCCAAAATTATCAATAGAACCAGTGCCAAGAACATGAAAATGAATTCAGCCTATTGCACTGTGTAAGATGTAAAATCTTACAAATATAATATTTTGTGGAGGAGGGAGATTTATTTAAAGTAAAACTTATAATAAAGCAATATGGGGGAGCGGAACATTACAAGTTAAGAATATTACTAAGATCACTGGCAAGGATTAAATTAGACAACGTTTATGAAGGTCAGGGTTAAGCTTGACAAATGCTAATGGCAAGGAAGGGGTGTACTTCGGTTCCCGGCGCACAGGAGCATCCAAAACAATGGAAACTGGTTGCAACTGTTATGAGTAAAAGGTGTCAACTCTGGTAAACAATAGCGCGGTGGACCATGTGCTGTCGGGACATTTCTTTAATCGGTTACACCTGGACAGTAAAATACGGAACAGTGCTGGGTTTTAGATGGAAGTCTGGCTCTGGCTGTCGGTGATGGCAAGTTTTTAGATCGTGGGAAATTAGTCTGCTACAGTATAACTGTTAGCGGCTGACTTCAAAGGTACTGACAGCCTGAGAAATTTTACAAATTTCTTAAAATAAGAAGTTAGATCGAGCAAGGATTTAGCGTGAGAAAGATAAAAATTAGCGAATAAGAAGAGAGTGGAAGTTGATAAAATGAGTAAGATTGGTTAAACAGAAAACTAGAGCAGATTTGACATATGTAGGCGGTACAGAAATTGAGATGAACAAAAAGTGAGTGAACAGGGGAAAACAGAGTCATACCCCGAGTTGAGATTCATGTGGGTGTTTATGGAAATGAGTTAGGGGACAGAGAGTTCAGAATTTGGGAGTGTTTTGCGAAGATGGGTTAGTGTCAGATCCCCGAGTTGAGTTATGTGGGTGTCTATGGAAATGAGTTAGGAGGGAGACAAAGTTGAGTTTTGTAGGTGCTAGGGAAAATGAAATAGTCAGCGGACACAGCAGTCGAGATTTTCGTCGAGATAGATAAAATGAGTTAGTAACATGGACAGTTGAGTGTTCTGTTGTGGTAGGAAATATGTGTCAGTTAACAGTGAAGTGTTTGGACGTGGTGGGAAAAGAGAAGGGTAGCGCCCTAAGAAGTTTTCTTCTTAAAAGGTTCTTAATAGGTGGAGCGAAAAAACGAGGGTAGCACCCTATGAGTTTTTCCGTGTGATAAGTTTTAATAGAGTGGAGTGGAGAAGGAGTTAGTGTGAGATGCCCTATGAGTTTTCCTTGTGATAAGTTTTAATAAAGTGGAGAGGAGAAGGAGTTAGTGTGAGATGCCCTATGAGTTTTTCCTTGTGATGAGTTTTAATAAAGTGGAGTGGAGAAGGAGATATGTGAGATGCCCTATGAGTTTTCCTTGTGATAGGTTTTAATAAGGTGGAGAAAGAACGCCAGTCCCAGTGCAGCAAAGAGTTCCTAAAAAAATCATCTGTAGCAAATTCAGGTGTAGTTGATGAAAGAGATCCCCAGAAGGTACCCTGAGAGCCAGGAAAGCATGGAACCGCCCCGGAAAGCAAAGGAAAGAAAAAGGATAATAGTAAGTACTGCATTTTTTAGCATTAGCATTTTAGCATTAGTAGAGGCATTTGATGCAAGAAAGCAAGCTTATGCAGCATCAGCCAAAAAAAAAAACCCACTTCCACTTCACCCCTCTGTTCGTTCAAAATACCTGTCCAGCTGAGCCTTAAACTTATTTAGGCTATCAACCTCCACCACAAGGGATGGAAGTCTGTTCCACCAACCAACCACCCGCTGGCTAAAGGCAAATTTCCGCACGTCTATCCTACATCTGTCTTTCCTCAATTTGAATTTATGCCCTCTCAGGTGATTTTTCTGAGCTCGAGGAAGAATCCCATCAGCATTGAGCATGCTTAAACCATTCAAGGCTTTATACACATCTATCAGATCACCTCGCTGGTGCCTAGTCTCCAGACACTGTAATTTGCAAAACTTAAGCCTTTCTTCGTAAGAGCACCCCTTTGTTCCATTCACTAATCTTGTTGCCCTTCTCTGTACTCGTTCCAGCAGCTCTACATCCTTCTTGAAATGAGGCCTCCAGACCTGTATACAGTACTCTAGGTGTGGCCTGACCATCGCCTTATACAATGGAATAATCACCTCCTTATCCCTGCTGGAAAACTTCCTGTATATCATTGACAATACTCCATGAGCTACTCTTGCAGCCCGTCTGCACTGCTCAGAGAACTTCATATCTGCCTGCACAACCACCCCCAAGTCCCTTTCATTCTCTACCACTGTCAGTGTAGTACCACAGAGTTGATACGTTGCTCTGGGGTTGCTGTTTCCCATGTGTAGTACTTTACATTTGTCAATGTTAAACTTCATTTGCCACCTCTCAGCCCATCTGCTCAACCTTTCCAGATCCTGTTGCAGCAGCATAGTGTCAGTAGTGTCCTTGACAACCCTGCCAACCTTTGTATCGTCTGCAAACTTGGACATTAAGCCCGATATACCATCATCAATATCATTTATAAATACAGAAAACAATAATGGGCCCAACACTGAGCCCTGAGGGACTCCACTAATAACATCAGTCCACGATGAGCAGTGTCCATTGATTACCACTCTCTGTCTTCTCCCCCTCAACCACCCCTTTATCCATAGCAGCAATTTGCCTCCAATGTCACACTGCTCCAATTTGTGTAGCAGTCTTCCATGTGCAACAGTATCAAAAGCCTTTCTAAGATCCAAGTATATGATATCAAAGTTATTCCCTGCATCCAGTTCTTTTGTGACTGCATCATAGTATCCAATCAAGTTGGTCAGGCAAGACTTCCCCTTAAAAAAACCACGCTGTGTCTGAGCTATAACTGAAGTCTTGTCTAAATGATCCTGCAGTGCTTCTTTAACCAGTGCCTCCATTAATTTTCCTGGATCAGAAGTTAAGCTCACAGGTCTATAATTACTTGTGTCAGCCTTTGATCCTCCTTTGTGAATTGGGGTCACATTTGCACATTTCCAGTCTATGGGTACCTCCCCTGAGTCCAAGGAAGCTCTCATAATTATGGCTAAGGGTTTGCTTACTTCCTTTGCTGCCTCCTTTAATATAACTGGATAGATCCCATCCACCCCGGGTGCCTTTCTTGTGTTTATCTTCAACAGATTCTCCTCCACTTTACTCCCAGTTATTTCAAGATTCTGTAGCTTACTGCTAGAGTTGAATACACCTCTGGCATTCCCCTCGCTGAATAACTCCTCATGTGTGAATGTCGATGCAAAATATTCATTTAGTTTGTTAGCTACCTGAGCAAGATCATCAACACTTGACCCATCAATATGAAGTGGACCAATCTGATTCATCCCCTTCCTTCTTGAGTTTACATAAGTAAAGAACTCTTTGCTGTTTTTCTTTGCATCCCCCCCTCGACGTGGGCACCTGTACGTGGTGAGGGGACCTCCCAGTGACGCTGCTGGACTTCCAGACTAGCATCACTGGGATCCAACGCCCACAGCCCAGGTTCCAGGCTTACATCAATGGAATCCGGCGTGTTTGCCGTGCGCTGCGACCCGTGGAAATTCGGAAAGGGGGATCCTGGTGGTTGAGGGGCCCAGCTTCAATACACCACTTTGGCCCCTGCTTCGACAAGACGGGTGGTCCTGGAAGGCCCGGCTAGGATCAATCGGCTAGTAGGCTCGCCTGCGAGGGTCAACCGTGTCAATGCCACGCCCCTACCCTCATGGTCCGAGGGACAGGATTCAGGCTGGCGGCGGTGCGGGTATAGTGTCTGGGTAGCCCCGGCGTCCCACTCCCGAGCGCATTTATTGCATGCCGGGTAGGGGCGTCCCTTTGGGCTCCGTGGTGGGTGGGGAGCCCGGGCACTGAACAATTAAATAAACTCTATGAATCCTGATAAACTCATTTCTTCAGGGGCCCCAACCCGGTCCCTATCTGCAAACATTGACGACGATCCAGATAGTACTATTAGTACAAAAAGGCAGCGAACAGAAGTAACATCAGGGCCTGTTCCAAGGTTCCTGATTATGCACTCAACCGGTGAAAAACCGATTGGTAAAATGTCGCCCTGTTTTATCCAAAAAGGGTTAGATGGGTTAGTAGGTTCACCCAAATCAGTTAAGAGGCTCCGCTCTGGAGACCTCTTAATTGAAACTAAAAATGACAGGCAATCCGAACATCTACTCCGAGTAACATCAATCGGAGGAATCCCTATAACGGTGACACCACACAGAACACTCAATTCATCGAGAGGTGTCATTTCGGAGTGGGACCTTCTCGACGTCACCGAGGAGGAAATCTGCTCCGAATTAAAACCACAGGGAGTCATTGCCGTCAAGAGAATCACCGCGCGAAGGGATGGAAAAATAGTTAAAACCAGGAGCGTTATCCTGACTTTTAACTCTCCTAAACCTCCTGACGAGATCAAAGCTGGATATATCAACTGTTCAGTGCGTCCATACTTTCCAAACCCTTTACGGTGTTTTAAATGCCAGAAGTATGGACATTCTCAAATGGCCTGCCGTGGAGTCCTTGCATGCGCTCGATGCGGTGCAAAGGACCACGAAACAACAGCATGTTCAGCCGAAAAACCCACCTGTATCAATTGTGAAGGCGAACACCCGGCCTACTCACGAGCATGCCAGAGGTGGAAAGAAGAAAAAGAGATTCAACGGCTGAAGGCAGAGCTTAACATATCATACCAGGAGGCAAGGAAATCGGTCAAACCCCTGAATACCAACAAACCTACCTACGCCCAGAAGGTAGCAGGGAGATGTTCCGTCGGAACTCAGACGGACATGACCATTCCTCCAAAGGAATCTTTCACTCCCATCGCGCGGTACCTATTATGTTCACAAAAACCTGCACAAAAGGACCAATCAGCTGCCACTCCTATATCGGTACCTCCTAATGCTCCACAAATTACAAAGGTAGTTATGAAAGAAAAGAATAAGAAAGGGGAAGCCCCCCTAATTCCCAAGAAAAGATGGATGTCGAGCAGAAGGAGGTACCTGAAGAGTCAGTCTTGGAACTCTTTGCGGAGGAGGAAATGGACACTGGACAGCGTCCATTCTTCCCCAAAAAAGATAAATCCAAGACTGACAAAAGTAAGCCCTCAGCACCTCGGAAGCCGCCTGATGGACCCACCAAGCCAAAATAATGGCTAAACTCCTACAATGGAATTGTCGTGGATTCCGGCGAAATATAGATGACATCAAGGCCCTCCTGCAAAAGCACGAGCCAGTTTGCTTTTGCTTGCAGGAGACATATCTAAAGGCAAATGATGATCCCACCAGGCACAACATCGCAGTTTTTCGAAAGGATAGAATTGCGGACGGCTCTGTACATGGGGGAGTGGCTATCCTTGTTGGTAACCAGACCCCAGTGCAGCCCCTGCTAATTACAACCAGCATAGAGGCTGTTGCAATTCGCCTTTCAGTGGGATTTTTATTAACTGTCTGCTCTATTTATTTGCCACCTGGGACTGACATCTCCCAGGCAGACCTTGATGATCTTCTAACGCAGCTGCCTCCCCCTTTCTTACTTCTCGGGGATTTTAATGGACATAACACCCTGTGGGGTAGTGCTAACATCAACGGAAGGGGACGAGTCATAGAGCGTATGCTCAATGACAATGACCTTTCCCTTCTAAATACTGGAACAAACACCTTTTTCCACATGCCTACCCATACTTTTTCTGCCATTGATCTCTCTATCTGCTCCCCTTCTCTACTCCCTTCACTTACTTGGGACGTGGAGGAGAATCCATACGGAAGCGATCACTTCCCCGTGATAACCTTGTTACACAGTGGGAGACCATGTCTTCCTTTCAGGTTACCACGGTGGAAGATTGATCAGGCTGACCGGACTGCCTTCCAACATCAGGCAAATTTTGATCTTAGCACAGTCAGTCAAGAGTCTATCAATGATGCAGTTAAGTACATAACAGAAAATATTGTCCAGGCAGCTGCGAGTGCTGTTCCAAAAACATCTGCCCGGTTTCCACCATTTCCTAAACCTTGGTGGAATTCACAATGCACAGCAGCAAAAAAGGCTCAAAACAAAGCGTGGGGGATATTCCTCCGATATCCCACCACGACCAACCTTATAACCTTTAAACGTGCACGAGCCAAAGCACGATATATCCGCCGTCAGAGTCAAAAGGAATCGTGGATCCGTTTTACATCATCTATTAACCAGTCTACCAACTCTAAGGTAGTCTGGGATAAAATCCGGAAAATGAAAGGGAAATATACATCCCACCCTTCTTCAATCCTAGATTATAATGGATGCGCTATTGCAGATCCAACTGCAATAGCTAATTCTCTTGGGGAAACATTCTCTAACATCTCTGCAACATCTTCGTATTCCCCAGAGTTCCTGGTCCTGAAACATAAACTGGAAAGAGAAGCACTTAATTTTAAGTCCAAGGGCCTCTATCCCTACAACGGGGATTTTACTATTCAGGAACTGAAAAGAGCCCTCACTCTTTCCAAAGCAAGTGCTGTTGGACCAGATGGCATCCATTATGAAATGATTAAACATCTCTCACCAAAATCTATGGATTGTCTGCTCATTCTGTATAACAGAATCTTTATTGATGGGCAGTTTCCGGACTCCTGGCGAAAGGCAATCGTTCTTGCCTTTCCTAAGCCAGGAAAGGATCCAAAAGTCACCACCAATTATCGTCCTATTGCTCTGACCAGCTGTCTGTGCAAAATCCTGGAGAGAATGGTTAATTCCCGTTTAATTCCCGTTCTTGCCTTTCCTAAGCCAGGAAAGGATCCAAAAGTCACCACCAATTATCGTCCTATTGCTCTGACCAGCTGTCTGTGCAAAATCCTGGAGAGAATGGTTAATTCCCGTTTAATTTGGTACTTAGAATCAAATGACCTTCTCTCCAACATCCAGTGCGGCTTCCGACGGAACCGGTCCACTTTGGACCATCTTATTAGATTGGAAGCATCCATCCGGGATGCTTTCCTAAAACGCGAACACTTGGTGTCGGTGTTCTTTGACATGGAGAAAGCGTATGACACAACTTGGAGATTTGGCATATTAAAAGATCTGCATAGCCTAGGCCTTAGGGGGCAACTCCCCATTTTTATTAAAAACTTTTTGGCCAATCGATCTTTCCAAGTTCGTGTGGGATCCTCACTCTCTCGTCCCTTCAGCCAAGAGGAGGGAGTACCACAAGGATCAGTATTAAGTGTCACGCTTTTTGCCATCAAAGTCAATTCCATCACAGAACAACTTCCTCCAACTGTAAACTGTGCCCTCTATGTTGATGACTTTAGCATATTTTGTCAGTCATGCAACATGAGGGTTATTGAAAGACAACTGCAGAAAGCCATTGATCGTCTTAATTCCTGGGCACTTGCTTCAGGTTCTCGCCGGAGAAGACCGTTTGTGTACACTTTTGTCGCAAGCGTAATCTTCATCCTGAACCTGAATTAAGGCTCGGACAAAATGTTATTCCAGTAGTGTCAGACACAAAATTCTTGGGACTTGTGTTTGATAAAAAGCTGACCTTTCTCGAACATATTCGTCAGCTTCGTACAAAATGCACGAGGGGACCCAATATTCTCCGCTCTCTCTCCTCAACGCGTTGGGGAGCAGATCGATGCACCCTACTACGGCTTTACCGTGCACTTGTACGACCCAAATTAGACTACGGGTCCCAGGTATACTCCTCAGCTAGAGATAGTGTCCTCCGATGGCTGGACCCTGTCCACCATCAGGCTATCCGTATCGCCACTGGAGCTTTTCGAACATCTCCTGTCCAGAGCTTATACGTCGAAGCAAACGAACCATCGTTATCCCTTCGACGTAAGCAGTTGTCTTTAAACTATGCTTTAAAGTTGAAATCCCTGCCAGACCATCCTACGTGGGCATCCGTTTTTGAGCCACGTTGGGAAAACTTGTACAATACCCGTCAGACTGCCAACCGGCCTTTTGGTATTCGTGTCCAAGAGCTAATCAGAGAGTTTAACATCATGGTAGACAAGGTGGCACAAACACCAAAAGAAACTCTTCCACCTTGGCATGCTCATCCTCCACCGTGCGACTTTTCCCTTAAGAAATGGGTAAAGTCTGAGACCTCATCATCCGTCTACCAGCAGCTCTACTCTGCACACCAAGCTGAGCACTCAGACTTCCTGCCCGTTTACACAGACGGCTCGAAGTCTGAATCGTGCGTAGGATCTGCTGCTGTCTTCCCGGACATTATAATATCTCAGCAGATTCCTCCTGAATCCAGCATATACACTGCAGAGCTGTATGCTATAGAGCTAGCCTTGGATCACATTCGAACTTGTCAATTCCAAAGGTCAATAATATATTCTGATTCAATGAGTGTATTACAGGCTTTATTATCTACGAGACATAATTCTCATCCAGTTCTTTGTCGGGTTCAGCAGAAGAGACATTCTCTTTATGCATGCAAATTTGATATCCGCTTCTGCTGGATTCCTAGCCACATTGGGATAAAGGGAAATGATTTGGCTGACGCTGCAGCCAAATCAGCAACACCCACTCATAATCGTTGCCTGTCAGTCCCCTATACAGACTACAGGCAAATAATATGCAACAAAATATATTCCCAATGGCAAGAACTATGGCACAGACAGAGAACAAATAAATTATATCACATAAAGCCTGTAATAGAAACATGGCAGTCTAGTCTGCGCAGGTATCGGAGCGAGGAAGTTGTTCTTGCTCGACTCCGCATAGGACACACTCATCTGACATATTCTTTTCTGCTGAGGGCGGATGACCCTCCTATGTGCGAGTCTTGCGACATCATTTTATCAATAAAACATATTTTAATACATGGCGTTAATTTTACCCATGTTCGCAATATACATTTTATCGCTTTTACTCATCCGACTGAGCCTTATACACTCAGTCAGATTTTATCAGACAACGACCACGTGTCGGCAGTTTTTAAATTTTTAAAAGCTATTAATATATACACACATATATAAATAACAATTTGACGAGGTAACCTTTTTAAAGGTTACCAGAATTTATCTTTATAGATATTTTAATCGTTTCTTGGCGCAGTATAACCTTAGTTGTTTTTGCGCCAATAAACCCAAAATCAAATCAAATCTTTGCATCCCTTGCCAAGGATTTCTCGTAATCTGCCTTCGCCTGCCTAACCTCCTTTGTAACTTGGTTGCATATCACCTTGTATCTATCATAGGCTTCTGTGTTATGTGTTAATTTGTATGTATCCCATGCATTTTTCTTCTCTGCCATATGCCTCATTAGTTCATCTGACATCCATTTTGGCCTAAACCTTGAACAATATTTCTTAGTTGGTATGTAAAGCCTAGTAGCTTCCAAGATAAGTTCTTTGAATGCTTCCCATTTTGAATTTGCTGTTGGTAACATCATCAGTTGGTCCCCACTGTATAGAATTTAAATACTGTCTCAGTCCATCGTAGTCGCCTTTACGGAAGCAATAACCCTTCCCTTTACCCCTAATGGTAGTTACCTCTTTGAGTAAATCCCACTTCAGCACACTGTGATCACTGCCACCTAGTGGTTCATTTATCTGCAGATTCTTAATGCATGAAGAATCACTGCTGATAATCAAATCAAGAGTATTACTCCCTCTAGTTGCCTCCCGAACATGCTGATGTAGAAAACAATCATCCAATAAATCCACAAAAGCCCTGCTAGTGTGTGAGTAACCAGCCCCCAAATTCCAGTCAATATCTGAGAAATTAAAATCTCCCATTATAAGACCCTCTGATTTACTGGCCCACTCTATTTCCCTGTACAGTTTCTTATTATACTCATCAGAGTCATTAGGCCTATAGCACACTGCTACTCTCAATTTTGATCTCCCAATGTTTATGTCACACCAAACTGACTCCACACTGCCCTGTCCAGCGATGTCGACTGGCTTCACTTCCTTGGTTTTTATGTGTTTCTTAACTAATAGCATAACCCCTCCCCCCTTCCTATCCTGTCTATCCTTTCTGTAGACGTTGTACTCCCCAAATTGCAGTTCTGCATCCCTTATATCTGTGTGACACCACGTCTCTGATATCCCAACCATATCTGCCTTTGATGTTTTGAGCAATACCTCAAATTCATCAAATTTGTTTACTAAACTCCTAGCATTGGTGTACACGCAAGTATACCTGCACCTGTTTCTATTCTTAGCTACCCTAACACAACCCATGTGTTTACTTGTACCGCAATTGCTCCCAGCAGTCTCTGAAATTGAGAAGTTCCCTTGAACCTGGAATTCTCCTAGGAAGTAAAGTCAGATGCGTAAGTGGGGGAAATAAGAATAAAGTGGACAAACACATAATAGGGAACATAAACGAAATAAAAATAAGAACAATAAAACAATATCTAAATATATAAAAAATCATTCATTGTTTTCCACCCCCCACAACTGTCTTCCCACTTAGTAGATCTCATTCCAATGAGCACCTGTCGGATGAGGTCGAACAAGTTTTTCAGAATAAAGATACGCAGCATCGAATTTGCGAACGTTGTAAGAAGCAATTGACCCAACGCGAACCGGTATCTCTAATGCTTTTTATACCTTGTTGAGTACATATCCGGCTGTTCTGCCGGCATGACTTCATCGTTCGAGCAGTGCTGACGTCCTACAACGTGCTCCTCCAATATCTGTAATATTTCAGTGCCACAATAACCCTATGGCTTAAGTTTAATACCTTCCGACGCGGATTTAAGTCACCAATCGAGATCTTTAAGTGATTCCGGACAGAAGATACAAGGTAAAAAGATATTTATGATTTTAATATTAGCTATATCAAAAGCCAACAGCGCTCTACGTGCCTTTTGTGTCCCATCCCTTAATCATTAGCTTCTCTCAAGGTCGTCCGTGCGAGCTTCCCCTCACTGCGTGGGCTGATTGTTTTGAAGCTGAAAGAACCCCCTCTCTTCGTCCTTGGGAGTCCCGACCTAACAGAGTGAATTCCTTACTAGAATTATCAACCATTCACTAACTAACAGCCCTATTCGGCAACATGAAAAAAGTGGCAAAGCGCCTATCGGGCATAAACACCACAGTGATCCCACAATGCAACCACCGCGACATATCCGAAAGTAAGGGTAAGGCCGCCCAAGAAAACAAATCTTCTGATAGCCACGATTTTTCAAGGGCATCTCCCCGCAAGAGCGAAGTCTCGGAATGCACAATCAATCGTATGAAACACACGAGAATGAGTCGCAAACTCAAATCTGTCCGCAGCGAAACCAAATCAAAACGCAAGATTGCAATAACCCCCCAACTTCTGAAAGAAAACAACTTGGATTGTAGTAGTCAAACCAAAAATATTAAAGCAGCACCGACAGCGAACAGCAGAACGGCAGCCACACCCAAACTACCCAGCTTAATGACGATACGGAAAGAAATAACACTGCTAAAAACTCATGTAGCAAAGAAAGAAAAAGAATTCGCGGGACAGATTTTGAAGGTGCAGGAGGATGATTGGAAAAGAAAAACAATAGCAATCGAGGAAGCATCTACAAAATTGTGTGAAGTCCTCGGGACAATCGCTCGCACCCTTCAGGAAATAAGTGCTGAACGGTGTCTCTGCACTAATGACCGCTGCATAGTCACAAAACGGGATGCAGCCACGCAAACAACACCCCTTGAGTCTGCCGAACTGCTTACACAAAAAGAAAAGATGCACAATAAGAATCCCTTTAGGGTGGCTAAAGAAAATGAAAGCGCCCTTGAAACTCTTCTAATCAAATCAGATTACTGCAAGTTCCTTAAATCACTTGAGAATCGGGATCAGAAGAAGAAAAGCGACAAACGTCCACAGGAAGTAAACAAAGCCACCCGTGTAGTGAACCACACTAATAAGTTGACTCTGTTTCACGAAAGAAATGATCATATCGTACCACACGACAGACATGACCAAGCTACTGAACCGAGAATCGCTGACCAGAGATGTGTTTCGAGAAGCAAGAGCCCCGCCCCATTTTCTCCCCCACTAGAAGGCAACCAAAGAATTCCAACAACATTAGTCAACAAGCGATTATCAAAGACTCACCCTAGTAAACAGACGCTCGCAGAGAAATATGACATCTCTGTCGCTTTGCCCAGAACCAAGATATTTGTCTCCCGGTTTGGACCCTCAACAAGCCCCGATTCCATAAAGAGAATGTTTCTTGTGGAACACAATGTCCGCATCGAAGTAAAACAGCTTAAAACTAGGCAAACTGGCTACGCCTCATTTCTAGTAAGATGTTCACCCTCTGCCTACGAAAAAGTTCTGGATCCCGACTTCTGGCCTCCAGGCATACTTATCAGACCTTTCTCTGACGAAAAAAGGACATCCCCTCAGCAATCCCTGCTTACTCGTCCTCTACAATAGCAATCATCTATTCCAAAAAACCTCCATCCATGCCACACAATCAGGGTCTTCTCGCAAAATGTGCGCAGCATTGTTAACAAATTGGCCCCTCTGCAATCTCTCCTCCTGCTCGACGAATACGATTTCATCTGTATCCAGGAAACTTGGCTTAACCATGGAAGACAACTCACCCACTTGGCCACTCCTCACCATTACAAAAATGTTTGCAATGGCAGGGACCTCAAACGTGGAGGTGGCGTCTCCATCATTTACAAAGACATCCATCACCTTGTGTGTGCACAACTCAGCGACTCCCCTGCATTTGAAGCCATTTCTGCAATTTTTACAGTTAAAGAAGTGAGAACTCAAGTTGTAGCGGTATATTTACCTCCTGACCATAATCCCGACACAAGGGATGAGCTAACTACCTGGATTATAACCCACCTCAAGCCTCACATGTTCACCTTTGTTTTAGGAGATTTCAACATGCCCTCCCCAAGACACGAAGCTGCTTTGAAGGACGTCGTACGCTCCTTCTCATCTCTAGGCCTTAGACTAACCCATACGCAACCTACAAGACGACATCAAAACCTAGACCTCTTATTTCATAACCTTGACCATCTTACTCTCACAACGCCGATTTTTAAGTTTGCATCAGATCACCTCCCAATTTCCTTTGATAGTGAATGTCTATGTTCTCCCCGACAACTTGAACAACATGACCATAAAGAATCCCAACTCAAGATCTTCTCATTAAAATATATGCAACCTCAAATCATCCTACAAAGACTAAAAGCTACAGACTGGAAAAAAATTGCTGCTAGCCATCCTGATCAAACGCTTACCAATTTAGCAAACTTGTTAAAAGACATCGCCTGTGAAGGGGCCTCCAAATCTGTACGCCTGTCTCCCAGGACCAAGAACTGGTTTACCAGCGACGCAAAACTCGCCTTCATCATGAAACAGAAACTATACAGGAAATGGCAAAAAACACGGGATCTAGCCGACTACCAACTCTATAAAAAACATCGGGCACGCTTCCTACGCATTCGGAGGAAGGCGCAGAATGACTGGATTGCACACAGAATGAAACTTGGGAAAAGAATCTTCACCAACAAGAATCAACAGTCCCCCATGTCCACTGACACCTTCCTTGCATGGGCTAACTCGCTTGCAACTAAGCCCCTATCTGCCCCAAACCCCTTTATTCGGGTTAATCCACCAGCTAATCAGACATCACTGGATAAAATAGCCATCACAAAAGAACGCCTTACTGAGGTCATCAACAGTCTTCCCAACAAGTCTACCACTGGCCCGGATGGATTCCCTATTTTCATGGTTAAACTGTGCAGTGTATATATCATTGATCTCTTGCTTGATGCATTCAATTCCGTCCTCGTAACAGGAGTTTACCCTGCTATCTGGAACACATATTATGTTTCTCCAGTTCCAAAAAAGTCTAACCCAAAATTGCCTAATGACTACAGACCAATTTCTGTAGGATGCACTTTTCTCAAAATCTTGGAAAGAGCCATACTTCCTGCTCTCATCCATCACATGTTCGGCCACAAACCTCCATACCTCCATAGTGTACTACCTGGACGTTCCACGATCACCAACCTCTTGGACACACTGTTCAGAATTGAAAGTACCTTAAGCAACAAAGAGCAACTGGATATTGTGTTTCTCGACATTAAGGCGGCCTTTGACAATCTGTCCACCCATGCATTATGTACCATACTGTGCAACTATTTCAAAATCTCTGGCAACATCTTAGTTCTCCTTAGGAAACTCCTTCAGTCCAGGATCCTATGGATCAGAAATCAAAACCATAATCACCACATTCTCTGCTCCAGAGGGCTCCCCCAAGGGGGCGTTCTCTCTGCCGCCCTCTTCGCCGCATCTTTAGAACCCTTCCTATCAAACCGTACTAATTTTACCACCTACGCAGATGATATTAAGTTCTTCGTCAGCACAAAATGCCCCCAGTCTCTCCAGTCTATTACTGTGAGCTCCAACCGACAGCTACATGAACTGGAAAACTATCTTCATGCGATTGGGCTCTCCATTAATAAAGAGAAAACTGCACAACTCTCTATCACCAAGAAGAAAAATACCAACGATGTGGACATCATTATTGCGAATTCTCCAGTTAAAAAAGTCACCCAACATAAAGATTTGGGTATCATCTGGGACAAAGACCTCACCTTCTTGCCTCACTTTAATGCCACTCGAACGAAAACATATTCGGCTTTATGGGCAGTAAAACAAGAGATCTCCAACTTCCATAACCCGGACCTTATCATCAAATACATTCTTCGTTGTATTTTCCCAATTCCATTATATGCCTCGACTATATGGTCCTCAGCACCCTCATCATACCAAGCCAGGTTCCTCTCCCTGGAATTCTGGATCTTGAAATGGCTAAATAGGGTTGCTGGGCTAACACCTACAATCTCAAAATCTGTTCTGGTCACCAATCTTAATACGCTTCCTTGGAGGTATCACATCATCTCTAGGAACCTTCTTACCCTCTCTCAGCTTCTATCCGGAAAACTGAAGTCACCCGATATTTGGGATATCATCGCTAGACCGTCCGACAGGAGAAGAGGCCAGTCCAACACCTCCCCATACAGATCGAAGCTGCGTAGCATGTCCTCCTTGGACAATATGTTTCCACACAACTCCTTCCAAATATTTAACAGATTAGCCATAGACGCTGAGAAACTTTGCAAGGACAGAACCTACAGATCTTCCATTCTTGCAGACATGTATTCCTTAGTCAAGTTCTAGGTGGACTCTCTGTGATACCGCAATATCCACGCTTCGATGTATCCGGATGCACTTTTATTTGTTGTAACTTTATGTTTTTGTACTTGTTGTAACTTTATGTTTTTGTACTTGTTGTAACTTTATGTTTTTGTATTTGGTATAACTTTATGTTTTTGTATCTTCACCAGTGGCTGTTTAAGGCCGTATATTGTATCTGGCTCTGTATGCAATGCATATGTCTGTATTTTATGTTTTTTTCTCTGTATATAACTCATGTCCTCTAGCTGCATAGCTGTAAAAGGACATTTCTTCGGAAATAAATTGATATTAATAATAATAATAATAATAAAGAATTAATCCACTCTCTATTAAGTAGGGGTATCAAATAAAGTGACCATTCAGTATATAATTAACTTTAATGGTCTGCATTCTTTCTCCATTTTCCTAAAATAATTGTATATATGCGTCTTGGCTGTAAGCTCAAAACATTTTCTACTAAACAATCCTTAGCAATGCTGTATCGCTGGTTTCAGTGCTCAATATCACCATCACAGTTTCTCCTAGCCATAAAGGGACTTGAATCTATAAATGTTAATGCGAAATCTTCATTCAGCTGGATTATTTATGACTTTCCCACATCATCAAGTGTCAAATCTGATTAGCTCTTTTCGCCTCTTTATATATTTACGTTTAGTACTTATTGTTCCATTTCATTTCTCTTAGTCAACTTTTACTTTTTGTTCTCTATTAAACTAGACAGTTCCTTATTTCACCACCACTGCATCGTCTTCGTGCCGTATTTCCTTAATGGAATATGATACGATTTCTGTCGGCGTTCAAGTTATTCAAGTAATTTTCTTGTGTTTGGTCTGCACACGCTGTGTTCCAAGTTGATACAGGCCATAAACAATTTATACTGTCTTAATTCCCTTCTTCAAATTGAAATCTGTGCCCTTACCATTAAATACCAAGACCTCGCTCGCACATTTCCACTTATTACTTTCACGATCACTCCCAGCGAATGGTCCCTATACTGTCCTCCCTATGATATAGTTGATTTAAAAATTTAGTCCCCATGGTGAGTTTTCTTCCCAGTTGCTCCAATCAATGAAAGGGAAATTGAAGTCTCACATCAGAGGCGAGGGTAGCATGGTTTTTCTCCCGGAAACATTGAGGTTTTCTTCCAGCAAACATCAAATCGACCACAGAACACTCAATTACAGACACATTACACATACGGTGCAATATGGCCTAAATTGATGATGCGCCTAAAACCCTATAACAACAACCAGCCTCTGGAAACCTTCATTTATTTCTACTACTCCCAAAGCTTTGCTTCTGGATTTCCAACCCATAACAAATCCACTAATCAGGAACATCAAAGTTCAATTTGTTTTACAACGAAATACCACACACCAAATTTCCGTACATATACTTGTCTTACACGGAACCGAAGTGGATCCCTAACAAGAGGGTAGATCATAATAAAACACCCCTTCTTGAATTATCTGAATATCCTTTTAGGCACTGTAAACAGGAATTCAAAAAGGTAGTTTATAACTGGGTAATCTTCATCTTGAAACGAAATAGCTGCTTGAAATTAAAGACACTCTCAGGTCCATCTTACAATAGTGGAAATTTAAGTTATTTGGACTCTAAGCACAAAAGTTATTGGTGGCTGAAGGAAAGGTACAGACAGATGTGGTGACCTCGTAAGTTCGTTTTCCAGTTTTGATAAGCAGACTGAAATAATTAAAAAGGCAAATTCTTAATATTAATAATTAAAATCCTTTTAACTGTCAGAGAGAAGAGATAAAAAAATTGATGCTCGCTTTAAGAAACATTAATTCCACTGTTTAAAATGCAGACATCCATAACGTTGGTTGTTATTCTACAATTACGAGGTTGGTTGCGTTAAAACACGATTAATCCTTTTAAAAATTTAAAATTTTAAAAATATTACATTGCTTCACTACTTTAAAAATTTCTTGTTCAAAAAACCCTTTTGGTTGTTCACGGACTCACTCTGGGCTTGGCCTTCGCCAATTAAAAACTCAAAACAGTGAAAGGCTTTGGACCCGCCATCTATTTCACATCCATAAGAAAAATCACACACATAACTAAAACAAAGATGAGATGGAAAAAAAAGCAAATCACTTTATTAACTAGCTCGTGGAAGAGTTGTTCAAGAGTAAAGTTGTCTGTACAGTTGTATATTTACCCTCGTCTATCGTTGAATGTGGTGGCCAGAACGTATTTGAATTGTACATTCCTTTATGCATTATTACAGCTGTCATTGAATAAACATCACCATCAGATCGACTTCCTGTTTTCATTAAACGAATGGGAAAAAGCTGGTTATGAAAAAAATTATGCGAAATGAAAGACTATTTTTCCAATGGCAAAGGTAGGGTCTTTGCATGTCAGTATTTCCTCCTTTGTAGTAAGATGAAATAGGTTAACAATACTCTGTAAACAGGGGATGAATAGAAGCGGCCGCTGAAGTTCTGAGTTTGAAGGATATTTACAATGTTGGGTATATCAAATGATGGTTAAAGCGATAGACAGCGGAGTTTTCCACAAGGAAAACCATGAAGCCCTCGATAATTATAATTCAAATAATTAATATAAAAGATAGAAGCAATGATAAGTTTGTTATCACTATGCTTCCATCCACTTACGAACAACTCTGCTGAAAATTCAATATGTCATCACTGTATTGACAGGTCAAACGGACGAAATTGAAAAATTGTACAAATGACTTAAACTTTTAAAGCTCACCTCTGTCCATCTTTCAGTTTTTATTGTTTCGTGTAACTTCAATTCAATATTCATTTTTTCTTATTTTTTAATTTTAAATTAATATATATTCATCATGCACGTTAGGCATCGCCTCCTTCTGTACATAGCTATGAAAAAACTAGGGTTACTGTTTTCTGCATCGATCTCATGTTGGAAGGCACTTTGCCACGAGTTATCTTAGTATTGCATTACTCAAAGTAAAAAGTGCTGCTCCAATTGAGAAGTATATTGCTTTTATTTAAAGCGTATGACTCTAACCAGGCCAGGGTGGAATCATACGTTTCGATCCTTTCTGTGACCTCATCGGTGGGCAGCTAGGCATTGCGAAGACCCGAACAACCCACCGGCGAGATATATCCACAATGCGAGATGGAAATATGGTGTAGTAAGTGAAGCGTACATGATTTTCTTCGCATGAGGAATCTCATGCGAAGAAACCTGTATAAACCTGTACAGTGACTTTAAATAGATTTCATAGTTTAAGGCTTTTGTCTTAGACGTAAATACACTGCTCTGAAAATGAACAGAAACGTAAAAAAATGTGGTGTAACTCGTGCAGCTTGTGATGATTGGAAAAGAAAAACAATAGCAATCGAGGAAGCATCTACAAAATTGTGTGAAGTCCTCGGGACAATCGCTCGCACCCTTCAGGAAATAAGTGCTGAACGGTGTCTTTGCACTAATGACCGCTGCATAGTCACAAAACGGGATGCAGCCACGCAAACGACACCCCTTGAGTCTGCCGAACGGCTTACACAAAAAGAAAAGATGCACAATAAGAATCCCTTTAGGGTGGCTAAAGAAAATGAAAGCGCCCTTGAAACTCTTCTAATCAAATCAGATTACTGCAAGTTCCTTAAATCACTTGAGAATCGGGATCAGAAGAAGAAAAGCGACAAACGTCCACAGGAAGTAAACAAAACCACCGGTGTAGTGAACCACACTAATAAGTTGACTCTGTTTCACGAAAGAAATGATCATATTGTACCACACGACAGACATGACCACGCTACTGAACCGAGAATCGCTGACCAGAGATGTGTTTCGAGAAGCAAGAGCCCCGCCCCATTTTCTCCCCCACTAGAAGGCAACCAAAGAATTCCAACAACATTAGTCAACAAGCGATTATCAAAGACTCACCCTAGTAAACAGACGCTCGCAGAGAAATATGACATCTCTGTCGCTTTGCCCAGAACCAAGATTTGTCTCCCGGTTTGGACCCTCAACAAGCCCCGATTCCATAAAGAGAATGTTTCTTGTGGAACACAATGTCCGCATCGAAGTAAAACAGCTTAAAACTAGGCAAACTGGCTACGCCTCATTTCTAGTAAGATGTTCACCCACTGCCTACGAAAAAGTTCTGGATCCCGACTTCTGGCCTCCAGGCATACTTATCAGACCTTTCTCGGACGAAAAAAGGCCATCCCCTCAGCAATCCCTGCTTACTCGTCCTCTACAATAGCAATCATCTATTCCAAAAAACCTCCATACATGCCACACAATCAGGGTCTTCTCGCAAAATGTGCGCAGCATTGTTAACAAATTGGCCCCTCTGCAATCTCTCCTCCTGCTCGACGAATATGATTTCATCTGTATCCAGGAAACTTGGCTTAACCATGGAAGACAACTCACCCACTTGGCCACTCCTCACCATTACAAAAATGTTTGCAACGGCAGGGACCTCAAACGTGGAGGTGGCGTTTCCATCATTTACAAAGACATCCATCACCTTGTGTGTGCACAACTCAGCGACTCCCCTGCATTTGAAGCCATTTCTGCAATTTTTACAGTTAAAGAAGTGAGACCTCAAGTTGTATCGGTATATTTACCTCCTGACCATAATCCCGACACAAGGGATGAGCTAACTACCTGGATTATAACCCACCTCAAGCCTCACATGCTCACCTTTGTTTTAGGAGATTTCAACATGCCTTCCCCAAGACACGAAGCTGCTTTGAAGGACGTCGTACGCTCCTTCTCATCTCTAGGCCTTAGACTAACCCATACGCAACCTACAAGACGACATCAAAACCTAGACCTCTTATTTCATAACCTTCACCATCTTACTCTCACAACGCCGATTTTTAAGTTTGCATCAGATCACCTTCCAATTTCCTTTGATAGTGAATGTCTATGTTCTCCCCGACAACTTGAACAGCATGACCATAAAGAATCCCAACTCAAGATCTTCTCATTAAAATATATGCAACCTCAAATCATCCTACAAAGACTAAAAGCTACAGACTGGAAAAAAATTGCTGCTAGCCATCCTGATCAAACGCTTACCAATTTAGCAAACTTGTTAAAAGACATCGCCTGTGAAGGGGCCTCCAAATCTGTACGCCTGTCTCCCAGGACCAAGAACTGGTTTACCAGCGACGCAAAACTCGCCTTCATCATGAAACAGAAACTATACAGGAAATGGCAAAAAACACGGGATCTAGCCGACTACCAACTCTATAAAAAACATCGGGCACGCTTCCTACGCATTCGGAGGAAGGCGCAGAATGACTGGATTGCACACAGAATGAAACTTGGGAAAAGAATCTTCACCAACAAGAATCAACAGTCCCCCATGTCCACTGACACCTTCCTTGCATGGGCTAACTCGCTCGCAACTAAGCCCCTATCTGCCCCAAACCCCTTTATTCGGGTTAATCCACCAGCTAACCAGCCATCACTGGATAAAATAGCCATCACAAAGGAACGCCTTACTGAGGTCATCAACAGTCTTCCCAACAAGTCTACCACTGGCCCGGATGGATTCCCTATTTTCATGGTTAAACTGTGCAGTGTATATATCATTGATCTCTTGCTTGATGCATTCAATTCCGTCCTCGTAACAGGAGATTACCCTGCTATCTGGAACACATATTATGTTTCTCCAGTTCCAAAAAAGTCTAACCCAAAATTGCCTAATGACTACAGACCAATTTCTGTAGGATGCACTTTTCTCAAAATCTTGGAAAGAGCCATACTTCCTGCTCTCATCCATCACATGTTCGGCCACAAACCTCCATACCTCCATAGTGTACTACCTGGACGTTCCACGATCACCAACCTCTTGGACACACTGTTCAGAATTGAAAGTACCTTAAGCAACAAAGAGCAACTGGATATTGTGTTTCTCGACATTAAGGCGGCCTTTGACAATCTGTCCACCCATGCATTATGTACCATACTGTGCAACTATTTCAAAATCTCTGGCAACATCTTAGTTCTCCTTAGGAAACTCCTTCAGTCCAGGATCCTATGGATCAGAAATCAAAACCATAATCACCACATTCTCTGCTCCAGAGGGCTCCCCCAAGGGGGCGTTCTCTCTGCCGCCCTCTTCGCCGCATCTTTAGAACCCTTCCTATCAAACCGTACTAATTTTACCACCTACGCAGATGATATTAAGTTCTTCGTCATCACAAAATGCCCCCAGTCTCTCCAGTCTATTACTGTGAGCTCCAACCGACAGCTACATGAACTGGAAAACTACCTTCATGCGATTGGGCTCTCCATTAATAAAGAGAAAACTGCACAACTCTCTATCACTAAGAAGAAAAATACCAACGAGGTGGACATCATTATTGCGAATTCTCCAGTTAAAAAAGTCACCCAACATAAAGATTTGGGTATCATCTGGGACAAAGACCTCACCTTCTTGCCTCACTTTAATGCCACTCGAACGAAAACATATTCGGCTTTATGGGCAGTAAAACAAGAGATCTCCAACTTCCATAACCCGGACCTTATCATCAAATACATTCTTCGTTGTATTTTCCCAATTCCATTATATGCCTCGACTATATGGTCCTCAGCACCCTCATCATACCAAGCCAGGTTCCTCTCCCTGGAATTCTGGATCTTGAAATGGCTAAATAGGGTTGCTGGGCTAACACCTACAATCTCAAAATCTGTTCTGGTCACCAATCTTAATACGCTTCCTTGGAGGTATCACATCATCTCTAGGAACCTTCTTACCCTCTCTCAGCTTCTATCCGGAAAACTGAAGTCACCCGATATTTGGGATATCATCGCCAGACCGTCCGACAGTAGAAGATGCCAGTCCAACACCTCCCCATACAGGTCGAAGCTGCGTAGCATGTCCTCCTTGGACAACATGTTTCCACACAACTCCTTCCAAATATTTAACAGATTAGCCATAGACGCTGAGAAACTTTGCAAGGACAGAACCGACAGATCTTCCATTCTTGCAGACATGTATGCCTTAGTCAAGCTCTAGGTGGACTCTCTGTGATACCACAATATCCACGCTTCGATGTATCCGGATGCACTTTTATTTGTTGTAACTTTATGTTTTTGTACTTGTTGTAACTTTATGTTTTTGTATTTCTTATAACTTTATGTTTTTGTATCTTCACCAGTGGCTGTTTAAGGCCGTATATTGTATCTGGCTCTGTATGCAATGCATATGTCTGTATTTTATGTTTTTTTCTCTGTATATAACTCATGTCCTCTAGCTGCATAGCTGTAAAAGGACAGTTCTTCGGAAATAAATTGATATTAATAATAATAATAATAATGAAGCGAGACAAAATTTAGTAGGGTGGTGTACCATAGAATAACAATGGAATGAGGAGATAGCGAGAAACTTCGGACAGGTATAAGGGACTTTTTATTGGTTGTATAAGAATTGCCAAAAAGGTCACATTACAGAAATCGATACAACATGCTCTAAAAGATATGGTCACATGACATCAATACAGCCTATGATTCCCTCCAACGGCTAAATAGGCCTGGCAGCAGTGAACCATATTCGATATAAGATTGTGTGGCAACAATCCTATTCTTCCACCAGCGCAAGAGCGTCTTACACATCTTCGATCGGATTTAAGTCTAGTGATCGTGCTAGTCGTTGGATATCTTAAGTTTCAAGACATCTTTATTAAACAATTCCACAAGCTTTCTTCCGACTCTGTTCAACAAATGTCTGGATGAAATTACTTTTCCCGTTATCTGGAAGACAACTCTTCTTAAATTAATTCCTAAACCTTCCAACATCCCGAGTCACAAGTCCTTCGTTCTATTCTCTGTTATCTGATTTGGCCAAACACTTGAATGATTCATTGCTATAAGGCTCACTTCTCTTTTCTCTAATACCTCTCTTGTCTTAGATGATCAATATGGTTGGAAGCAGGCATATAGCCCGAACTACAGCCATGGCCTTCACCTGAGATCTACAGTATGAACGGAGGTCAAACTATTACAAACTATTACATTAGGGTTACCCGGAAATTTAATTCATATACCCATGTGTACTGTGTCTGTACATTGTGTGAGTTCTCTGGTCGATTTGCTTGCTTCGCTGGAAGAAAAACCCCAGTTTCTGGAGGAAAAAACTTTGCTATCTACGCATGAGACCGACTAACTCAACTATGGAGCGGAAAAAGCCTCTAGTGTTCCTCGCGTCATCGACGGGATTTGAACCCGGTCCTTTTCCACCCTACGAACCGAGGTCAAGAAAATATTCGTTCCCCTTCCTTTCTCAGAATTAGTCTAGCGTTTTTGCCACAGGAATCTAACATATCACTGATTCTCCATCTGACGTGCAGATGGAAAATCCAGGCCATCAGACGCCTCCCCTGGATACCATTGTGGACACCAGACTAATCCATAAATTCTGTTAGACAAGCATAAAAAACTAATAGCCTAAATTTGGAAAGATGGTTTGGACTTTGTATAGAGCGTTTGGAGTTTGTGATAAAGACCCATGCAGCCTGGAGAGTATTGCTTTATAATTCGGCTACCCTTTCAGTGTGGGGTAGGATGCTTCTGAGGGAAGATGCTCCCTTTACCTCAGGCACACAGTATAACAGACCAGACAGTGGCTGAAGAAATACGCAGAGTTATGCTCGGAGCTCCAACTGGAGCTCTAGATTGGTCGTAAATGATCAGAATCAGATCATCCTATAGGCTATCTTCTCGACACTTTCAAGAGCGTTACCCATATTCCAGCAGATCGGTCCCAGGAAGACCCCTCCCCCGAGGGCAGCCGCACTCAACAAGCAAAGTATTCTGGACGAGGCGGGATCTCACCGTTATTCACCGCTGATTGAAATAATCCTTGAACAGGTCGAATGGGACTCTCGAACGCTGGGTCTCCCACACCGTGAAGAACACTCTCCTATGACAGGGTGTCGAACATCTTATTGAAGTCAATGAACAAGCTAAGAATATACCGACGGCGATGTTTCTTAGTCAATTTAAACCATCTTCAGCTGAACGACCTTTTAGAAATCCAAACTGTCGTGAAGAAAATTAGTACTGGTCACTTTAATTCTGCCTAAATCTTTTCACGATCAGTCGCTCAAGTATCTTACCCATCACAGGCAGAAAGGCAATCGGCCGATACGATCCAGGCCCGTTCACTAGCCTTTTTAGATCTTTAAGGAGAACCGTAAAGACCACCTTTTTCCAAATTTTGGGGAACCTCCGTTCCAAAATAAACAAGTATTAAAGAGATCTAGCGTCACCTCAGGAAACGCTTTACAAAAAATGTTTAAGAGTTGCAACCTCCCGGAGCCTTTTTATCGCCTTAGACAAATCTAAAGTCTCTCTGAATCGCATTAGGTGACTAGAAAAGTTCTGTATGCACACTATTGCCAAAGGTAACTCATAATATTCATAATTAAGTGCCTTAGCCCCTACATCCTAGATGCATTGCTCTCAATCTACAACCCAGTTCTTTCCACACGAGTTTTCACTGCTCAATGGAATTAATACTCTGTGAGTCCACTGCCTAAGGTTCAAGCGCCAACAAGCCCAAAATATTTCAGACCACTCTCAACTTCTACTCGCCTCAAACTCCTTGAAAAGGTACTCCTTCAAGCATTAAACAAACAGCTGATGCTACAAAAACCGAAACAGTTCCCCTTCGCAGTCGCAAATAGATTCACTATAACAAACCTCACGGCGGAACAAACATCAATTCTTCAGGCCTTCGAAACAAAATCCGAATTATCTATTGTGTACGCCGATATTGGAGCTGCTTTTGACAGCTTAGACATCACAGCCCTTCTCAGCCTTCTGCAATTCTTCTTCAGAATAAAGGGAGATCTACTAGCTTTCTTTGCCGCTTTATTCCTGGCCCCTGGCATTCCTGCCGTGAAGGGTAAATTGTATACATCCTTTGTACAATAAAGATTATATATTGAGGAATAGAAGTGTCCACCTCACAATGAAGAAGCCCACAAACTTTACAATGAAATAATTCATATAAAATATATTACAATAACACAAAAATTATTGGTCTATGGTAACTGAAATAAGATATATAATTATGACACTCAAATGATTTTAGTTCCCGAGTGAATACTCCATCGATTGTTGTTCCATTACGTGTAGTATTTACTGAAGTATTTCACTTAATATCTAAATTGAAGACAACTTTCATAAATTTACAGAACTTCTTTCTAGCCTCAAAATTTAATTCTAGATTGAAATCAACAGCGAGAACTATAGATATACGATCCGGTGGCTCGTCCAATAATTTTGCACCTTCAATGAAATACGGCATCAAATCCTTGTTTATGAATTTTTGAATTATATATAACGATATCCCTGGAGTGATGTATATGGCAACGAAGCAAATAGATTCACTATTTAATTTGCATAAAGATCCACAAATGTCTCTAATTTCCTCTGATACCGCTGTCGCATTGCTGCTATTATGTTGTGCTAAGATATGTGGTGTACTGATGATAGTTGAACCTTCACGTTGATATATCGTACAGAACAAATCGTTATGCAAGATAAGATGAATAAACGTGTACCCTCTGAGTAGGACAGGTCCTACCAGTACGAATCGGTTCTCTAGAAATCGAGTCATCAGTCCAGTTCCAACTCGAATCCAATATCGAAGGTTATTGTTTTAATAATTTAAGAATAAAATACTGAAAATATGTTAATACACAATGCCAAAAGTAGCTAGGCGCTCCTGGGATTTGGGAGAAATAAAACCATATCCGCCATCTACATGTCACAAATACTTGTAGATTTAAAAGCAGCTGATTCACGCTAGAAGTAAGGTGATCAACGAAATAATATAGATTAGTCAGAATGTTGAACTTACTGATTTCCAACGGAGTGTAATCACAGGATGCGATATTAGCAATCAATACGTTCGGGTTATTGTAACAAAATTGCAGCACCCTGCATCAACAGTAGCTAACGTAATCACCAGATGGAAACTTCACGATGCTTTCAAAACCAGAAAGGTTCGAGCGGACCGTATAAATTGACAAAAAAGAGACCGGAGGGCACTCAGAAACGCGGAACGTACAAACCATTATTCTCAACTACGACTTGAGGAATGCCAGGAACTCGTACTGCTACAAGAACCATACGTTGGAAGCTGCATAACATTGTACAAATTTGTATTTTACCGAAGAACTGCAACAGACAGAACAAACATCACTGCATGTCTGGCGCACATCACAACATAAGGGGTCCCTGGAACTCTAGAAAGCTTCGTTATGGAATAACCAGTCACGGTACACCATTTTCCAGTCTAACGGACATGTTTCGGTCCGCTGGGTGCAAAATGTGCATTAATTTCCAAAGAATGTGTCAGCCGAACTATAAGATTTGTCCAAAGTACTTTCACTATCTGAACTGTTTCTTGTGGTTTTGGCTTCCAGCATTGGTCGTGGGGCCACTTCAACGAATAGCAAGCGCTACATGAAGAATAGATTTGTAGTGACTTGGTTTGAGACATGGAAGTGTATTGTCCAGGGATTCAGCTTTAATACCACTGAACACCTTTGGGTGAATTGGAAAGTCGACTTCGTGCAACTCCAACACCCCCACAATTCGTAGCTGCACTCACTGCTGTTATCACGGAACAGAGAATCGGAACCAAGGAATACAAAAAAAAAAATATTAGAAAACCAATATACAATGATGAAGAGGTATAATACTACCACCATTTTTATGTCGATGTAAAATAATTAAATAAAATGGCCAAAAGAAACTGGCTTTTGTTGTTTTTATGAGATTTGGAGAAATTTATTAAAGAAAACTGGCGACAGTCTGGATGCTCTTTCTGGGTTTACAAATCACGCAAAAAGACTCAAATTATGAATACGTATCGATATCTGCGATAAAAGAAATACCTTTAAATTGAAATTACATGCCTCTGTAACGAGATTCCAATATTATCCTTAAAATCAGTACGAATATCAAATTTGAAATGAAATTCAAGTTGTTTAACGAGATTCATTAAATCACGTGTCTCATTTATCAAATATATCTTTTTTACAAATTTCTGTGACATTGCTACACGTGTTCATACTGTACCGCCCACTACTAATACACTACGGTTTCTAATAGGCTAAATTATTTGCATGTTGGTGTAATTTCAATGAGCATGCGCGAAAGGAACGAATAATTGCTTGACTCTGTTTACTTCGAAATAGAGGACAACCTTCAGCACTCTGTACACGTGATAACAATTATTTATTCAACTGTCGATGAGAACCGAATTCTGGCTATAAAATCGGCGGTAAAACGACCTTTAGACAGAAGTAATCTCAGTCCTGAAACCAATAGAGAGAAAATAGTCCTGAAACAGAACTGTTTAGAGATGGCCGCCAGAAAGATTGTCGTTTTTTTCGTGGCATGTTGCCTCTTGGCTTTCCTTGTAGAAGAATCAGAAGCTGCTCCTCAAAATCCTCCAGAAGATGCTGCTGGCAAAGCTGATGAAGCCAAAGGAAAAGCTGATGAAGCCAAATTAAAAGCTGAGGAAGCCAAAGGAAAAGCTGAGGAAGCCAAAGGGGAAGCCGAAGAGCAAAAAGAAGCTTCCGGATGATTTAGCTAAACATTCAAGGTAAATAAGATGCACAATGAAAGATGCGATACCTGAGACTTTATTCTTGATGAATTTCACTACACAGCTTTCTTTAATCAACAGAACGTCGCCTTATACTATCATGCACCTTTTGGTCTTTACAGTATTATTAAAATTTGTTTTGTTGTAAGACGTTTTCTGAATTTATTGAATAAAGTAGCTTTTTGATTTTTCTCAGCATTTTAGTGTATTGTCTACATTTCTCTCTACATTTAGACCATAAGTAACAGTCAATCAGAAAAGTTTTAAACGAAATATCGTGTGGTAACAAATAAGCACTGGGATTTGCATCTATAACTTACCTTCCCTCATGAAACCGCTGGCAGCAGAAATCATTCCAATGCTTGCTGGTGTTTGACTTTTTTTCCAAAGCAACTGCATTTTAATTTGTCTTCTAAAACAGGAAAATCCTTATGATTTTTACTCGAGAATGGCAGAATACTTTTAAAGTCAGATTTAATGTAATAATTGATTTCTGTACTTTTGAAACAAGCAAACTCTGAACTTATTCCCACTCGTACAGAATACTCTCCAATACAATTGACCCCAGGTGCCAAGCGATTTTGTGATCAAGTGTCTTTGCCAGTGAATTTGCGCTCTCTTAAATAAATAAAATCGTCTTCTTTATTTACAGCGTTAAACTAACAATCAATTAAATAAGCTTCAGTAAAGAAATCACTTTACTTGAACAGGAGGAAAAGTAACCTTCTTTCTTTTTTTTTCTTTTATTTTGCATTACTACTAACCCACTACCGCTTGGTCACAAAGGTGGCACTGCTCCTGCCTCCACGTGGCGGGGCTGGTAACCTGGAGGGGAAAAGGTCTCCCTTCCAGGGCGAAATGGAGCAAGAAGTCTGTGAAACGCAGAAAAACACTGAGTGCATAGAAGAAACCTTGACAAGGCAAGAACAAGAGGAGTCTGGTTCTGTCGCAGCAAAACGTCAAAAGACTGACGTAGGCAGAATCCGAACTCCAAAATTCTTGATTATTCATTCAACTGAAGAACAACCAGTTGAAAAGCTCTCTCCATTTCTAGTGCAGAAATGCCTAGAAAGCACAATAGGAACTCCAAAGACAGTTCGTCGTCTAAGATCAGGTGACCTACTAGTTGAAGTTGCCACTGCTCGACAGGCTGAGCAATTACAAAAACTGAAAACTTTTGGTGGAACTTCTATCACCGTTTCACCCCACATTTCCCTGAACACGTCAATAGGTGTCATCACCGAATGGGACCTCATGAACGTGTCAGACGAAGAACTAAAACAAGAATTACACGACCAAGGAATCATTAATGTCAGACGAATTATGACAAAGAAAGATGGCATACTAGTTCCTACACGGAACATAATACTTACTTTTGACAATCCCAAGCCACCAACAGTGATAAAAGCAGGCTACCTTAACTGCCGAGTTAAACCGTACATCCCGAACCCATTACGCTGCTATAAATGCCAGAAATTCGGGCACTCACAGACAGTCTGCAGAGGAGTAGCTGCCTGTGCCACGTGTGGATCCACTGAACACATTAGTACTGACTGCACAGCCACAAGACCAATCTGTCTGAACTGTAAAGAGGCACACCCAGCATATTCCAAAGAGTGTTCCCTTTGGCAGCGTGAAAAAACAGATACAGCGGTACAAAACCGAACATAACGTAACCTACCAAGAGGCCAAAAAATCCCTACCGGTTCCAAATACTAACAAGCCCATTTATGCACAAATAACCACAAAACACATATCAATTTCTACCCAAACGGAAGTATCTATACTACCAAGTAAATCACTAGCTGAATGGGCAAGGTCATTGTTGTTCCCAGTACCAACGCCCCAAACGAAAAACAAACAAAGCAAAGCCATAAATACGCCAATCTCAGTACAACCTGATGCCATTCAACAGAATACCACAGTATCTTCTACTCCTGACTCAAACCAAACAGAATACATGGACTCAGAAGACAATTTGAATCACGACGAACAGGTTCTAGAACTGTTCTCCAATGAGGACATGGATACAGGGAAACCTTATTTCCCAAAGAAGGGAAAAGTTAAACTTGACCGAGGCAAATCCTCTGTCCCTCGAAAAGAAGTCGAGGGTTCCACTAAACCCAAATAATGCTTACTTTCTTACAGTGGAACTGCAGAGGCTATCGCAGTAACTTGTCCGACATCCAAGATCTTCTTTCACAATATGACCCTATTGCCTTTTGCTTACAGGAAACCAATCTGACACCAAATATAAATGTTTCCCTTCGGAAATACATAATACATCGTCAAGATCGTGTTGCACAAAATTCGAACAATCCTGCCCACAGAGGAGTAGCACTGATTATCAATGCCCAGATACCCTCAAAGCCACTCCCGCTAAAAACAAACCTTGAGGCAGTTGCTGCACGAGTCAATATTAACTTTGATTTAACCATAGTCTCACTATACTTGCCACCTAACCAAAATATAAGCTATGCCGATTTAGAAGAATTAGTAATACAACTTCCCAAACCCTACTCTATCTTAGGAGACCTCAACAGTCACCATCCGCTGTGGGGAAACCACAATCTGGACAAGCGTGGACAAATCATTGAAAAATTACTCGATCAACGGAATCTGATAACTCTCAATAATGGGGCTCACACCTATACACATCTTCCGACAGGATCTACATCAGCTATTGATGTCTCTCTGTGCACAGCAACCATATATCCTCTATTTGGATGGACTATTCACAGCAATCCGCTGGGCAGTGATCATTATCCTGTGATATGTCGCATTAACACAAGCATTCCCCACCTTTCTTATCGGATCCCCAAATGGAACTTTTCAAAAGCTGAATGGGATGTGTACAAGCAGCTAGCAATACTAGAAGAAAACCAGATCCAACAAACATCCATAAACCTGGCAGTAGAATACATATCTAATCAAATACTGCAGGCAGCAGACAAAGCAATTCCAAAACAATCCGCAAAAATATCGGCCAACTCAAAAGTGTGGTGGAATGATGAATGTAGTACAGCTAAAAAACAGAAGAACAAAGCATGGAATTGGAATATCTTTAGGAAGTTCCCAACAACAGAAAACCTCATCCGCTTTAAACAGGCAAGAGCAAGGGCAAAACGAGTCAGGCAGACTAAGCAGAAGGGAAGCATGGAGACGTTTCGCATCCGCAATCACAAGCACGACAAAACCTCAAACAATATGGGCAAAAATACAGCGGATGTATGCAAAACACCCACGTGTCAACTGTCCCATGCTCACTGTCAATGGCCATGATATCACAAAACCTGAGGATATCGCAAACACCCTGGGTAAAACTGTCATGAATATATCAGCCGCAACATCATACTCGCAATATTTTCAGGCACACAAATCAATTTTGAATCAGAATCAATTTCTGCGTACAATCTTCCCTTCACAATGTCAGAGTTGCATCATGCTCTATCGTCTACTAAACTCAGTGCAGCAGGGCCAGATGGAATTCACTACATCGTGATAGCAAAACTCACCGAACCGGCTCTCAAGACTCTGTTACTCCTCTATAACAGAATATTCAAAGAAAACACGTTCCCCGACAAATGGCACCATGCGTACATTCTGGCTTTTCCAAAACCAGGCAAAGACCCTACAAATCCGCAACATTATCGACCTATTGCACTCACTAGCTGTATGAGCAAGGTCATGGAAAAAATGGTTAACGCCCGCCTAATCTGGTTTCTAGCTGAAAATGATCTCCTAAATCCTGTGCAATGTGGTTTCCGGGAAGGTAGATCCACTCTTGACCTTTTGATCAAGACAGAAATAAACATCCGGGATGCCTTCGTCCGAAAAGAACATCTTGCAATGGTCTTCTTTGACATCGAAAAAGCCTTTGACACTTCTTGGAGATATGGTATTATGCGAACCCTATACGATCTGGGATTTCGCGGACACCTACCACAGTTTATCAAAAACTTCCTGCATTGCCGCTCATTTCAAGTTAGAGTTCACAACCAGTTATCTTCAAAATTCATCCAGGAAGAAGGAGTACCACAAGGGTCAGTGCTAAGTGCTACTCTCTTTAGTATAGTAATGAATTCAATAACACACGACCTACCACAAACGATATCCACTACCCTGTACACTGATGACTTCAGTATCGTCTGCCATTCGCCTAACATGCGAATGATAGAAAGGCAGTTGCAATGTGCTATCAACAAAATAGCCAAATGGTCCCAAAACAATGGTTTTCGTCTCTCACACCAAAAAACAGTTGGGATACAGTTCTGTAGAAAGCGTAACCTACACCAACATCCGGAACTCAGACTAGAAAATCAGGTCATACCAGTGGTCCCTAGTGTTCGCTTTCTGGGTGTGATATTCGACCAAAAACTCACTTTCCTTGATCATATAAAAACGCTCCGGACTAACTGTCTTAAAAAGCTTAACATTCTAAGAGTTCTATCGGGCACAACGTGGGGAGCTGACCGTTACACGCTGCTAAATCTCTACCGTGCACTAATACGGTCACGTCTGGATTATGGTTCTGTCGCATATAGCTCTGCTAGACCAAGCGCTTTACGTTGGCTTGATCCTGTACACCACAGCGGCCTTCGTCTTGCACTGGGGGCGTACCGTACATCACCGGTTCAGAGCCTATATACCGAAGCGCATGAAACACCCTTACAGCTACGGAGACAAATGCTTTTATTAAATTATGCCGCAAAACTCAAAGGGCATACAAACCACCCCACTTGGAACGGTGTTTTCTATCCTAAATGGGAAAACCTTTATAGAGCTTACCCATCTATAAACCCGCCAACCGGGATACGTCTTCGCTCACTACAAGTTGACTGGCAAATTGACCTGAGTAAGATACAGCCTACTGCCTCTCATGCAGTCCCGCCATGGATGTATCATATACCGCCGTGTGACTTTTCATTCACAGCCTGGGGAAAACACACCACGTCCCAACAGAACTTGCTACAAATACATGCCGCACTGAGAACCCAGCACGGGCCAGTACACACCGATCTACACAGATGGATCTAAAACTGAAAAGCATGTTGGTGCAGCAGCAGTATTTCCTAACATCACTTTGTCCAAAAAAACTCCCCACTGAATGTAGCAGCTATACTGCAGAACTCTGTGCTATCCACATAGCCTTAAACTACACACTCTCAAGAACTAGACTCCACAGCGTTATTTATACCGACTCCATTAGTGCTATCCAAGCTATACAACACAATACAAAAAATGATAACCCCTTACTTAGACAGATCTGGAATACTCTGACCAAGTTAAACCAGAAGAAACAACAGGTTCTGTTATGTTGGATCCCTGGTCACGCTGGCATTTCCGGAAACGAACAGGCCGACCTAGCTGCCAAAACTGCTACCGATCCTATAGACCAATCCTTCACTACACCTATATCTGACTATAAGTGCATTATAAATAAGCGATGCCTTGAACTATGGCAACATATCTGGCAGAATCAAGCCGACAATAAGCTACTTGGCATAAAAAAATATCTAAAACCATGGAGATCTAGTATCCGTGAGAACCGACATGAAGAAGTTGTAGTAGCCCGATTAAGGATAGGCCACACACACCTGACACATCTTTATTTGCTGGCAGCCACTGACCCATCACTGTGTACAAACTGCAACAATCAGCTCACTCTCCACCATCTACTTATTGATTGACCCAAGTACAGTATTCATCGACAAGATATGTTTATCTCATTTCCCACGACGAACACCTCTCTCAGCATTTCTGATCTACTAGGAGACACACCACATGTGTCCAAAATGTTTGATTTCCTCAAACATATAAAACTATACAACACAATATAAATTTGAACAGCATCTATACAGACGCAATTCAAGATTTAACATCACCATAGTTAGGCGCATTATGGCCTTTGCTGTCCTTGCGCCGTAAAGCCCCCAAAACAACAACAACATCCAATACAATTAAAGAAAATTTGAACTGGCTAGTTTCGGCACTTGCGAAAACAGTGATTGGTGATACTTAGAATAATTCATATTATAATATTATATGCAGTTCATGTGATCTGAATGTATACCTTTCGTATCTTTGTGTTATTTACATTATACACTTCAATTTTGAAAATAATCATAAAATTCATAGAATATGGAAGTTTGACAGATAATAGGAGTCCAGATTTGGTTTGTCATATCTAAAGTGAAGTAGATAATTCATAATCTCTTAGAGTGCAGAGGAGAAAGTCTGAAGTTACTGTAACCTTACTCTGAAAAGGAGGCCCTGGGTGTCAAGCGTTCCGTGGCCAAGCGATTTCGGTGCGTTCCTTAAAGCGATCCTTCTAAAGAGCTTTTGCCAGATATAGATTCCTTTTTGTTCTAAATACTGTTTTCCTCATTTTCTATTAGAGTAGCTCTTTTGCACTACAGGTAGTAGGCAAAGGCCCAGAAAGGCAAGTCACCTTTCTGTTTCTTTTTCTTCTCTCACTCACACAACTAACAGCCGCCTGGTTACCTCATGGCGCTGCTCCTGCCTCCCCGTCTTGGGACCGGAAACCTGGAAAGAAAAATTATCCTTCCAGGGCTAAAAGGAACAAATATGAGAAACGAAAATTATACCCTATAAAGACTGCAAATCCTGCTCCTATGGATTTGCAGCAAAGTGATTGTGACAATCAAACCCGGAAGAGGATGAAAACAGATGCACCTCAGATTGAACATCCATCTTTCCTCATACTGCATTCGCTAAAGAATCAGTCTTTGTCTCCTTTTTATATACAAAAAAAAACTATTTAGAAAGTGTAGCCGGATCACAAAAAATGGCAAGAAGACTGAAATCTATCGACTTATTAGTTGAATTTTTTAAGAAAAGAAAAATCAAATCTCGAAAGAGGTAAACAAGCCACCCACAAAAAACAGACAGACTCAACTTCCACCCACAGAACTAAATAATGGAACAGATCATACTGTGGAATTGCAGAGGTTTTCGCAGCAGTATTGACGATATTTATGAATTAATTCACCATTTCAAACCCGCTGCTATGTGCTTACAAGAAACAAATTTAACACCAAAAATCTCCGTTTCAGTCAAAAATTATACCATCTTCAGAAAAGATCGATCTGAAACTAACAGTCCTCATGGAGGAGTAGCTGTACTTGTGGAATCAAGAGTCCCTTCCAGGCACATTCCTTTGAAAACACCATTAGAAGCTGTTGCAACGCGTATAGTTATTGATATCACATTGACAGTGGTCTCGATATATCTTCCGCCAAACCATCCATGCACATTTCAGGATCTGGAAAACCTTATTTCTCAATTACCATCTCCGATCTGTCTATTAGGCGATTTTAATGGACATCATCCATTGTGGGGTTCACTGGTCTCAGATGGACGTGGCGAACTTATTGAAATGCTACTTGATAGAGAGAATCTGACACTGTTGAACACTGGCTTTCCCACCTACATCCATTTTTCTACTGGATCAAGCACTGCTATCGATCTCTCAATCTGCTCTCCGATCCTCTTCCCAACCATAGAGTGGACAGTACACGACAATCCTCTAAACAGCGATCACTTTCCGCTGATTTGTAGCATTCAATCCACCCATTTCAGACAAATACAAACAAAAACTCAATGGAAATTTTCCAAAGCAAACTGGACAAAATTTACCAATCATGTATCTTTTGATGAGGATATCATTACGTCTTTTCCTATTGACGCTGCCACCGAATATATTACAAAGCAGATACTAACAGCTGCAACAGCAGCCATCCCAAAGTCTCAAATAAGAAACCATCGACATACCAATCACTGGTGGAATGGTGATTGCAATAAAGCGAAAAAGGAAAAAAATGCAGCATGGAATACCTTCCTCAAATATCCCACCACTGCCAACCTTATTAACTACAAGAAACTGAGAGCCAAAGCTCGTTTCATCCGGCGAAAGGCCAAAAAAGATTCATGGGTAAAATTCGCCTCCTCAATCAACAAAGATACTGATACCCGAATAATCTGGGAAAAAATAAAGAAGCTAAGTGGAAAATATCATGTACCACCTTCTCCTATTATTAACTGGAATGGGAAGGAGATCTCCTCTCCTGGAGAGATTGCCAATGCTTTAGGAACTGTGTTCTGTGAATTATCTGCCTCAAGTGCATATCAACAGTCTTTCCAAAAAATTAAAGCCGGAATAGAGAAAACGAAACTGAACTTCAAAGCTAACTGCCATTTACCCTATAACCAACCATTAACAATTTCTGAACTGAAAGAAGTTATGTATACCTCAAGAAACAGTGCCCCTGGCCCTGACGGAATTTACTATATAATGCTTCAACATCTCAATCAGAAATCACTATCTTTATTGCTTAAATTTTACAATCGGATATTCTCAGAACATATATTCCTGACCTCCTGGCAACATTCTTATATAATAGCTATACCGAAACCTGGAAAAGATCACTCGATTCCGCACAATTATAGACCAATTTCTCTTACCAGCTGCTTGAGTAAGACTTTGGAAAAAATGGTTCACCATCGTCTCACATGGTACCTTGAATCCCAAAACATAATCAGTAATAATCAGTTTGGTTTCCGAAAGAATAGATCATCCCTAGACCTCATGACCAAAGCCGAATCCAACATAAGAAATGCATTCATCAGAAATCAACATCTCGTCATGATATGCCTTGATATAGAGAAGACTTTCGATACCACATGGCGATACGGCATCCTAAGAGATCTTCATTCTATTCATATGAGAGGGCACTTACCATATTTTATTCAAAGCTTTCTTCGACACAGGTCTTTCCAAGTTAAGTACCGGAAGGTTTTATCTCAAACATATATACAAGAAGAAGGAGTCCCACAGGGGTCTGTTCTTAGTGCCACTCTGTTCTCACTACGAATAAACAATATTACAAACTGCATTCCAAACACCGTTGACTCATATCTCTATGCGGATGACCTTACCATATCCTGCCATTCCCAGAATATGAACTATATCGAGAGGCATCTACAAATATCCATAAACAACATTGAATTATGGATGGCACAAAATAGATACAGACTGTCAAGCCACAAATCAACAGCCATACATTTCTGCACAAAGCACAGAATGCATCCTGAACCTGAGTTGCACTTGGCCAATCACCCTATACCAATCGTGAACAGTATTCGGCTCCTATGGCTAATTTTTAATAAGAAATTAAATTTCCAGGAGCACATAAAATATCTAAGAACCTCTTGCGCAAGGAAAATAAATATACTCCGGGTAATCTCCAGTACATCTTGGGGTGCAGATCGCTATACCCTGCTCCACTTGTATAAGTCCCTAATTAGATCTCGGCTAGACTACGGAGCACCTGTTTATGACTCAGCTAGGGAAAGCACCTTAGCGCGTCTTGCGCCCATCCAACATTCGTCTCTTAGGATAGCCCTAGGTGCATACAGAACATCACCGGTTCAAAGTCTTTACGTTGAAGCTCACGAACCTCCACTTAGCTTCAGAAGAAAAATGTTACTGATGAATTACTCAGCTAAAATTAAAAGCCTGCCTACTCATCCTGTTTGGCCACTCCTGCATGATCCACTGTGGCAACCTCACTATAGAAATAAACCCAGAACAATTCAGCCTGCTGGTATCAGACTGCAGATTCTAGCAGAAAGCTGGAACATCCAATTCGATAATATCCTCAAAGAATCAAAAGATACAGATCCCCCATGGTCTACTCTCACATTTTATTCTCATGAATACCTTGAGCAATGGGGTAAAAGTTCCATAGCAAATATTAACATCCAACAACTACATTATGCTCATACACAAAAGTACCTCGAATTCACCAAGATCTATACTGATGGTTCAAAGTCTGACAATCAAGTGGGTGCAGCTGCCGTCTTCCCTAATTCAACTATCTCATTTTCACTTCCAGTCGAATGTAGCAGTTATACCGCTGAGCTTCATGCCATTAAGCTTGCTCTTGAAAATATCTCACTGCTGTCAATAAATAAAAGTATAGTATATACCGATTCACAAAGTGCTATTTTAACTTTGAAAGGCATTTCCTCACCTGCCAATCCTTTATTAAAACTCTTAAAACATAAGCTGATGCAGTTTCATGAGCATAAACAAACTGTCATCTTTTTTTGGGTCCCAGGCCACAGTGGTATTCCAGGAAATGAATGTGCAGATGATGCTGCAAAGCATCCTTCGAATATAGCCTCAACAAATGATCTAGTCCCATATCCTGATTACAGACACAAAATTCAGAAAACATGCATGGAACATGGACACTTCTGTGGAAAATGCAAACAAATAACAAGCTATTTCAAATAAAATCTGAACCACAATTATGGACTTCTATCCTTCGTAAAAATAGAAAAGAAAAAGTAATCTTAGACAGAATCCGAATAGGTCACACTCACCTCACACATCTCTATCTGCTTACAGGGAATGATCCTCCTCAATGTACAAACTGCTCACAGCCACTTTCAGTAAAACATATACTTGTCGAATGTAGCTTGTTTAACAACGCCCGACGAATGGCTTTTAGTTCCATCTCAGATCTGCAACAACCTTTGTCTCTCAATAGCATCATAGGCAAAGAAGCAAATCTCTCTGAATTATTTCACTATTTAAAACAAATTAAAGTGTATGATAGTTTTTAGCTGCTGTACAAGCAGTTCCCGTATGTAAAGTCAATTGATTTGGGAGATACAATATGGCCTAAGTTGCCCTTGCACCAAAAAAACACCACAACAACAACAACTTATTAGTTGAAACCACCAACCGTAAACATTCTGAGTCTCTCCTCAAACTTACTTCATTTGGTGGAATCCCTGCTAAGGTATCACCTCATGCTACACTTAATACCTCCAAGTGATTTATTTCCGAATGGGATCTATTGAACGTCAAGGAGGAGGAAATTGTTCAAGAACTCCAGGACCAGAAAGTTACTGCAGCAAGATGAATAATGCTAAAGGAAGATGGAGAATATGTTCCTACGCGTAGCATCATTCTTACTTTTTCTACACCGAACCTTCCTTCGGCAGTAAAAGCAGGATACCTAAACTGCGACATCCGTCCTTATATTCCCAATCCTATTCGGTGCTACAAGTGGCAGAAGTTTGGGCATTCCCAAACAGCCTGCAGAGGAGATTCAGTTTGCTCACACTGCAGATCACAGGAACATATCCATAGTGATTGTACTGCCGAATCATCAAGGTGTCCAAACTGCAAAGGCAATTATTCAACATTTTCTAGATCCTATGAGAAATGGAAGCTGGAGAAAAAAATCCTGAAATACAAAGTGGAGAACAAGGTCACATACCCTGAAGCCAGAAAACACCTACTACAAATCATTCCTAAACATACATATGTTGAAGCATCCAAAAGATACCAAACAGTTTCAACGCAAACAGATACATCAGTTCCACCAAAAGTGTAAATTTCTGTATGGGCTCGATCATTGCTATCATCTGCACCACAGTCAACAAAACATCAAACGGTAGATAGGACAAACCATACCCCGATTTCAATACCATCTACTACTAATTCAGATCCAGTTACGCCAGATCAAAAGGGAAATTCAGCTCATGTTAGAAAGAAATTATCTGATAACACAGCTATGGATATTGCAGAAAATAATACTTATAATGAACCCATTCTAGATCTTTATGTAGAAGACGACATGGACACACGTCCATTCTTTTCAAAAAAGGACAAAATGAAAATTGACCATCACAAGAAGAGCAACTTTAAAAAACAGACAAATTCGATTTCTAGTTCAAAACCTACACAAATATATGATATCAAAAAATAATTTTGATATCATATATTTGGATTTCAGGAAAGCTTTTGACACTGTTGCGCATGGAAGACTATTGTACAAATTGGAGCAGAATGGTATTAAGGGTAAGTTGCTACAATGGATAAAAGGATGGTTAAGTGGGAGAAGACAGAGGGTGGTAATCAATGGGTGCTGCCCTTCTTGGACTAATGTTATTAGTGGAGTCCCACAGGGTTCGGTGTTAGGTCCACTGTTGTTTTGTATATTTATCAATGATATTGATGAAGGTATATCAGGCTTAATGTCGAAGTTTGCAGATGATACAAAGGTTGGCAGGGTTGTTAATGACAGTAATGGCAGTGTGCTACTGCAACAAGATCTAGATAATTTGGGCAGATGGGCTAAGAAGTGGCAATTGAAGTTTAACCTTGACAAATGCAAAGTACTGCATATGGGTAGAAGTAACCCCAGAGAAACGTACCAACTGTGTGGTACTACACTTAAGTTGGTAGAAAATGAAAAAAACCTGGGAGTAATTGTGCAGTCAGATATGAAGTTCTCTGAGCAATGTCGACAGGCTGTCAGGGCAGGTCATGGTTTTTGTCAATGATATATAGGAATTTTGCTAGCAGAGAAAAGGAGGTGACTATCCCTCTGTATAAGGCAATGGTCAGGCCACGCCTTGAGTACTGCGTACAGGTCTGGAGGCCTCATTTTAGGAAGGATGTAGATTTACTTGAGCGTGTACAGAGAAGGGCAACAAGATTGGTGAGGGGAATGAAGGGATCCTCTTACCAAGAGAGGCTTAAGTTCTGCAAATTGCAGTGGCTGGAGACTAGGCACCTGTGCGGTGATCTGATTGAGGTATATAAGGCCTTGAATGGGTTGAGCACGCTGAATTCTGATGGGATCCTTCCACTTGTTCAGATTACGAACCTAAGGGGGCATAAATTGAAATTAAGAAAAGACAGATGTAGAATAGATGTGCGGAAATTTGCCTTTAGCCAGCGGGTGGTTAATTGCTGGAACAAACTTCCATCTGTCGTTGTGGAAGTTGATAGGTTGAATAAATTTAAGGAGGAACTGGACAGGCATTTGGAGGGAATGGTGTGATTTTTTTTTTTTTTTTTTTTGGCTGATGCTGCATAAGCTCATACATTTGCTTTCTTGCATCACATGCCACTACTACTACTACATTGAACAACAACATAGTTTAATGGAATTGCAGAGGCTTTAGGAGCAACATAGATGACATATATGAATTAATTGAGACAGACAAACAGTGTTCATGGTGGAGTCGCCGTGCTCATAGACTCAAGGGTTCCTTGTAAGCAAATTCCTCTTCAAACTGCCTTACAAGCTGTTGCGGCTCGTGTAATGATTGGCATTGCTTTAACGGTCATTTCAATATATCTCCCTCCCAATCAGCCATGTACAATTCATGAATTAGAAAACCTTGTTTTGCAACTACCGTCATCAGTCTGCATATTAGGAGACTTTAATGAACATCGTCCTTTATGGGGATCTCCCGTCTCAGACAGACGCGGAAAACTCATTGAAATGCTACTAGATAGACAGAATTTAACATTACTGAACACAGGCTTACCCACTTATATTCATTTTCTACTGGAATAGACCTCTCAATCTGCTCTCTGATCCTCTTCCCAAGTGTCGAATGGACAACACTTGACAATCCTCTCAACAGCGATCACTATCCAGTAATATGCAGAATTCAAACCACCAATTCCAAAACAACTGATACACAAATGAAATGGAAATTTTCTAAAGCAGACTGGACGAAATATAAAAGTCGTCTCTTTTGATGATCTCATCATTGAATCATCTTCTATCAATACCGGAACCGAGCATATCACAATGCAGATACTATCAGCTGCAAAAGTTGCCATCCCACAATCTCAATTAAGAAACAGTGGACATAGCAATCACTGGTAGAACGAAGATTGTAACAAGGTGAAAAGAGAAAATAATGCAGCATGGAACTTATTCCAACCTTATTAATTATAATAGAATTACAGCCAAAACACGGTACATCAGGCGAAAGCCTAAAAGGGACTCTTGGATAAAATTTGCTTCATCAATCAATCAAGATACCGAAGCCAGAATAATATGGAAAAAAATAAGGCAGCTAAATGGTAAATACCTTTCATTACCTGCACCTATTCTTAACTGGAATTGGAAGGAGATCTCTAATGCTGAAGAGATTGCAAATGCCTTAGGAATGTGTTCTCTGAATTGTCCGCCTCCATTCCGTATCATCCATCATTCCATAAAATTAAAGCCGATGCTGAGAAATCCAAACTAAGCTTCAAAACTACCCGCCGTTTGCCCTATAACCAACCGCTCACACTATCAGAATTGAAAGAATCTATAAATAGCTCCCATAACAGCGCCCCTGGCCCAATCAGCAACAATCAGTTCGACTTTGGAAAAGTAGATCATCCTTAGATCGCATGATAAAGGCTGACTCAAACATAAGAGTCGTTTTTATCAGAAATTAACATCTCGTCATGGTGTGTCTCGATATAGAGAAATCCTTCGATGCAACATTGCGCTATTGAATCCTAAGGGACCTCCATTCTATACATATGTAAGGACATTTACCGTATATTATATCTTAAGATTGGTAGCCTTTGTATACAGCTGGGATGTGTATGTATATAAAGAAACAAGAAATCTAGCAGGGGACAGCTAAAGTTTACACTCAGTGAAACTGGTTCTTATCCCATTATGTACTGAGTTGTCCATAGGATAGCATTAAGGTGGCCATTTTGAATTTCGATATCACCATTCAAGACTAGTGCAGAATAAAGTTGAAGGGCGGTGCAGATATTGTGGATGTTTACACTTATGTGGTGCTGATCATCTGTAAAAAAAAATAAAATATTAAAAAATAAAAAAGAAATAATCATAAGAAAAAAAGAAATTACAGAAAAATTTAATTAATTCATTCTAAATTTTTCTTTCATTCAAATTCCTTCTACAACACCCTTATTCTTAATTTCATTTCCTCCGACCGACCGTTCTTAAAACTCCAACACAATTTCTATCAAAAGATGGCGCCACTATCCATAGAGATGGATAAATACATTCATTGCAAAGATAGACGTCTTAGAAATGATTTTATTATTATCTTTATTATGGAATGAACGGTAAGTTTATCATCTCAATACTTTTCATGGCTGAGCCTTTAACAAAATTGGCACAACCTTTTGATATCAATGTTTTTCGTGGCTCAGGTTACGATGAACTTGGCATCACTGTTTGATCCCAAAGAGGGCGCTGCTTCTCTAAAAATTACAGCTGTGAATTACAGGCTCCAAAAAAGCGATAAGTGTTTGCCTTTTTATTTACCTAATTGTTATTTTATATTGTACTTTGTACGTAGTCTTATAGCTATAGTTACCCTGGTTATGTGTGTGTGCCAGGTGCAGAGAGTGTCTATAAATTAGGCATCAGCTCAGCGTTCTACTGGGCGTCTATGAGAGCTTGAGGTGTAGGGTAGATGCCCTGGAAGAAATTAATATGAGGGGCCCGTCAAGCTCTCAGCTGCCCAACTCAACGCCAGAGCTCACTACTGGGCATCAGGCAACACAGCGGCAATCTCCAAGGCAGAATGCGCTGGTCCCCAAATGAACTACTTATTGTTGGTGACTATTGTCAGGGAGATGGGGATTATATTGTGTAAAAAGGATAGATGGAACAGGACCAGGGCATTCTGGTATAGCAGGAAATGAAAGAGCAGATCTTGCAGCCAAACAACCAGATACCTCTCTTTTACAAAATTTCCAAGTTCCGTATTCCGATTTCAAACATATCATCCGTAAAGCACGTTACAATAGCTGGTCACTGATCTGGAGAGGTTATCCAGGAAACAAACTATACCAAATAAAACCAGAACCAAAGCTGTGGCACTCCAGTTTCCGGACAAATAGACCAGAAGAAACAATTTTAGGAAGGCTTAGGATTGGGCATGCTCACCTCACTCACCTGTATCTATTAACTAATGACAGCGCTCCCCAATGCACATCATGCCAAGTTCAACTGACCGTTCGTCATTTGCTAGTGGACTGTCCCCACTTTCAAACCATCCGTTTAGACACCTTTAAGTCAATTTCTAATACGCAGTCATCAATAAATTTAATGCAGATTCTGGGAGATAATCCTAATAAAAAGGAACTATTTACTTTCCAAAAATCGGATAGGAATATATCATAAAATATAGTTATTGTTTCATATTCACCATTAGAAAGACACAATATGGCCCCAGCAGCCTATGTGTCACTAAACTCAACAACAACAACCAAGCAGCTGCAATTGCAGTCCCAAAAACATCCAGTCGGTTCCCACTATTTGCCAAACCTTAGTGGAATTCAGAATGCACAACAGCAAAAAAAAAAGCACAAAATAAAGCTTCGAGGATATTCCGCCGATATCCCACGACTGAAAATGTATATCATTTAAACGTGCACGTGCTAAAGCACGTTATCTCCGACATCAGAGCCAAAGGAAATCTTGGATCCGTTTTACATCATCCATAACTCAGGCGGCTAGCTCAAAAGTAGTCTGGGATAAGATCCAGAAAATGAAGGGAAAATATCCCCCAAGCCCTTCAGTGATCCTTCAGAACAATGGATGTCCAATTACAGATCGAACTGCAGTTGCAAACACTTAAGGGAAACTTTTGCAAAAACCTCTGCAATAACATCATTCCCCCACAGTTTTCGGCCCTGAAAGAGAATTATGAGAAATATCCATTAAAATTCTCTTCAAAAGGGCTTGAACCATATAACAAGCCCTTTACACAGGCAGAGTTAAATTCGGCACTATTTCTCACGCGTGCAAGTGCTGTTCGGCCAGATGACATCCACTACGAAATGATAAGACACCTCTCACCACAATCTAAGGATCACCTTTTAATTTTAAGGATCACTTTTTAATTTTATTTGATAGAATTTTTCTTAATAAATAATTTCTGGATTCCTGGAGAAAGGCAATGTTTCTTGCCTTCCCAAAACCAGGAAAGGATCCTAGAAATACAAATAACTATCGTCCTATTGCTCTGACAAGCTGTTTGTGCAAGGTCCTGAAAAGAATGGTTAATGCACGCCTTGTGGATTTGGAAATAAATGGTCAACTTTCCAGGACTCAGTGCGGTTTCCGAAGAAACAGATTCACTTTGGATTATTTAATCCGACTTGAAACTTACAATTGTGACGCTTTTATTAAGCGGTAGCAGTTTTTTCTTTGATATTGAAAAAGCGTACGACACAGCCTGGCGATTTAGCATATCAAGAGACCTCTATAACTTTGGTCTTAGGGGTAACCTACCTCTTTTTATTAAAAACTTTCACTCAAGTCGCCAATTTCAAGTCCGTTTGGGATCCACACTCTCTCGAGTATTTTATCAGGAGGACGTAGTCCCACAAGTTCTAAGTGTCACACTTTTCGCAATCAAAATAAACTCTATTACAGAACAACTTCCACCCACGGTAAACAATGCCCTCCATGTTGACGATTTTGCTTTATTTCATTCATGCAATATGAGGGTCATTGAAAGTCATCTGCAAAAAAACTATTGATCACTTTACATCCTGGTCATTGGCTAATAGGTTCAGATTTTAATCACAGAAGACCGTTTGTGTACACGTCTGTCGCAAACGTAATGTTCATCCTGACCCAGAATTAAGGTTGGGCAAAACAACATCCCAGTTGTAGTAGAAGTCAAATTCCTTGGACTTATTTTCAACAAGAAGCTGACATTTTTATAACATGTTCGTCAACTTAGGAGAAGATGTGCTAAGGGGTTTAACATCCTTCGTGCCCTTTCGTCAACTTCATGGGGCGCAGATCGTTCTACCCTTTTTCGTCTCTACTGAGGCCTTGTCCGTTGCAACTTGATTATGGGTCTCAGGGTTTATGGTTCTGCTAGAGATAGTGCACTTCGGTGGTTAGATCCAGTCCACCATAAGGCCATTCGAAAAGCAACTGGAGCTTTTCGCACATCTCCTGTCCAAAACCTTTATGTTAAAGCAAATGAACCATCTCCATCCGTTCCACGTAAGCAATTGTCTTTACAATAAGCCTTTAAATTAAAATCCCTGCGCCATCATCCCAAGTGGGCATCCGTTTTTGAGCCACATTGGGAAAATCTCTACACACCCGTCGGACTGCCAACAAACCTTTTGGTATTCGCATCCAAGGACTGTTAAATGAACTAAACATAACGTTAGGCAACGTTGCACAAATTAAATTATGATATTAGGGTCCCATTGATTTGCCACGGAGTGAAAAAAGCTCACTAAAGGTCTTCTTCCCGTCATCGACAGTATTCGAACCCGGGCCTTTTCCACCAAGTGGAGGGAAGACGGTGACGATACCACTGTGCTACATGCGCAGACCCCTAAAAAAAGTATGCATTTCCTGGACTAAAAGTCCATCCACGCTTTATGATTCTTTTGCCTAACGCTTGTATTTGTTCTCTTAGTCTCATCGACGGTCAGACAAATCAGGCCTAGTTACATGTGTTACCGCCTCTGCCCCGAGGAGGTATAAACGTAACTCAACAACAATATGATACACAATGACCCCGAACTTCTACAATCGCTATTTTATGTATACACTGTGTTCAAATAAATCCTGTATAAGATAAAATCTTCTCACATTTACAATATATTCAATATCATGTGTCACTGACAGCACCACTCCTTCTTAAAAAGACACCATTAACAAAATCAATAAACTTCAAATAATTTTCCTCGCTGCTAAAGACTGCACATAACTCGCTATTCTCTATAATGCCTTTTCAAGTCTGTTTTAATTAATTTAGCATATCTCTCACATTCTCAAAGAATGTGCAGCGTGACCTCAACATCACCGCATGTGTGATTAGCGTTTGGTGACAACCCTAATGTAAAGTCTTGCAAATGTAACCCTAATGTAAAGTCTAATCAAAAGTCTTGCCCTTGGCCCATGTTCTGTTACCATAATAGTAGGATACAACACCATTGTCGACAAGTCCTTCCTTTGAAAAATCGTGTCCATATTAGATATGAACTCATAGGTGATCTAACCCATATCAAAACCCGTCCAACCTGAAATATGCAGAAGATTCAGTTATTTTCAACCTGATTTTGTAATTCTGATTCCACCAGGTCTACAGCCATTCTGTACCAGTCCTTGTTCCATACACTATTCAAATGATTAAAACCTCCTTCTGGATAGGTACTGCTGGCTGGAGTAGACATCACGAAAGTTTGAAGTTGGGAACCACAATCGAATCTGCGAATAGTCATTATATAAAGCGCCAACATCAATTCCAGTTTGTAAATTTCCTAGATAAGGCATAACTGCTCCCAAGTCATTCCCAACTCTTCTTCATTTTGCTTCAAAGACATTTTACTTTTTGAAAATGCTATTTTTTGCCGATCCAGAACGGTTGGAAACTCTAGCTGTACCTTTGAAACCTTTTACTTTCTTCTTTCAAGTCTTTCTTACAATAAATATTCGTGATATCGGACATGACCTCACTCCATAAATCTCCATCGACCTATTAGTTTTCACAGCAAACTATTCTTCATAATTGGGGTCAATGGGTTCACATCCAGCAACCAACTGTAAAGCATCGTTAGACACAGTTCCGAATGCCCGGGTTACCCCTAATAGGGTAAATCTTTGTGCAGATATAATGCATCTCTTAACTAGAGAAGGCCGAAGTCCTTACTCCCCCATGCTCCACAGGCACAGAAAGCTGTGGGAGCAAAGAGACACCTACACAGAATATCCAGTGCTTTACCCTTACCAATCTTTTAATTTTAAAGTATACAATTATTATTTTATCTTTCACATATTTTTCACGGGATAAACAGATCAATGTATGTATAATTCTTGCCCTAAGGTAACAAGTTCCGATCTCTCACTCTTCATTGACGTCCTAGAATTTGGTTTCATAGTAAGAGTCAGAGCTGTCCGGACATCTTTAATTTTGTCTATTGCACAATCTTTACAGGAATCTGTTTAACTTAAGAACAAAGCTACATAAGATAAAGGCAAACAGCTGGATACAATGCCTCAAATGTTGACAAACCACTGTTTCGTACAGAGGGACAGTGACTCCTTCTGCTTAGTAGCACAGGTCCTATGAATCAGGGACAGGACAACAAGTATCTTCCGAGCTACCTGTTCACACTGCATGGAAAAATTTGTCAGATTGAATTCTGAGTAGTAAAAAATGGAATTGAAATGAAACGAAAAAATATTTTATTTGTTTAACTACATAAACGACCTTTCAATGACCAGAACATCAAGAGATGCCTGATTATGGCCACCCTTTGCTACAGTAACGAGTATTGTGCCCGTGAACTGATCACTCAATTGCCTTGGACCTTCGAGTGTATCTTTTCGTGCAACTTACCTAGGAATCCTGGATCTAATATACTTAGGGAATGGCGTTAAGTTGTTGTTTTCCTGAAGATTAATTACTATATTTCATAACCCCTCTTATACCACGTGAAATGTATAGTTTATTAAGCTCGTTATGTATGTGATCGGAGAAAGTGTAAGGAGGGCCTTCAGCATTCAGTTTACTGAATCAATTTAAAGCGTTAAACACTTCAGCCAGATCTCCTCGCAGGTGACTAGCTTCCATATACATGTTAATTTTCTTGGGAAGAGTACCCTTTTGTGTCTTTGACTAATCTGGTTGCTTTTATCTGCACGCATTCCAACAATCCACACCTTTCTAAAAACGAAGCTTCCAGACCTGTACGCAGTGATATGCAAGATGCAGCCCACTATTGCCTTATACAAAAGAATGTTCCCCACACTTGTCCCTGCTAGCAATATTCCCCTATATCATTGACAAAACGAAAACCATGAGCTGTTCAGGCAATCTGCCTGCACTGCTCAGAGAACTTCATATTGGAGTATAGAAATCCCCCCTAGAGCCCTTTCGTCGTTCACAGAGTATGGTGGCACTCAATTGATATATCATTCTGGGTTTGCTGCTGCCCATATGCAATAGCTTGCGTTTACCAGTGGTTAAACTTCAATTGTTACTTCTCAGTCCATCTGTCCAATATCTATAGATCTTGTTTGAGTAGCATTCCCTGATTTCTGCAACAATCACCCTGTCTACCTTTGTACCATCAGCAAATTTTGCCATTAAACGATGTGCCTTCATCAAAGTCCTTAATATATTTGAAAACAATAAGGGTTTTGAAAAGAATAAGTAGCTCAGCACTGAACCCTGGGGAATTTCACCGATAAAATTAGTTCAAGAAGAGTTGTGTCCGTTTATAACCACCTTCCCTCTTCTACCTCCCAACCATTCCTTTATCTGTAGCAATTTTCTTAGCTTGCCCCTAATACCACACTGCCCTAATTTGACACAATTTACAGACAAATTATACATGGTCCAAAATGGCCAAATTTTCTGGTGCGCCTAAAAACTTACAACCAACGGCTCCAATTTGTACTGCAGTCTTTCATGTTGAACAATGCTAAAGCATCATTTAAATCTAAATATAAGATATCAAAATTATTTTTTTGAATCCATTTTCTTTATTAGTGAATTCATTCTGGTAGCTAATCAGATTGGTCACAAAAGATCCCGGTTGCATTTTGAGAAATTACTGGGAAAGACTATTGGCACTCAGATGAAAGTAGCTGTTGTTGTTGGACTACTTAGACCATAAGGCGCCGTACATGTTGTCCGTAAACCACGAGCTTTCTATGATAAATTTTCCTGTTTACTGGATGAAAAATTCCAGTTTTCGGGATAAAAAAACAATGCAAGAATTATCTCAAACTGACTAACTCTCTCTCTCTCTCTCTCTCTCTCCCTCAAATTTTTGAAAACAGGGAATATTACAGAAATCAGCAGATAGAACTTGCAGGTGTAGGAACTTTGAAAAGAAGAGTCTCACGATGAAACCGATACACTTTTCAAAACACACTGCTGTTAAAAAATGCTTCTGGACTTCAAACAAACGTAACGAAGAATACATCTCGAAAAACAGAAGAGTCACGCAATATTTCTTTATGCAGCTTTGCTGCTTTTTCTTATGAAACTCAGTCTATCGCTAACTAGATGCCACGTGGTAGTACTGTGGTCTTTAGACGTTAGAACGGATACATAAAATGATCGTTGGGTGCGTGTACACTTGTCAAGGCCATCAAAACCACTTTGCACGAATACTAAGGGATTCCTAGCGGTGAACACCCCTAGGATTCGCTTTTTTAATCGTAGAAATCATTATTTCTACGAGTTATTAAAAAGCATTTAATTGGTTATTAAAAGTTATTAAAACGCATTTAATTGGTTATTAAAAGTTATTAAAACATCGGCTGTATTGAGAATAAACGCAAAATTTGAAATTTATATTGTGTTAGTAAGACGACACTGTCGTCCTTGACCTGTGCATAAATGCGGATTGAATGAGAGAATGTCCCATACATGTTGACTGTTATGCCCTAAATATATATATATAGAAATTTAAATATTATCTCCGGATTAAACAAATATTCAAATTATTACGTTAGGGCCACCTGTAATCTCTTACAGATACCCATATACACTGAGTGATCATTGAATTATGACCACCTACCTAATACTTCGTAAGTCCTCCCTTTTGCCCCCAGTACAGCAGCTACCCGACGTGGCATTGATTCAACAAGATGTTGGAAGCGTTCGGGAGGTATGGGCAACCAAGCTGTGTGTAATGCGGTCAGCAATGCAGGTATGGAGGTGATTGGTGTATCCAGACGCCTGATATGCCTTCCCATAGTGTCCCACATGTGCTCTATGGGATTGATATCGATGGAGTTCGCAGACCAATACAAATATATATGCTGCAAGTCAGAACTGTGTTCCTCAAACCATTTCTGCACAACAAGTGCCCGATGGCTCGGCGCATAGTCATCTTGGAAGACACCATCGCCATTCGGGTAAAAGTGTAACAGCGGGGTGTACACAGTCAGAAAGCAGTTGACGATAGCGGAGACCACAGATACGTTGTTCCACATGCACCAGGGGTCCACGTTCCTGCCAATGAAACTTGCCCCACACCATACAACCGCCTCCAGCGGCCTGCACTTTTGATACCATGCATGATGGATGAAGAGCCTCATGTTGTTGACGCCAAAGCCGTACACGACCATCCACAGTGTGAAGTAAATAACGTGACTCATCCGCCAAACACCTTCTTCCAGTCTTCTAACGTCTGACTTGCATGCTCTTTGCACCAGGCGAGTATTTTACGCCGATGAACCTTAGTTAGGAGAGGATGCCATAGGGGTTGCTTGCTGATATAGCTCATACGTGCAACCCATGGTCATGCCAGATATTGTTCCTGGTAGGCCCATGTTTTATTGGGTAGTCAACTCTTCAACAGTGCTGCGCCTGTTCGCCTGTACGAGTCGTCGGACCTGGTGCTCACATCTAACTTCACTCTTTCGCTGACCTTTACACTTTTGCCGTCGGGTCGTTGTTTGACCATTTTAACGCCAGTCCTGGTACACTTTAACTACGGCGGCTCTCGAACACCCCACCACTTCGGCCGTCTGGGAAATCGAGGCACCAGCTCGTCGAGCACCCACAATCTGTCCTTTATCAAAGTCCGATAAAGCTTTCCTTTTACCCATCACGCTCGGAATTTACTGTCTACTGAACCAGTGACACCTTATCTATGCTACGCAGATCGATTAACTGCGCACTCTCCTACCTCACGTGGTCAATGGAGCACATTCAGTTTTCATAGGGATGGTCATAATTCAGTGATCACTCATTGTATGTATTATGACTGTAAATTGCTTGTGTTCTCCGGCGATTTGCCTCTTTTGCTGGACGAAAAAACCCCAGTTTCTCGGGGGAAAAACCTTGCTATCTACGCCTGAGACCGACTAACTCAGCGACGGAGTGAAAAAAGCCCATTAAAGTTCCTCTCGTCATCGACGGGATTCGAACCAGGGCCTTTTCCACCCGGTGTGCGGAGGACGGTGACGATACCTCTTTTCTATCCGCGCAGACTCCGGATTAAACAGTACAAATGAGGGTGTAAAGACTGGTCATGTGTAAACTATGCGGTGACTCTGTGAATGCACTGTGATTGCTGAAAAAAAAAGCGCGTGTGTGCCCTTTACGCATGAAATATGTTTTATGTGAAAACATCTTTGACGAAAATCAGAACCGTTTTAAATTCGGACGGAAGTTATGAACGATGTAACGTTTTATGCTCACGCCCGCTACTTACTCTATCGAATCAACGTTGACTGCATTATAATCATTTAGGAAGTGACGTTTCATCCACCCTAACACCTTCTTACTCTGTCTCCCCCTCCACTGTCACCCCTTTCATGTCTTCCCCTTCCAAAGTTTTTTTTCCTTTTGGGACCCTTCCTGGCAAACTCAGGCGGTCTCCAGGGTGGTTCGATTCCGCCTCAGTCTTTCTTATACTATATCCGGCTGGCTCCCCGGGGCGCAGGTCCCACTAGGGGCCCTGGCGGCTAAATGCCGGAGAAATAACAGACTAACATAATCCCACAGTACATTAAGCAAACTAACACAAATACTTACATTATCTCCAGCATTTACAGAGTTTGTACTGCGTCACTAAACATACTTCGCGGTCTGTAAGGTTTGTGGTTTGTAGGGTAAACCCCCTGTGCCGCTAGACAAGAAACGCTATACAGTATACACTGTATGTCGGACTGATCTCAATACTTCCACACTTTCGCTGTCCATGGTATAGTAATATTCTTCTTTATATATATATATATATATATATTTCGAATTCCTGCAAATTCTTAATTATCTCTTTCTTTAATGTCCAAATCTCGCAACAATAGAGTAGTGTGGACCAGATGTAGCATTCAATTACTCTTAGTCGAAGATTTCGATCCGATTGCAGATTACATAAAACACTTTTCCTTTTGCAAAAAGCCGATCTTGCTATTTCAACACTCAATTTAATTTCAGTTGAATTTATCATCGATTTCCTTTTGTCATCAATTTCTCTTCCTAAATGGACATAACTGTTAACTTCTTCAATCTGTCTCCCATTGACCACAAGTGTGAGATTTGTATAATTCTTGGAGCCAATTACCATCCATTTAGTTTTACTGTGATTTATCCGAAGACCCATCTTATTTCTTTCTGCATTAACTATTTCCATGAATGTGTGATGATCAGAATCACTTCCTGCAATAATAACTATATCATCGGAATGGAGAATATTATTGATGACTACTCCATTTAAAGCAATTCCTTCTGCTCTGTTTTCCAATGCCTCCTTCATATTTTTTTCAGAATATAGTCTGAACAGTAATGGAGATAGGCCCCGGGTGCCAAGCATTGCGTGACAAAGCGATTCTAATGCGTCTGTAAAAGCGTTTTTTTCTAAAGAGATTTTCAGCGAATAGATTCTATTTTTGTTTCAACAACCGTTTTTCTTGATTTCTCGATCAAAGTAGCTCTTTCGCACTACAAGAAGTAGGCAAAGGCCCAGGAAGGAAAACCACCTTTCTGTTTCTTTTTATATTAATACTAACTTCCTAACTCAGCCGCTTGGTCACCGTGTGGCACTGCTCCTGCCTGCCCGTGGCAGGGCCGGAAACCTGGGTATAAAGCAAACCCCCACGGCCAAAAGGAGCAAAACATGGACTTTGAAAACTTCCCCCCGATTCAGACAGCAAATCCAAATTCAAAGGATTTGCATCAACCTAATGATGACAAAACCAACCGAAAGAGACTGAAGACGGATGATTCCCTAATAGAACATCCGAGTTTCCTGATCCTGCATTCCTTAGGGAACCAGGCCCTAGGCAATCTATCGCCATTCCTCATACAAAAGTGTCTGGAAAATGTAGCAGGTCCCCCCAAAATGGTGCGCCGTCTCAAATCTGGCGATCTGTTGGTTGAGACTACAAGCTCTAAACATTCAGAGTACCTTCTCAAGCTCACAACATTCAATGGAATCCCTGTTAAGGTGTCACCACACGCAACACTCAATACCTCCAAGGGTGTTATCTCAGAATGGGACCTAATGAATGTCTCAGAAGAGGAAATTGTCAACGAATTGCAGGATCAGGTCATACAAGCGAAGAGAATTATGATTAAGAAAGATGGCGAACTTATTCCAACTCGCAGTATCATACTGACATTTAGCTCACCCAACCTACCATCATCAGTAAAAGCCGGGTATTTGAACTGCCGCATTCGCCCGTATATCCTAAACCCGCTAAGGTGTTATAAATGTCAAAAATTTGGACATTCCCAAACTGTCTGTAGAAGTGATTCAGTATGCCCTAATTGTGGATCGAAGGAACATACCCAAGCCGATTGTAAATCGCAGTCCTCACTTTGCCCTAATTGTAAAGGCAATCACCCAGCTTTCTCAAAAACATGCGATCAGTGGAAATATGAGAAGAAAATCCAAAAATACAAGATAGAAAACAAAGTCTCATTTTCCGAAACCAGAAAACAATTACAGCAACTAATACCGATGCCAAAACGTACATATGCCGACGCTGCTCAAAAATTTCACTCAATATCAGTTCAAACAGATACATCAATCCCGCCAAGCATCTCTATTTCTGAATGGGCTCGAACTTTACTCTCTACTGTTCAGTCCTCAAAGCAACAGACTTCTAATAGATCTAATAACACACCAGTCACGATACCTCTGTTACTCTTACAACTCCTGTAAGATCTACTCAAACAGAAAACTCTGATCCCGGTAACAAGCAGCATGCTGAACCTTTCTTCATGGACACGAATGAGACTTGATCTCATGAAGAAACGGAAACCATTCTGGAAATTCATCCAGAAGATGTAATAGAGGCCAGACCAATATTTTCAAAGAGAGACAAAATAAAAATTGACCGACAGAAACAGATTTCCAAAAAACAGACAGACACAGCTTCTTCATTTAAATCCAAACAATGAAAAACATCATCCAATGGAACTGTAGAGGCTTTCGCAGCAATATCGACGACATCCACGAGATAATTAAGCGTTATAAACCAATTGGAATCTGTTTACAAGAGACATATTTAACAACACCTCAGGTGTCTACTTCGATAAAAAATTACACTCTCTTTCGGCAAGACAGACCTGCTACTAATAATGCTCACGGAGGGGTAGCGATACTTATAGATGGAAGAGTACCCTGCAAACGCATTCAGTTGCAAACCACTGTTGAAATTGTTGCCACACGAATAGCCATTGGCGTTACCCTAACACTTGCTTCAATCTACCTGCCACCCAGTCGCCCTTGTACCATACATGAACTTGAAGATCTCATTCAGCAGTTGCCAACCCCTTTCTGCTTATTGGGTGACTTCAATGGACACCATCCATTGTGGGGTTCTTCCAATACAGACGGACGTGGAAAAATCATTGAAATGCTTATTGAAAGACGAAATTTAACCATATTAAATACTGGTTCACCAATTTACCTCCACCTCCCAACAGGAACAGTCTCTTCAATAGATCTCTCTATCTGCTCTCCAATCCTTTTCCCTAGTATCCAGTGGACAGCTCTGGATGATCCACTCAACAGTGATCACTACCCTATAATATGTAAAATTGAAACGTCACACTGCATACCTTCAGAAACTCACACAAAATGGAAATTTTCCAAGGCAGAGTGGGCAAAGTATACCACTAACGTATCCTTCGACAATCAGATCAAATCTCATCCGGCCCCGGGTGCCAAGCGAATCTTGAGGCCAAGCGATCTTCCCTGCGAATTCTATTGCGATTATATTAGAGAGATAAGCTTTTCACTTTGAGTTCACACGTTTTTTCTTTCGTTATTCAAATATATAATAAAAGTTCTCTTTCTTAAAGTATAAGGAAGAAGTTTCAGAAACGAAAGTAACCTTTCTTAATTTTTCTGTGTACTAACCTTCTATTTTACTCGCTTGGTCACTTGGTGGCACTACACCTGCCTCCCCGTGGCGGGGCTGGACCTGGGTGAAAAGACATCACCCAGGACTAAAAGGAGTTGAAAATGGACCAAAAAACTAATAACACAAGATTGGAGAAAGTTAACTCCAATAAATGTGACGACTTACAGCTGAACATGTCTCAGGCTAAGAGAATGAAAATAAACAGCTCTCAGCCTACTGTCCCCTTTTTTTTTGGTGATACATTCGTTATCATCACAACCCGTTGGGAAATTATCCCCTTTCTTAGTTCAGAAGACTATAGAGTCCATGGTTGGATCACCAAAAATGATAAAACGATTACAATCAGGTGATCTCTTAGTAGAAACCTCATTAAGTCATCAATCGGAAAAATTGCTACAAATGAAAACTTTTGCAGGACTACCAGTTGAAATTACCCCACATAATTCCCTGAATACATCGAAAGGTGTTATTACCGAATGGGACCTTTTCACTGTTTCAGAGGAAGAACTACTGAGTGAGCTAACAGAACAACAAGTGATACATGTTAGGAGGATAATGATGAAGAAAGACGGAATTCTCATTCCAACCCGATCAGTAATTCTCACATTTAACAATCCTTCTCTTCCCCATTCAGTTAAAGCAGGATATTTAAATTGCAAAATCCGACCATATATACCAAATCCAATAAGGTGTTACAACTGTCAGCGATACGGACACTCTCAGGCGACATGTCGCAGTGATCCCATCTGTCCACTCTGTGGATCAAAAGACCACAATCAAGCAAACTGCACATCCGCTACACCACTCTGTCCCAATTGTCACGAAAATCATCCTGCTTTTTCAAAGACATGCGAAATGTGGGTATTGGGAAAGCAAATTCAAAAATACAAAGTAGAAAATAAAGTGTCTTATCCGGAAGCAAGAAAACAGATACTTGCAACCAAACCTTCACGTTCCTATGCTTCAGCAGTGAAACGACAGCAAACTATAGCCACTCAAACGGAAGTAGTAATACTTCTAAATCAAATTATAGACTGGAGTAAAGTAATATTGATGACAAAAACAGTTTCACAAGAAACATCCAGTGGTAAAGAGCAGGATACTTCCATGCCTGTAAAGCAGAAATCAGAAGTAACATCTTCAAAAACAAAGCAAACATCATCTAGTAAACTGTGTGAACAGAAACAAACAAACATAGACCAAATGGACACTGATGAACAGAGAGAGAACATACTAGAACTACACCCTGCAGAAGATATTGATACACCTCGTCCTCATTTTCCGAAGAAAGATAGACCCAAATATGATAAACGGAAAAACTCAAAAGCGCAGTCAGATTCAGCAAATCGTCCCGAGACCTAAATAATGCAACATATTATTATACAATGGAACTGTCGTGGTTTACGGGGAAAACTGGATGAAATAAAAGATATTATTCAGTATAAACAGGCCTGCATTTGCCTTCAGGAGACCCATCTAACACCTCAATCTTCACCCACATTTCAAAATTATACACTTTTCCGGAGAGACAGGAATGATAACAGAACTGCCAAAGGAGGAGTGGCAATTTTGGTGAATACTCATATACCAGCTAAGCAAACAACATTAAGAACCAACTTAGAAGCAGTAGCAGTAAGAATAGCCATCGGAATTTCTATCACAATCTTGTCCATTTATCTTCCACCAAATATCCCTCTCTCCAGATCGGAATTAAACGATCTTACTATGCAGCTCCAACCTCCCTACTGCCTTATGGGAGATATGAATGCCCATCATCATTTGTGGGGATCTACTCACACAGACAGTAGAGGTAACATAATCGAAACTTTCATAGATGATCAACAACTGAATTTACTGAATACCGGATCTCACACTTATATCAGTTTGTCTACACGTATCACCTCTGCAATATACTTAACAATATGTTCTCCATCAATTTATCCTAGTATAGAATGGTTCGTGTTGAATGATCCTTACAACAGTGATCATTTTCCGATAGTATGTTCCACACAGACACAATCAACTCTTACAGAAGGAACCAGAACAGTATGGAATTTTAAAAAAGCAAATTGGAGTAAATACATGCAATTAATCAAACTGGATAAGCAATTAATAGAAACCCTGCCAATAGATGATGCTGTCTTATATATCAACGATCAGCTGCTAGAAGCTTCCAAAGCTACAATACCTCAAATAAGTAAGGCAGGGCAGGCATGGTGTAAGTGTGTAAAGTGTGAAGTGTAAAGTATATTGATGTCTAACGGCACCAAGGATTTCTCCCATCTCCGCGTTGCTTTCATTGTAGGTGTACCAGTTCACTGGGAAGACCAGAGATTTAAAAGTGTGTGGATTTTGTAAGTGTAGTGTTGTGTATCGTTGTTCATCTGGTCGTTTTGCCGCTGGACCCCTACTGAGGCCCAAGGTTGTCCACACTTGGCCTCATGGAGGCAGACCAGGTACACAGAATGAAATTTTACTCTGGCAGCCCTGCCACCTAGTTTCCTGAGATTTCAGTGGCTAGGGACAAAAAAAAAAAAAAAAAACTCGGTAGGGGTGAGCGCTGGAATTAGAAAAGCCAATTGAGGTGTATGCGATTTAATTTGGACGAAGTTAAATTTTTGCAGTTTGTGTGGGGTTATGCGCTGGCGTATTAGGCAGAGTAGGGAGGGAAGACTGAAGGCTGGGGGGAAAAGACAGAAGTATGGGGACGATAGAGAAGACGACCCCAGGATTTTCAGTGAGGCAGGCCCAAGCCCCACCAGGAGAAGAATCACGGTTGGCAGAGGTGGGAGGAGACAAGACTGTCTCCCCCTCCCCACCAGGGGAAAGGGAGCAAAGGTACCAGGCAAGGGAGCCCGGTACTGATCGCCATCAGGCATTGACAGTTGTGAGCACGTGCGGGTCCAAGCGATCTGAACCGGATCTTCTTTGGTGTTCTTTTTCAATGTGGGAGTCAGATCCCAGTCGCAGGGTAATACATTAATCAAGTCCTGTGTTAGGTTGTCTCTGGTTCAGACGTAGGTCTTCCTGGTTGTCAGTTCCCTCGTGAACATGGCTAAATGATGGTCATGATCGTGGGTTATTTGGTACGGTTTTCTTGTGTATTCCGGTTTTCTCTAGTCCTGGTTTTGGGATTCATCATCAGCTTCTGGGTGCTGTGCATGGTGGTTTGCTATAAGTGCTCGCCTTCTAGCAAAGAGTTTCTGTGCAAAAATGGTAAGGGCTTTGTATTCTTGTTCCGAATCGAGAAGATGCTGTTCCATTTTCTGCGGGAAGTAGGTGAATGCAGTGGTGAGCCTGCATCGCAGGTACTCATACTAGTCGCAGTCATACATGAGATGTTGCCATGTCTCCTCGTGGCCACAGAGGCAACGGGGATCCTCAGTGATTCGGAAACTAGATAGTTTTGCATTAAATGGCCAGTGCCCTGTGAGCAGAAAGTTGACGTGGAGCCCTGGTTGAAACCAACTCGGGGGTTTTGGAAAGACTCTGTTAACGCTAGGGAGGAACTTCTTGGTGATTTCACCTTTTGTGAATTCTGTCCACCGATCCTGCCATTCCTGTCGGAGGTGGTCGAGAAGTCTGGTTTTTTCAAGTTTCCTGTTGTTGGCGAGATCCAATGTGAAGTTCAGGATAGTGCATGGTATTTCTTTTGCCATATTATATGTCAGGGCGCATCTGATGATTTCCAAGTCCAGCGGGAGGACTCCGGCCAGAATCTGGAGTGCGTGCGTGCTGACTGTGGAGGCAGCTCGTGTGATTGTCAGAATTATTGACCGCTGGATGCTGTCCAAGGTTCCTCGATTTACCACTGTGGTTACCTTTTTGTACCAAACTGGTGAAGCATATGTGATGACCGGGATGAAGGTAGATTTGTAGTAGAGGGACAGGGTCCGCTTGTTTAGCCCCCAGTCCCTCCTGGTCACTCTTGCAACCAATGCAGAATATTTCCGTATCTTTTGTTTAATGTACTTTAGATGGGGCTGAAAAGACAGATTTTTGTCAATGATGATTCCGAGATATTTGATTTCTGTAGCAAGTTTAATTGTGGTGCCTTGGATTTTCACTTGCGGTGGTCTGGCAAGGTCGAGTCTGCCCTTCAGGAGTACCGAGCAGGTCTTACTTGGAGAAATCCGCAGGCAATGGACTGTAGCCCAGTTTTGCAAAATTCCTATCGCGTGGTTGGCTTTTTCTTCGATCTGCGCTCGTGAGTTAGCAGCAACAGTTATTATCAAATCATCGGCGAAAGCCTGGGCGCCGACTTCGCCAATATCAAGGGCCAGGAATTCATCTAAAATCATATTCCATAACAGGGGTCCTAGGACAGAGCCCTGCGGGCACCCCCTGTGGATTTGTCTAGTTAGCTTCCTATACGGTGCATGTACTTCGATCGTTCTCTGTGTTAGGTAACTCCTGATTGTGTTATACAGGTTTAGGGGCACTCCAGCCCGCCTCAGTCTCGCGAGGACGCTCGGCCACCAGATGGCGCGGCCCCGAGTGCCAAGCGATCTTTCTAGTGCGATTTTCTAGCGATTTTCCTAGGGCGAGTACTAGTGCTTAAATAAACCCTCCACCGCTCGCAACGTTACTGCTGCTTCCCTCGCTGAGCAACTTCACTGCTGCTTCCCTCGCTGAGCAACGTCACTGCTTCACCGCTAGCAACGTTACTGCTAACCCCGCTTGCAACGTCACTGCTATCGCTAGCAACGTGCTGCTCTCTTCTTCTGCTGATCGCTTGGTCACTGGTTGGCACCGCTCCTGCCTCCACGTGGCGGGGTCGGTAACCTGGGAGAAGGAATTTCCTCTTCCAGGGCTGAAAGGAGCAACGATGGATTGTGATACATATCCACCGCTAGAGCACACGAGCTCCAGACCTGTCAACTCTGATTCAGAGCATGACTTGAATCGTCCGAAGAGACAGCGGACTGAAAAACAGAGTGCAGATATGCCAGCATTTCTAATAATGCACTCATTATCCACACAACCTGTAGGCAAGTTATCGCCATTTCTAATACAGAAATGTTTAGAATCGGTTGTTGGATCTCCTAGAATGGTGAAGCGTCTTCAATCTGGAGACCTTCTAATTGAAGCTTCCAAGCCAAGCCATTCAGAAAAATTGTTAAAATTGACAACTTTTAACAGCATTCCAGTGTCAGTTACGCCAAATAACACCCTGAACACCTCTAAAGGCGTCATCAGCGAATGGGACTTACTAAATGTCTCTGAACAAGAAATAACACAAGAGCTTAGTGATCAAAAAGTGACTCATGCACGGAGAATCATGACTAAAAAAGACGGCAACCTACTACCAACCAGGTCCATCATTTTAACTTTCAGTACTCCGACTCTTCCATCTTCTGTTAAAGCAGGTTACCTAAATTCTAAGATTCGTCCTTACATCCCAAACCCCATTCGCTGCTTTAAATGTCAGAAGTACGGTCATTCTCAAACAGCATGCCGAGGCGATGCTGTGTGTCCTCTTTGTGGTTCCAAGGAGCATTCTAAAGAAGACTGTACAGCTTCCACTCCTATTTGTCCAAACTGTAAGGAAAACCATCCTGCATTTTCTAAAGCATGTGACCTTTGGAAAACAGGGAAAAAAATCCAGAAATGTAAAGTTGAAACATAAAGTCACTTACCCTGAAGCAAGAAAGCAAGTGCTACTAACAATTCCTAGCCGATCATACGCATCTGTTACTAGAACCAGCCGCTCAGCTGCAACTCAAACAGATGTGTCCCTAGAACCGAGAATTTCCTTTGCCACCTGGGCCAAAACTATTTTATCATGCAATAAGAAACCTACAGTCAACGAAACCAGCAATACGCCGATCAGCATCCCAACTGATGCTATCTCAACTTTTCCCGAAACAACAAAATCAACTACAGTTGAAAATCAGAAAAAGGTGAAGCCGCCACGAAAGAACAACATGGAAACTGATGTTCAATCGGAGGATGACGACACAGTACGAGAGTTACATGCTAGTGATATCATGGATACAGGACGCCCAATCTTTCCCAGAAATGAGAAACCAAAACCAAGCAGACAGAAACCTTCTCAGAAAAAACAGTCAGATCAATCTTCCTCAAACAAATCCAACCAATGAATAAATTCCTACAATGGAACTGTCGAGGATTACGCAGTAATATAGACGACCTCAGTGGTTTACTCACTCAAACTAATGCAGTAGGTGCGTGCTTACAAGAAACATTTTTATCACCACACGCTTCGGTCAAAATCAAAAAGTATACTATGTTTAGGCGAGACAGGGTTTCTAACTCTCCTGCTCGTGGTGGGGTAGCTATACTTGTGAAATCTACAATTCCCTCAAGACATCTCCAACTAAATACGTCCTTAGAAGTTGTAGCAGTCCGGATAGCAATGGGAATATCGTTATCACTTGCATCCATCTATATATCACCGAATTATCCTTGCTCCCAGACTGAACTGGACAGTCTTATTACGCAACTTCCACCTCCCGTCTGTTTACTTGGTGATTTCAATGGTCACCATCCATTGTGGGGATCCTCCACCATGGATGGTAGAGGCAAACTAATCGAAACATTCCTGGATAACCATAACCTGACTCTTTTAAACTCTGGTTCTCCAACTCATGTTCAACTACCTGCTGGTACTACATCCGCCAGAGAGCTATCCATCTGTTCAGCATATCTTTTTCCAAGCATGGAATGGTTAGTGCTAAATGATCCATTCCACAGTGACCATTTCCCTATCATCAGTTCAATTCAAACACAGGTCATGTCATACCCTAAAGGCCGTACTTCTTGGAACTTCCAAAAAGCAGACTGGAAAACCTATTCCAGTGGTGTTATATTTGAAAAGCAATATGTAGAGCAACAGAATCTTGATAACGTAACTGACCACATTACCAGCCAAGTATTATCTGCAGCAGAAATTTCCATTCCAAAATCTAACCTGCACAAGAGTGTACACCAAAATCAGTGGTGGAATGAAGAATGCTCCAAAGAAAAGCGTGATAAAAACCGAGCTTGGAACCACTTTCGTAAATTCCCAACTACCGCCAACCTAATTGTTTACAAAAAACTCAGAGCTAAAGCGAGACAGATTAGAAAAAAAGCAAAACATGAATCCTGGACTAACTTCGCCTCATCCATTAACAAAAATACTGACACTCGAATTATTTGGAAAAATAATACGAGCACTCAATGGGAAATTTCTACCGTTGCAATCAGCAATAATACAATGGAATGGGCAGGAATTATCTTCCCCTAGTGATATTGCAAATGCGCTATCAGAGTCTTTTTATGACGTTTCCGCCTCATCCTCTTATGTGACATCCTTTCAACGCATTAAAACTAATGAAGAACGTCAAAAATTAAATTTTCAATCTAATCTCTCACTCCCTTATAACCAGCCTTTTACTTTAGTCGAGCTGAAGGAATGCTTAAGCAAATCGTCAAATAGCGCAGCAGGACCAGACGGTATTCACTACAGTATGTTGCAGCATCTGTGTGAATCTGACCTTGGCATATTATTAATATTCTATAACCGTATCCTTTCAGAAAATACTTATCCTCTGTCCTGGCGGCATTCCTATATTTGTGCTATTCCAAAACCAGGCAAAGATCCAACTCTGGTCCAGAACTACAGACCGATATCATTAACAAGCTGTTTAGGCAAAATCTTTGAAAGGATGGTACATAAGAGGCTCACCTGGTTTCTAGACTTCCAGCATCTTCTCTCTGATCACCAATATGGCTTCCGTAAAAACAGATCCACTCTAGATTTACTTGTAAAACTTGAAAGCAACATACGAAATGCCTTCGTCATGAAACAGCACCTAGTGATGGTCAACCTAGATATTCACAAAGCATTCGATACTACCTGGCGCTATGGCATTATTAAAGATGTGCATCAGTTGGGGCTGAGAGGCTATCTTCCTCAAATCATTCAGAACTTTTTAAAATTACGCACTTTTCAAGTCCGATATAAAAACGTGCTGTCAGCAACTCACATTCAAGAAGAGGGTGTCCCGCAGGGCTCAATACTGAGTGCTACCCTATTTGCGATTCGAGTCAACAAAATATTGGAAGATCTTCCAAAAACCATTCAAATTTATATGTATGCAGATGACCTCACTATGTCCTGCCAATCACAAAGTATGAATACTATCGAAAGACAGTTGCAAAATGCTCTATACAAAATAGAAACCTGGACCTTATGCAATGGATATCGTCTAGCTGAACAGAAATCCACCACTACACACTTCTGCAAACTACGATCACTTCACCCTGATCCTGAGCTAAAGATCAATAACATGCCAATACCTCTTACTCACACTGTCCGTTTTCTTGGCCTGGTGCTAGATAGGAAACTAAACTTTCAAGCACATGTGACCTAACTTCGGACCATCTGCTTGAAGAAATTGAACATCCTCCGGTGTGTGTCATCTATGTCGTGGGGCGCTGATCGGCATACCCTGATCCATCTCTATCGAGCTCTCATCAGGTCCCGTTTAGACTACGGTTCTCAAGTGTATGACTCTGCGAGGAAGAGTACCTTAGAACGATTAAATACCATCCAGCACAGTGCCCTTCGAGTTTCTCTAGAGGCTTTCAGAACCTCCCCAATCCAGAGCCTTTACATTGAAGCCCACGAACCTCCCTTACATCTTCGGAGGAAAACATTGCTTTTAATGTATGCCGCAAAAATCCTCAGTCTTCCCTACCACCCGAATTGGAGATGTCTGTACAACACCGAATGGGACTCGTTTTACAACAGTAAACCAAATGAAAACAGACCTGCTGCACTTAGACTAAAAGAATTAAATCAAACGTGGAATATTGCAATCGACAATATATATCAGGACATAGCACCTGTTCCACCGTGGACAAATATCCCTACAATTTACGATGACTATTTCCAACAGTGGGGAAAGAACACCTTGCGTCCCTTCAATATCGCACAGTTACATGAAGCTCACTCTGCTTTTAATTCACAAGCCTGTGAGATCTATACAGATGGATCGAAACCTGAGACCCAAGTAGGCGCTGCTGCGATCTTTCCATCTTTCAGCACTTCTGTCTTATTACCTGTAGAATGCAGTATCTTCACTGCTGAGCTTTGTGCTATTAACTTGGCTCTAGGTCATATTACTCAACTTCTAATTTCGTCTGCCATAATATACACTGACTCGCTCAGTGCTGTCCCTGCCATAAATAGTAATACCAACTCCTCTCACCCTGTAATAAAACAAATCCATTCTAAATTACTTGTGTGTAATGAGTCAAACCAAACTGTAACATTCTGTTGGATTCCAGGTCATTCTGGGATAGCAGGAAATGAAAGAGCAGATCTAGCAGCCAAACACCAGATACTACTCTTTTGCAGACTTTTCGAACCCCATATACTGATTATAAACATATCATCCATAAAGCATGTTACAATAGCTGGTCATTAATCTGGAGAGGTTATCCAGGAAACAAATTATACGAAATAAAACCAGAACCAAAGCTGTGGCCCTCCAGCTTCCAGAAAAGCAGGCGAGAAGAAACAATTTTAGGAAGGCTCAGGATTGGGCATACTCATCTCACTCACCTGTATCTATTAACTAATGACAGCGCTCCACAATGTACATCATGTCAAGTACAACTGACCATTCACCATTTGTTAGTGGACTGTCCCCACCTTCAGAACATCCGCTTAGATACTTTTAAATCAATTGCTAAAACACAGTCATCAATAAACTTATTGCAGATTCTGGGAGATGATTCTAATAAAAAAGAACTATATACTTTCCTAAACCGGATACAAATATATCATAAAATATAGATATTATTTCATATTCACCATTAGAAGACACAATATGGCCCAAGTAGCCTATGTGTCGTTAAACCCAACAACAACAACAACAACCAGATGGCGTCAAACGCCCCCGAGAAGTCAATACTGATAACTAGAAAATATTTGGTAGTACAGGCTTCTACTTTATCCAGCAGTGTCTTGAGAGCTTCGATCGATGATAGGCCAGGTTTGAATCCAAATTGCATTGTGTTTGTTAGGTTTGCCCATTCGTAATAGTGGAGTAGCCTCTTGTGCAGCATTCTCTCGAATAGTTTGCTTACAACTGGGAGTAGGGCGATCGGACGGTAAGACTCTGGTTTTTCTGGCTGCTTTTATGGATTTTTCAATTTAAGTTTGATGTTGACAATTTTCCAGTCATTAGGAAAGGTTCCTTCTTTGAGGCAGGTATTATATAGCGTGAGTAACAGATCCGGAGTGTATTCCACTGTTTTCTTCACAATTTCCGGTTCAATTAGCTCTGAGCCAGGGCATTTTTTACTTCTGATTTGCATGGCGGCCGCATGCAGCTCATTCACAGTGAAGGGTGTTTCTTGTTGGTCAGTGAAGTATGAGTCATTTTCTTGACAGATCCGCAGTTGTTCTGGGAGGGTAGGAGTTACCTGTTCCAGGAAGATGATGTTTAGGATATTGGTCACCGAGTCATCCCACGTAGTGGTCAGGGTACCCAGCGGGGTCATTGTTGCTTCTGCGACTTCTCCTCTGGAGTGTCTGTTAGTGGCTACTTTATAAACAACTCCGCAGGGGTTAGCGTTCCTTGCTGTGGAAACAAGATTTTCCCAGGTTTTGCGCTTGGTGTCCTTTATTAATTTTGTATATTAATTCTTTATACCTATCCCTCATGGCCGCGACCTGAGCGACCGGCCAAGATCGCCGGGCCCGTTGGAAGTCCTTTCGTCGTCTCATTACTTCATTTCTCAGGTTTTCAATGTCGGGGGTTCACCAGGGCATGGCGCTTGGCTTTGGGATTTTCCTTTTCATTGCCTGTTCGCTAGCTTTTATGATGATTTCAGTTACTTTTCTTTGCAGGTCATTTGCCTCTCTGGGTCGGCTCGCAGTCTGGTAGTGCTCCCTAACCTCAGCAGTGAGTTTTTCCTTGAAAGTTTCCCAATTTGCCTTATTAACTGCGAAGCGGTTTAGTGATGTTTTTGTCATCGGGGTTCTACTGAGTTGGTTCTGTATCTGGTATGTAAACACTCTGTGGTCGGAAGTGGTCCAGGAGTCTTGGACCGTCCAGTGTTTAATACATCGGGCGACGTTCGCAGTTGCGAGTGATACATCTATTGTGGCCTCCCACAGAGTGTTACAGAAAGTTGGCAACTGGTGTGGCAAGTTGAGGATCTCAAATGTAGTGTTTGCCAGGTGATCTTCCAGGATCTGGCCATTTCTCGTGGCTCTCCTGTCTGGCGTCATGCTGTGCCAGGCCGGGGAGCGGCAGTTTACATCTGCCCCTATGATGATCCTCTGATTAGGCAATGTGTCCAAGAGGGTCTGAAGATATCTAGTTGCAAGGGTTATTTCCTCCCGAGGCCTGCAGTACAGGGACACCACAAAGAAAGCGCCCAATGGGGAGATAATATGGGCACAAGCAGCCCAGGCCGTGCATAGTTGAGATATTCGCGTTACTGTAATGGCTGGGTTTCGGATAATGATGGCTGACCAGGGGGTATCTTCGTCAATTTGGACGATCCTGTAATTGGCTGGATAACCTCGCACTTTTTTAACATGCGTGTACGGTTCCTGAAGGATCAGTATGTCTGTGTTTTCCTCGTCGGCTTTCTTTCGAAGTTGCTCGACCACTGCTCGAGCTCGTTGTGCATTGACTTGCATGATTTTTAGCAGAGCTGTATTGTAGTGCTTAGGCCTAGTCCCCAAAATTTATTCTTTGTTGGTAAAGGCTCTTTGTTTTGAGATAGGTAGGGCATTTGGGGTCTCTGATTGAGTGGTTATGCTCCAGTCTGAGTGCTTTGCAGTTTACGCAGGTCGGTGGTTTAGCCCTGGTGGAATGTAGAATGTGCAAGAGCAAAAACAAAACAAAATCGTGCATGGAATAGATTCCGTCAATATCCAACTACCGCCAATTTAATTGCATATAAAAAAGCCAAAGCTGAAGCAAGGAGAATTCGGAAAAAAGCAAAGAAAAAGTCTTGGATCGTGTTCGCTTCCTCACTTACTAGGAACTCGAATCCTGGTTTGGTGTGGAAAAAAATTCGGATTTTAAATGGAAGATATCCAATCACACAATCTCCCATCTTCCATTGGAAAGGGCAGGACGTTTTTCCAACAGACCAGATATTGATTGGATACTATGATGCAGTCACAAAAGAACTGGATGCAGGGAATAACTTTGATATTATATACTTGGATCTTAGAAAGGCTTTTGATACCGTTGCACATGGAAGACTGCTACACAAATTGGAGCAGTGTGACATTGGAGGCAAATTGCTGCTATGGATAAAGGGGTGGTTGAGGGGGAGAAGACAGAGAGTGGTAATCAATGGACAATGCTCATCGTGGACTAATGTTATTAGTGGAGTCCCTCAGGGCTCAGTGTTGGGTCCATTATTGTTTTCTGTATTTATAAATGATATTGATGATGGTATATCAAGCTTAATGTCCAAGTTTGCAGATGATACAAAGCTTTGCAGGGTTGTCAAGGACACTACACTGCTGCAACAGGATCTGGAAAGGTTGAGCAGATGGGCTGAGAGGTGGCAAATTAAGTTTAACATTGACAAATGTAAAGTACTGCACATGGGAAACAGCAACCCCAGAGCAACGTATCAACTCTGTGGTACTACACTGACAGTGGTAGAGAATGAAAGGGACTTGGGGGTGATTGTGCAGGCAGATATGAAGTTCTCTGAGCAGTGCAGACGGGCTGCAAGAGTAGCTCATGGAGTATTGTCAATGGTATACAGGAATTTTTCCAGCAGGGATAAGGAGGTGATTGTTCCATTGTACAAGGCAATGGTCAGGCCACACCTAGAGTACTGTATACAGGTCTGGAGGCCTCATTTCAAGAAGGATGTAGAGCTGCTGGACGAGTACAGAGAAGGGCAACAAGATTAGTGAATGGAACAAAGGGGTGCTCTTACGAAGAAAGGCTTAAGTTTTGCAAATTACAATGTCTGGAGACTAGGCACCAGCGAGGTGATCTGATAGAGGTGTATAAAGCCGTGAATGGTTTAAGCATTCTCAATGCTGATGGGATTCTTCCTCTAGCTCAGAAAAATCACCTGAGAGGGCATAAATTCAAATTGAGGAAAGACAGATGTAGGATAGACGTGCGGAAATTTGCCTTTAGCCAGCGGGTGGTTGGTTGGTGGAACAGACTGCCATCCCTTGTGGTGGTGGTTGATAGCCTAAATAAGTTTAAGGCTCAGCTGGACAGGTATTTTGAACGAACAGAGGGGTGAAGTGGAAGTGGGTTTTTTTTTTTTTTTTTTTTTGGCTGATGCTGCATAAGCTTGCTTTCTTGCATCAAATGCCTCTACTAATGCTAATGCTAATGCTAATGCTAATGCATGTCTGGCGCACATCACAACGTAAGAGGTCCCTGGAACTCTAGAAAGCTTCGTTATGGAATAACGAGTCGCGGTACACCATTTTCCGGTCTAACGGACACGTTTCGGTCCGCTGGGTGCAAAATGTGCATTGCTTTCCAGAGAATGTGTCAGCCGAACTATAAAATTTGTCCAAAGTACTTTCACTATCTGAACTGTTTCTTGTGGTTTTGCCTTCCAGCATTGGTCGTGGGGCCACTTCAACGAATAGCAAGCGCTACATGAAGAATAGATTTGTAGTAACTTGGTTTGAGACATGGAAGTGTATTGTCCAGGGATTCAGCTTTAATACCACTGAACACCTTTGGGTGAATTGGAAAGTCGATTTCGTGCAACTCCAACACCCCACAATTCGTAGCTGCATTGACTGCTGTTATCACGGAACAGCGAATCGGAACGAAGGAATACAAAAAAAAATATTAGAAAACCAATATACAATGATGAAGAGGTATAATACTATCACAATTTTTATGTCGATGTAAAATAATTAAATAAATGGCCAAAAGAAACTGGCTTTTGTTGTTTTTATGAGATTTGGAGAAATTTATTAAAGAAAACTGGCGACAGTCTGGATGCTCTTTCTGGGCTTACAAATCACGCAAAAAGATTCGAATTATGAATACGTATCGATATCTGCGATAAAAGAAATACCTTTAAATTGAAATGACATGCCTCTGTAACGAGATTCCAATATTATCCTTAAAATCAGTTTGAATATCAAATTTGAAATGAAATTCAAGTTGTTTAACGAGATTCATTAAATCACGTGTCTCATTTATCAAATATATCTTTTTTACAAATTTCTGTGACATTGCTACACGTGTTCATACTGTACCGCCCACTACTAATACACTACGGTTTGTAACAGGCTAAATTATTTGAATGTTGGTGTAATTTCAATGAGCATGCGCGAAAGGAACGAATAATTGCTTGACTCTGTTTACTTCGAAATAGAGGACAACCTTCAGCACTCTGTACACATGATAACAATTATTTATTCAACTGTCGATGAGAACCGAATTCTGGCTATAAAATCGGCGGTAAAACGACCTTTAGACAGAAGTAATCTCAGTCCTGAAACCAATAGAGAGAAAATAGTCCTGAAACAGAATTGTTTAGAGATGGCCGCCAGAAAGATTGTCGTTTTTTTCGTGGCATGTTGCCTCTTGGCTTTCCTTGTAGAAGAATCAGAAGCTGCTCCTCAAAATCCTCCAGAAGATGCTGCTGGCAAAGCTGATGAAGCCAAAGGGAAAGCTGATGAAGCCAAAGGAAAAGCTGAGGAAGCCAAAGGAAAAGCTGAGGAAGCCAAAGGGGAAGCCGAAGAGCAAAAAGAAGCTTCCGGATGATCTAGCTAAACATTCAAGGTAAATAAGATGCACAATGAAAGATGCGATACCTGAGACTTTATTCTTGATGAATTTCACTACACAGCTTTCTTTAATCAACAGAACGTCGCCTTATACTATCATGCACCTTTTGGTCTTTACAGTATTATTAAAATTTGTTTTGTTGTAAGACGTTTTCTGAATTTATTGAATAAAGTAGCTTTTTGATTTTTCTCAGCATTTTAGTGTATTGTCTACATTTCTCTCTACATTTAGACCATAAGTAACAGTCAATCAGAAAAGTTTTAAACGAAATATCGTGTGGTAACAAATAAGCACTGGGATTTGCATCTATAACTTACCTTCCCTCATGAAACCGCTGGCAGCAGAAATCATTCCAATGCTTGCTGGTGTTTGACTTTTTTTCCAAAGCAACTGCATTTTAATTTGTCTTCTAAAACAGGAAAATCCTTATGATTTTTACTCGAGAATGGCAGGATACTTTTAAAGTCAGATTTAATGTAATAATTGATTTCTGTACTTTTGAAACAAGCAAACTCTGAACTTATTCCCACTCGTACAGAATACTCTCCAATACAATTAAAGAAAATTTGAACTGGGCTAGTTTCGGCCGTTGCGCAACCCCAACAGTGATTGGTGATACTTAGAATAATTCATACTATAATATTATAAGCAGATCATGTGATCTAAATGTATACCTTTCGTATCTTTGTGTTATATACATTATACGATGATACTTCAATTTTGAAAATAATCATAATATTCATAGAATATGGAAGTTTGACAGATAATAGGAGTCCAGATTTGGTTGTTCATATCTAAAGTGAAGTAGATAAGGCATAATCTCTTAGAATGCAGAGGAAAAAGTCTGAAGTTACTGTAACCTTGCTCTGTAAAAGAGGCCCCGGATGTCCAGCCTTCCGTGGCCAAGCGATTCCCGTGCGTTCCTTAAAGCGATCCTCCTAAAGAGCTTTTGCCAGATATAGATTCCTTTTTGTTCTAAATACTGTTTTCCTCATTTTTCTATTAGAGTAGCTCTTTCGCACTACAGGTAGTAGGCAAAGGCCCAGAAAGGCAAAGGCCCAGAAAGGCAAGTCACTTTTCTGTTTCTTTTTCTTCTCTCACTAACACAACTAACAGCCGCCTGGTCACCTCATGGCGCTGCTCCTCCCTCCCCCTGGCGGGACCGGAAACGTGGAAAGAAAAATTATCCTTCCAGGGCTAAAAGGAACAAATATGAGAAACAAAAATTATACCCTATAAAGACTGCAAATCCTGCTCCTATGGATTTGCAACAAAGTGATTGTGACAATCAAACCCGGAAGAGGATGAAAACAGATGCACCTCAAATTGAACTAATCCATCTTTCCTCATACTGCATTCGTTAAAGAATCTGTCTTTGTCTCCTTTTTATATACAAAAATAATATTTAGAAAGTGTAGCCGGATCACAAAAAATGGCAAGAAGACTGAAATCTGGCGACTTATTAGTTGAAACCACCAACCGTAATCATTCTGAGTCTCTCCTCAAACTTACTTCGTTTGGTGGAATCCCTGCTAAAGTATCTCCTCATGCTACACTTAATACCTCCAAGTGATTTATTTCCGAATGGGATCTATTGAACGTCAAGGAGGAGGAAATTGTTCAAGAACTCCAGGACCAGAAAGTTACTGCAGCAAGATGAATAATGTTAAAGAAAGATGGAGAATATGTTCCTACGCGTAGCATCATTCTTACTTTTTCTACACCGAACCTTCCTTCGGCAGTAAAAGCAGGATACCTAAACTGCGACATCCGTCCTTATATTCCCAATCCTATTCGGTGCTACAAGTGGCAGACGTTTGGGCATTCCCAAACAGCCTGCAGAGGAGATTCAGTTTGCTCACACTGCAGATCACAGGAACATATCCATAGTGATTGTAATGTCGAATCATCAAGGTGTCCAAACTGCAAAGGCAATTATTCAGCATTTTCTAGATCCTGTGAGAAATGGAAGCTGGAGAAAAAAATCCTGAAATACAAAGTGGAGAACAAGATCACATACCCTGAAGCCAGAAAACACCTACTACAAATCATTCCAAAACAAACATATGCTGAAGCATCCCAAAGATACCAAACAGTTTCAACGCAAACAGATACATCAGTTCCACCAAAAGTGTCAATTTCTGTATGGGCTCGATCATTGCTATCATTTGCACCACAGTCAAGAAAACATCAAACGGTAGATAGGACAAACCATACCCCGATTTCAATACCATCTACTACTAATTCAGATCCAGTTACGCCAGATCAAAAGGGAAATTCAGCTCATGTTAGAAAAAAATTATCTGATAACACAGCTATGGATATTGCAGAAAATAATACTTATAATGAACCCATTCTAGATCTTTATGTAGAAGACGACATGGACACACGTCCATTCTTTTCAAAAAATGACAAAATGAAAATTGACCATCACAAGAAGAGCAACTTTAAAAAACAGACAAATTCGATTTCTAATTCAAAACCTACACATTGAACAACAACATAGTTCAATGGAATTGCAGAGGCTTTCGGAGCAACATAGATGACATATATGAATTAATTGAGACAGGCAAACAGTTTTCATGGTGGAGTCGCCGTGCTCATAGACTCAAGGGTTCCTTGTAAGCAAATTCCTCTTCAAACTACCTTAGAAGCTGTTGCGGCTCGTATAATGATTGGCATTGCTTTAACGGTCATTTCAATATATCTCCCTCCCAATCAGCCATGTACAATTCATGAATTAGAAAACCTTGTTTTGCAACTATCTTCATCAGTCTCCACATTAGGAGACTTTAATGAACATCGTCCTTTATGGGGATCTCCCGTCTCAGACAGACGCGGAAAACTCATTGAAATACTACTAGATAGACAGAATTTAACATTACTGAACACAGGCTTACCCACTTATATTCATTTTCTACTGGAATAGACCTTTCAATCTGCTCTCCGATCCTCTTCCCAAGTGTCGAATGGACAACACTAGACAATCCTCTCAACAGCGATCACTATCCAGTAATATGCAGAATTCAAACCACCAATTCCAAAACAACTGATACACAAATGAAATTGAAATTTTCTAAAGCAGACTGGACGAAATATAAAAGTCGTCTCTTTTGATGATCTCATCATTGAATCATCTGCTCTCAATACCGGAACCGAGCATATCACAATGCAGATACTATCAGCTGCAAAAGTTGCCATCCCACAATCTCAATTAAGAAACAGTGGACATAGCAATCACTGGTAGAACGAAGATTGTAACAAGGTGAAAAGAGAAAATAATGCAGCATGGAACTTATTCCAACCTTATTAATTATAATAGAATTACAGCCAAAGCACGGTACATCAGGCGAAAACCTAAAAGGGACTCTTGGATAAAATTTGCTTCATCAATCAATCAAGATACCGAAGCCAGAATAATATGGAAAAAAATAAGGCGTATCATCCATCATTCCATAAAATTAAAGCCGATGCTGAGAAATCCAAACTAAGCTTCAAAACTACCCGCCGTTTGCCCTATAACCAACCCCTCACACTATCAGAATTGAAAGAATCTATAAATAGCTCCCATAACAGTGCCCCTGGCCCAATCAGCAACAATCAGTTCGACTTTGGAAAAGTAGGTCATCCTTAGATCGCATGATAAAGGCTGACTCAAACATAAGAGTCGTTTTTATCAGAAATTAACATCTCGTCATGGTGTGTCTCGATATAGAGAAATCTTTCGATGCAGCATGGCGCTATTGAATCCTAAGGGACCTCCATTCTATACATATGTAAGGACATTTACCGTATATTATATCTTAAGATTGGTAGCCTTTGTATACAGCTGGGATGTGTATGTATATAAAGAAACAAGAAATCTAGCAGGGGACAGCTAAAGTTTACACTCAGTGAAACTGGTTCTTATCCCATTGTGTACTGAGTTTCCATAGGATAGCATTAAGGTGGCCATTTTGAATTTCGATATCACCATTCAAGACTAGTGCAGAATAAAGTTGAAGGGCGGTTCGGATATTGTGGATGGTTACAATTATATGGTGCTGATCATCTATAAAAAAAAAAAATATATTAAAAAATAAAAAAGAAATAATCATAAGAAAAAAAGATATTACAGAAAAATTTAATTAATTAATTCTAAATTTTTCTTTCATTCAAATTCCTTCTACAACACCCTTATTTTTAATTTCATTTCCTCCTACTGACCGTTCTTAAAACTCCAACACAATTTCTATCAAAAGATGGCGCCACTATCCATAGAGAGGGATAAATACGTTCATTGCAAAGAAGACGTCATAGAAATGATTTTATTATTATCTTTATTATGGAATGAACGGTAAGTTTATCATCCCAATACTTTTCATGGCTGAGCCTTTAACAAAATTGGCACAACCTTTTGATATCAATGTTTTTCGTGGCTCAGGTTACGATGAACTTGGCATCACTGTTTGATCCCAAAGAGGGCGCTGCCTCTCTTTAAAAATTACAGCTGTGGATTACAGGCTCCGAAAAAGCGATAAGTGTTTGCCTTTTTATTTACCTAATTGTTATTTTATATTATACTTTGTACGTAGTCTTATAGCTATAGTTACCCTGGTTATGTGTGTGCCAGGTGCAGAGAGTGTCTAGAAATTAGGCATCAGCTCAGCGTTCTACTGGGCGTCTATGAGAGCTTGAGGTGTAGGGTAGATGCCCTCGAAGAAATTAATATGAGGGCCCATCAAGCTCTCAGCTGCCCAACTCAACGCCAGAGCTTACTACTGGGCATCAGGCAACACAGCGGCAATCTCCAAGGCAGAATGCGATGGTCCCCAAATAAACTACTTATTGTTGGTGACTATTGTCAGGGAGATGGGGAATATATTGTGTAAAAAGGATAGACGAAACAGGACCAGGGCATTCTGGTATAGCAGGAAATGAAAGAGCAGATCTTGCAGCCCAACAACCAGATACATCTATTTTACAGAATTTCCAAGTTCCGTATTCCGATTTCAAACATATCATCCGTAAAGCACGTTACTATAGTTTGTTTCCTGGATAAACTCTCCAGATCAGTGACCAGCTATTAAAATAAAATAAAACCAGAACCAAAGCTGTGGCTCTCCAGTTTCCGGAAAAATAGACCAGAAGAAACAATTTTAGGAAGGCTTAGGATTGGGCATGCTCACCTCACTCACCTGTATCTATTAACTAATGACAGCGCTCCCCAATGCACATCATGCCAAGTTCAACTGACCATTCGCCATTTGCAAGTGGACTGTCCCCACTTTCAAACCATCCGTTTAGACATCTTTAAGTCAATTTCTAATACGCAGTCATCAATAAATTTAATGCAGATTCTGGGAGATAATCCTAATAAAAAGGAACTATTTACTTTCCTAAATCGGATAGGAATATATCATGAAATATAGTTATTGTTTCAAATTCACCATTAGAAAGACACAATATGGCCCCAGCAGCCTATGTGTCACTAAACTCAACAACAACAACAACCAAGCAGCTGCAATTGCAGTCCCAAAAACATCCAGTCGGTTCCCACTATTTGCCAAACCTTAGTGGAATTCAGAATGCACAACAGCTAAAAAAAGCACAAAATAAAGCTTCGAGGATATTCCGCCGATATCCCACGACTGAAAATGTATATCATTTAAACGTGCACGTGCTAAAGCACGTTATCTCCGACATCAGAGCCAAAGGAAATCTTGGATCCGTTTTACATCATCCATAACTCAGGCGGCTAGCTCAAAAGTAGTCTGGGATAAGATCCAGAAAATGAAGGGAAAATGTCCCCCAAGCCTTTCAGTGATCCTTCAGAACAATGGATGTCCAATTACAGATCGAAATGCAGTTGCAAACACTTAAGGGAAACGTTTGCAAAAACCTCTGCAATAACATCATTCCCCCACAGTTTTCGGCCCTGAAAGAGAATTATGAGAAATATCCATTAAAATTCTCTTCAAAAGTACTTGAACCATATAACAAGCCCTTTACACAGGCTGAGTTAAATTCGGCACTATTTCTCACGCGTGCAAGTGCTGTTCGGCCAGATGACATCCACTACGAAATGATAAAACACCTCTCACCACAATCTAAGGATCACCTTTTAATTTTATTTGATAGAATTTTTCTTAATAAATAATTTCTGGATTCCTGGAGAAAGGCAATGTTTCTTGCCTTCCCAAAACCAGGAAAGGATCCTAGAAATACAAATAACTATCGTCCTATTGCTCTGACAAGCTGTTTGTGCAAGGTCCTGAAAAGAATGGTTAATGCACGCCTTGTGGATTTGGAAATAAATGGTCAACTTTCCAGGACTCAGTGCGGCTTCCGAAGAAACAGATTCACTTTGGATTATTTAATCCGACTTGAAACTTACAATCGTGACGCTTTTATTAAGCGGTAGCAGTTTTTTCTTTGATATTGAAAAAGCGTACGACACAGCCTGGCGATTTAGCATATCAAAAGACCTCAATAACTTTGGTCTTAGGGGAACCTACCTCTTTTTATTAAAAACTTTCACTCAAGTCGCCAATTTCAAGTCCGTTTGGGATCCACACTCTCTCGAGTATTTTATCAGGAGGAAGGAGTCCCAAAAGGATCCGTTCTAAGTGTCACACTTTTCGCAATCAAAATAAACTCTATTACAGAACAACTTCCACCCACGGTAAACAATGCCCTCCATGTTGACGATTTTGCTTTATTTCATTCATGCAATATGAGGGTCATTGAAGGTCATCTGCAAAAAACTATTGATCACTTTACATCCTGATCATTCGCTAATAGGTTCAGATTTTCATCACAGAAGACCGTTGGTGTACACGTCTGTCGCAAACGTAATGTTCCTCCTGACCTAGAATTAAGGTTGGCAAAACAACATCCCAGTTGTAGTAGAAGTCAAATTCCTTGGACTTATTTTCAACAAGAAGTTGACATTTCTATAACATGTTCGTCAACTTAGGAGAATATGTGCTAAGGGGCTTAACATCCTTCGTGCCCTTTCGTCAACTTCATGAGGCGCAGATCGTGCTACCCTTCTTCGTCTCTACTGAGGCCTTGTCCGTTGCAAACTTGATTATGGGTCTCAGGTTTATGGTTCTGCTAGAGATAGTGCACTTCGGTGGTTAGATCCAGTCCACCATCAGGCCATTCGAAAAGCAACTGGAGCTTTTCGCACATCTCCTGTCCAAAACCTTTATGTTAAAGCAAATGAACCATCTCCATCCGTTCCACGTAAGCAATTGTCTTTACAATAAGCCTTTAAATTAAAATCCCTGCGCCATCATCCCAAGTGGGCATCCGTTTTTGAGCCACATTGGGAAAATCTCAACACACCCGTCGGACTGCCAACAAACCTTTTGGTATTCGCATCCAAGGACTGTTAAATGAACTAAACATAACGTTAGACAACGTTGCACAAATTAAATTATGATATTAGGGTCCCATTGATTTGCCACGGAGTGAAACAAGACCACTAAAGTTCTTCTTCCCGTCATCGACAGTATTCGAACCCGGGCCTTTTCCACCAAGTGTAGGGAGGATGGTGACGATACCACTGTAATTCTTGCCCTAAAGTAACACGTTCCGATCTCTCACTCTTCATTGACGTCCTAGAATTTGGTTTCAAAGTAAGAGTCAGAGCTGTCCGGACATCTTTAATTTTGTCTATTGCACAATCTTTACAGAAATCTGTTTAAATTAAGAACAAAGCTACATAAGATAAAGGCAAACAGCTGAATACAATGTTTCAAATGCTGACAAACCACCGTTTCGTACAGAGGGACAGTGACTCATTCTGCTTAGTAGCACAGGTCCTATGAATCAGGGACAGGACAACAAGTATCTTCCTAGCTACCTGTTTACACTGCATGGAAAAATTTGTCAGATTGAATTCTGAGTAGTGAAAAATGGAATTGAAATGAAACGAAAAAATATTTTATTTGTTTAACTACATAAACGACCTTTCAAGGACCAGGACATCAAGAGATGCCTGATTATGGCCACCCTTTGCTACAGTAACGAGTATTGTGCCCGTGAACTGATCACTCAATTGCCGTGGACCTTCGAGTGTATCTTTTCGTGCAACTTACTTAGGAATCCTTGATCTAATATACTTAGGGAATGGCGTTAAGTTGTTGTTTTCCATGAAGATTAATTACTATATTTCATAACCACTCTTATACCACGTGAAATGTATAGTTTATTAAGCTCGTTATGTATGTGATCGGAGAAAGTGTAAGGAAGGCCTTCAGCATTTTGTTTACTGAATCAATTTAAAGCGTTAAACACTTCAGCCAGATCTCCTCACAGGTTCCATATATATGTTAATTTTCTTGTTAAGAGTACCCTTTTGTGTCTTTGACTAATCTGGTTGCTTTTATCTGCACGCATTCCAACAATCCACACCTTCCTAAAAACGAAGCTTCCAGACCTGTACGCAGTGATATTCAAGATGCAGCCCACTATTGCCTTATACAAAAGAATGTTCCCCACACGTGTCCCTGCTAGCAATATTCCCCTATATCATTGACAAAACCAAAACCATGAGCTGTTCTGGCAATCTGCGTGCACTGCTCAGAGAACTTCATATTGGAGTATAGAAATCCTCCCTAGAGCCCTTCCGTTGTTCACAGAGTATGGTAGCGCTCAATTGGTATATCATTCTGGGTTTGCTGCTGCCCATATGCAATAGCTTGCATTTACCAGTGGTTAAACTTCAATTGTTACTTCTCAGTCCATCTGTCCAATATCTGTAGATCTTGTTTGAGTAGCATTCCCTGATTTCTGCAACAATCACCCTGTCTACCTTTGTACCCTCAGCAAATTTTGCCATTAAACGATGTGCCTTCATCAAAGTCCTTAATATATTTAAAAACAATAAGGGTTTTGAAAAGAATAAGTAGCTCATCACTGAACCCTGGGGAATTTCACCAATAAAATTAGTCCAAGAAGAGTTGTGTCCATTTATAACCACCTTCCCTCTTCTACCACACAACCATTCCTTTATCTGTAGCAATTTTCTTAACTTGCCCCTAATACCACACTGCCCTAATTTGACACAATTTACAGACAAATTATACATGGCCCAAAATGGCCAAACTTTCTGGTGCGCCTAAAAACTTACAACCAACGGCTCCAATTTGTACTGCACTCTTTCATGTTGAACACTGTTAAAGCATCATTTAAATCTAAATATAGGATATCAAAATTATTTTTTTGAATCCATTTTCTTTATTAGTGAATTCATTCTGGTAGCTAATCAGATTGGTCACAAAAGATCCCGGTTGCATTTTGAGAAATTACTGGGAAAGACTATTGGCACTCAGATGAAAGTCGCTGTTGTTGTTGGACTACTCAGACCATCAGGCGCCGTACATGTTGTCTGTAAATCACGAGCTTTCTATGATAAATTTTCCTGTTTACTAGATGAAAAATTCCAGTTTTCGGGATAAAAAAACAATGCAAGGATTATCTCAAACTGACTAACTCTCTCTCTCCCTCAAATTTTTGAAAACAGGGAATATTACAGAAATCAGCAGATAGAAGCAGGTGTAGGAACTTTGAAAAGAAGAGTCTCACGATGAAGCCTATACACTTTTGAAAACACACTGCTGTTAAAAAATGCTTCTGGACTTCAAACAAACGTAACGAAGAATACATCTCGAAAAACAGAAGAGTCACGCAATATTTCTTTATGCAGCTTTGCTGCTTTTTCTTATGAAACTCAGTCTATCGCTAACTAGATGCCACGTGGTAGTACTGTGGTCTTTAGACGTTAGAACGGATACATAAAATGATCGTTGGGTGCGTGTACACGTGTCAAGGGGCCATGAAAACCAGTTTGCACGAATACTAAGGGTTCCTAGCGGTGAACACCCCTAGTATTCGCTTTTTTAATCGTAGAAATCATTATTTCTACGAGTTATTAAAACGCATTTAATTGGTTATTAAAAGTTATTAAAACCTCCGCTGTATCGATAATAAACGCAAAATTTGAGATTTACATTGGGGTTGTTAGTAAGACGACACTGTCGTCTTTGACCTGTGCTTATGCGGATTGAATGAGAGAACGTCCCATACATGTTGACTGTTATGCCCTGAATATATATATAGAAATTTAAATATTATCTCCGGATTAAACAAATATTCAAATTATTATATTAGGGCCACCTGTAATCTCTTACAGATACCCATATACACTGAGTGATCACTGAATTATGACCACCTACCTAATACTTCTTAGGTCCTCCCTTTTGCCCTCAGTACAGCAGCTATCCGACGTGGCATTGATTCAACAAGATGTCGGAAGTGTTCGGGGGTATGACCAACCAAGCTGTGTATAATGCGGTCAGCAATGCAGGTATGGAGGTGAATGGTGTATCCAGAAGCCTGATATGCCTTCCCACAGTGTCCCACATATGCTCTATGGGATTGATATCGATGGAGTTCGGAGACCAATATATATGCTGCAAGTCAGAACTGTGTTCCTCAAACCATTCCTGCACAACAAGTGCCCGATGGCTCGGCGCATTGTCATCTTGGAAGACACCATCGCCATTCGGGTAAAAGTGTAACAGCGGGGTGTACACAGTCAGAAAACAGTTGACGATAGCGGAAACCACTGATACGTTGTTCCACATGCATCAGGGGTCCAAGTTCCTGCCAGTGAAACATGCCCCACACCATACAACCGCCTCCACCGGCCTGCACTTTTGATACCATGCATGATGGATGAAGAGCCTCATGTTGTTGATGCCAAAGCCGTACACGACCATCCACAGTGTAGAGTAAATAACGTGACTCATCCGCCAAACACCTTCTTCCAGTCTTCTAACGTCTGACTTGCATGCTCTTTGCACCAGGCGAGTCTTTTACGCCGATGAGCCTTGGTTAGGAGAGGATGCCGTAGGGGTCGTCTGCTGTTATGGCCCATACGTGAGACGTATGTTCATGCCAGATATTGTTCCGGGTTGGCCCATGTTTTATTGGGTAGTGAACTCTTCAACAGTGCTGCGCCTGTTCGCCTGTACGAATCGTCAGACCCGGAGCTCACCTGTAACTTCAATCTTTCGCTGACCTTTGCACTTTTGCCGTCCCCTCGACGTGGGCACCTGTACGTGGTGAGGGGACCTCCCAGTGATGCTGCTGGTTTTCCAGATTAGCATCACTGGGATCTAACGCCCATACCTTGGTTCCAGGGTTACATCTTTGGAATCCGGCGTGTGCAGCCGTGCGCCGCGACCCGTGGAAGCGGAAAGGGGGATCCTGGTGGTTGAGGGGCCCAGCCTTAATACACCACTTTGGCCCCTGCTTCGACAAGACGGGCGGTCCCGGACCGGCTCGACTGGGATCAATCGGCGGGTGGTTTTATACTGCTAGGGTCAACTGCGTTCCAATAAGTCTCCCTCCCTTTGGTCCTGGGACGGGATAAAGACTTATTGGTAACGTGGGTATGGTGTTCTAAGCGAACTCGGCGTCCCATTCGTGTACGCAGTACCTGCTAGTTCACGAGTGGGCGCCCCCTCGTAGGGCTCCGTGGTGGGTGAGGTACTTAGGCATCAGACATTTTTTCTTTACTCCTATGAGTAATTTAAATCCCTCTTTTTCTGGGGCCCCAACAAGGCCCCTACCTAATCGATCGTCGGAAGAAAGTGAGAGCAATTCTGCTAAAAGAGCCAGAACTGAGGAGAAAACACCATCTGTGACACCGCTTTTCCTCATTCTCCATTCCACCGGAGAGCAGTCAATAGGGAAAATGTCACCTTTCTTTATCCAGAAAGGATTAGAAGGGATGGCAGGTTCACCCAAATCCGTAAAACGGCTGCGTTCTGGAGATATTCTTATTGAAGCATCGAATATAAATCAAGCAGAAAAAATTTTGAAAGCCACATCTATAGGGGGAATACCCATTATTGTAACCCCTCACAAAACTTTGAACTCTTCACGAGGTGTCATATCAGAGTGGGATCTCCTTCACGTTTCTGAAGAAGAGATCTGCTCTGAATTAAAAGAACAAGGAGTAACAGCTGTCAAGCGAATATCCATGCGTAAGGATGGGAATCTTGTCCCTACCCGAGTTCTCATCCTAACATTCAACACCCCAAGGCCTCCAAGTTCCATCAAGGCAGGGTACTTAAACTGCCCAGTGAGGATTTACGTTCCAAACCCACTGAGGTGTTTTAAATGTCAAAAGTACGGCCACTCACAAACAGCTTGTCGTGGTAACCCTGCCTGTGCTCGATGTGGTGCTAAAGATCACGAGAACAAGGAATGTATAGCTCCTAAGCCTAACTGTATTAACTGCCAAGGAGAGCACCCTGCATACTCTCGAGCATGCCAGCGGTGGAAGGACGAAAAGGAGATACAAAAGTTAAAAACGGAGCTAAACATCTCCTACCCAGAGGCTAGAAAACGCATACAACCAATAAATAGCGGGAAGCCTTCATATGCTCAGAAGGTTTCTGCGAAGTGCACTATCGGTACACAAACAGATATGACTATACCACCAAGAGAGTCATTCACGCCGATTGCACGCTATTTATTGAGTTCACAAAAGCCCACCACAAAAACACAATCAGCTGCTACTCCAATATCCGTACCTCCTAGTGCTCCACCACTACCAAAACCAAGTGGTAAAAAAGAGCAAAAACGTTCGCAAGAGTCACCCGTAATACCAGAAACAATGGATGTAGAGAACAAGGAGGTACAGGATGAATCAGTCTTGGAACTCTTTGCGGAGGAAGAAATGGACACGGGACAGCGTCCATTCTTCCCCAAAAAAGATAAAGCCAAGACTGATAAAAGTAAGCCCTCAGCACCTCGGAAGCCGCCTGATGGACCCACCAAGCCAAAATAATGGCTAAATTCCTACAATGGAATTGTCGTGGATTCCGGCGAAATACTGATGACATCAAGGCCCTCCTGCAAAAGCACGAGCCAGTTTGCTTTTGCTTGCAGGAGACTTATCTAAAGGCAAATGATGATCCCACCATGCATAACATCACAATCTTTCGTAAGGATAGAATTGCGGATGGTCCTACTCATGGAGGAGTCGTTATCCTTGTGGGTAATCAGACCCCAGTTCAGCCCTTGCTAATTACAACCAGCATAGAGGCTGTTGCAATTCGCCTTACAGTGGGATTTTTATTAACGGTCTGCTCTATTTATTTGCCACCTGGGACTGACATCTCCCAGGAAGACCTTGATGATCTTTTAACGCAGCTGCCTCCCCCTTTCTTACTTCTCGGGGATTTTAATGGACATAACACCCTGTGGGGTAGTGCTAATATTAATGGAAGGGGACGAGTCATAGAGCATATGCTCAATGACAATGACCTTTCCCTTCTAAATATTGGAACAAACACCTTCTTCCACATGCCTACCCGTACCTTTTCTGCCATTGATCTTTCTATCTGCTCCCCTTCTCTACTCCCTTCACTCACTTGGGAAGTGGAAGAGAATCCATACGGAAGTGATCACTTCCCTGTGATAACCTTGTTACAAAGTGGGAGACCTTGTCTTCCCTTCAGGTTACCACGGTGGAAGATTGATCAGGCTGACTGGTCTGCCTTCCAACATCAGGCAAATTTTGACCTCAGTACAGTCAGTCAGGAGCCTATCAATGATGCAGTAACGTACGTCACAGAAACTATCGTCCAAGCAGCTGCGAATACTGTTCCAAAAACATCTGCCCGGTTTCCACCATTTCCCAAATCTTGGTGGAATTCACAATGCACAGTAGCAAAAAAGGCTCAAAATAAAGCGTGGGGGATATTCCGCAGATATCCTACCACGAACAACCTTATAGTCTTTAAACGCGCACGAGCCAAAGCACGTTACATCCGCCGTCAGAGTCAAAAGGAATCGTGGATCCGTTTTACATCATCAATTACTCAGTCCACTAGTACTAAGGTGGTCTGGGATAAAATTCGGAAAATGAAGGGGAAATACACGGCACATCCCTCATCGGTCCTTGATTATAATGGATGTACTATTGCAGACTCTACTGCAATAGCCAATGCTCTTGGGGAAACATTTTCTAACATCTCTGCAACATCATCTTACTCCCCAGAGTTTCTGGTCACAAAGCGCAAAACTGAAAAACAGGCCCTTAAATTCACATCGAAGGGTTCCCACCCATACAATGGGCCATTTAATATCCATGAGCTGAAAACAGCATTCGCCCGTACAAAGGCTACCGCTGTTGGACCAGACAACATCCATTATGAAATGATCAAACATCTTTCATCAGAATCCATGGACCGTTTGCTCTTTCTGTACAACAGAATCTTCCTTGAAGAGCACTTTCCGGATACCTGGCGCAAGGCAACTATCCTTGCTTTTGCTAAGCCAGGAAAGGATCCTAAATGTCCAAAAAACTATCGTCCTATTGCTCTGACCAGCTGTCTGTGCAAAATATTGGAGAGAATGGTCAATGCTCGTCTCTTATGGTATTTAGAATCGAACGACCTTCTCTCCCGCTTTCAGTGCGGCTTCCGAAGAAACAGGTCCACACTGGACCACTTAATTAGACTGGAAACATCTATCCGAGATGCTTTCCTAAAAAGAGAACATTTGGTGTCCATCTTCTTTGACATGGAAAAAGCGTACGACACAACTTGGAGATTTGGTATTTTAAAAGACCTTTACAACCTCGGTCTAAGAGGTCACCTTCCCATTTTCATTAAAAATTTTTTATCCTCTCGTTATTTCCAAGTTCGTGTAGGATCCTCCCTTTCGCGGCCTTTTTGCCAAGAGGAGGGGGTACCACAAGGATCTGTCTTAAGTGTTACGCTTTTTGCCATCAAAATAAATTCTATTTCTGAACAACTTCCTCCAACTATAAACAGTGCACTCTATGTCGATGACTTCAGCATATTCTCTCAATCATGCAATATGAGGGTTATTGAGAGGCAACTGCAACAAACTATTGACCGTCTTAACTCCTGGGCCACGGCCAATGGTTTCAATTTCTCAGCGGAGAAGACCGTTTGCGTGCATTTTTGTCGCAAACGTAACCTCCACCCTGAGCCTGAATTACGACTTGGACAAAGCACCATTCCAGTTGTATCAGAGGCGAAATTCCTGGGACTCATTTTTGACAAAAAGCTGACATTTGTCCAACACATTCGTCAGCTACGTACAAAGTGCACGAGAGGGCTTAACATTCTCCGGTCTCTCTCTTCTACCTCTTGGGGTGCAGACCGATGCACTCTACTACGTCTGTACCGTGCACTTGTACGCTCAAAATTAGATTATGGGTCTCAGGTATATGCATCTGCCAGAAATAGCGCTGTTCGTTGGCTTGACCCCGTCCATCACCAAGCCATTCGTATTGCTACTGGTGCATTCAGAACATCCCCTGTCCAAAGTCTGTATGTCGAAGCAAATGAACCATCCTTGTTGCTTCGACGAATGCAGTTGTCTCTACAATATGCCTTCAAGCTGAAGTCCCTGCCAGACCATCCCACGTGGACATCGGTTTTCGAGCCACGATGGGAAAATCTTTATAACACACGACGGACCGCCAATCGCCCATTCGGCATTCGTGTTCAAGAGCTACTCAATGAGCTTAACATCTCGGTAGACAAGGTTGCTCGATCACCAAAGGAGCCCCTTCCACCTTGGCATGCACAAACACCAGCATGTGACTTCTCGCTCAAGATTGCGAAGAAGTCTAATACTCCAGCTTCTGTCTACCTTCAGCTCTATTCACAACACCGTGCAGAACATTCTGACTTCTTGCCAGTTTACACAGACGGCTCGAAGTCAGAATCGTATGTGGGATCTGCTGCTGTTTTTCCAAATGATACCATATCAGAACAGATACCCCTGGACTGCAGCATTTACACTGCAGAGCTGCATGGTATAGAGTTAGCTCTAGATCACATAAGAAAACACCGTTACCAACGGTGTATTATATATGCCGATTCAATGAGTGCACTACAGGCTTTAACAGCGATGTCATATACTAATCATCCAACCCTGTCCCGAATTCAGCAGATAATATACAACCTCTATGTAAGTGGATTCGATATCCGCTTCTGCTGGATCCCCAGTCACATCGGGATTAGAGGAAATGATTTGGCTGACATTGCAGCCAAATCGACACCACTGACGGTTAATCCTGGCCTGTTAGTCCCCTATACAGACTACAGGCAAGTGATCCGTCGTAACCTACAATCTCAGTGGCAAGATTCGTGGCATCGCCTGGTTATTACAAATAAACTATGTCGAATTAAGCCTGTGATCCATCCTTGGCGGTCCAGCTTACGCAGGGATCGCAAAGAGGAAGTTGTTCTTGCTCGGCTCCGCATAGGACATTGTCATTTGACACACTCCTTTCTGCTGAGGGCTGATGACCCTCCTATGTGCGAGCAATGCGACACCATCTTATCTGTTCAACATATTTTATGTGACTGTACTAGTTTTAGAAATGCTCGTTTTATCGCTTTTAACCATCTGACTGAGCCGTATACACTCAGTCAGATTTTATCTGACAATGACCATGTGTCTTCTATTTTTAGCTTTCTAAAATCAGTAAACCTCTTTACGCACATTTAAAAAAATCTACCTTATTATTGTTACTTGTTTACTGATATTTATCTTTCACAGTTTATACTTGGTTTTTATATTTTGACTTAGTGACCTAATTCATTAGGTCACTGAACGTTTTTTACTTTTTTATGACAAGGTTTTGGCGCATTATAGCCTTAGTTGCTGATGCGCCAATAAAACCCAACCAACCAACCAACCAACTTTTGCCGTCGGGTCGTTGTTTGACCATTTTGACGCCAGTCCTGGTACACTTTAACTACGGCGGCTGTCGAACAACCCACCAGTTCATCCGTTTGGGAAATCGAGGCACCAGCTCGTCGAGCACCCACAATCTGTCCTTTATCAAAGTCCAATAAAGCTTTCCTTTTACCCATCACGCTCGGAATTTACTACCTACTGAACCACTGACACCTTTTCTATACTACGCAGGTCGATTAACTGCGCACTCTCCTACCTCACGTGGTCAACGGGTCGCATTCAGTTTTCATAGGGGTGGTCATAATTCAGTGATCACTCATTGTATGTATTATGACTGTAAATTACGTGTGTTCTCCGGTCGATTTGCCTGTTTTGCTGGACGAAAAAAACCCAGTTTCTCGGGGGAAAACCTTGCTATCTACGCCTGAGACCGACTAACTCAGCCACGGAGTGAAAAAAGCCCATTAAAGTTCCTCTCGTCATCGACGGGATTCGAACTCGGGCCTTTTCCACCCGTTGTGCGGAGGACGGTGACGATACCACTTTTCTATCCGCGCAGACTCCGGATTAAACAGTACAAATGAGAGTGTAAAGACTGATCATGTGTAAACTATGCGGTGACTCTGTGAATGCACTGTGATTGCTGAAAAAAAAAGCGCGTGTGTGCCCTTTACGCATGAAATATGTTTTATGTGAAAACATCTTTGACGAAAATCAGAACCGTTTTAAATTCGGACGGAAGTTATGAACGATGGAACGTTTTATGCTCACGCCCGCTACTTACTCTACCGAATCAACGTTGACTGCATTAGAATCATTTAGGAAGTGACGTGTCATCCACATTAACACCTTCTTACTCTGTCTCCCCCTCCACTGTCACTCCTTTCATGTCCTCCCCTTCCAGAGTTTTTTTTTCTTTTGGGACCCTTCCTGGCAAACTCAGGTGGACTCCAGGGTTCGACTCCGCCACAGTCTTTCTTATACTATACCTGGCTGGCTCCCCGAGGCACAGGGTCCCTCTAGGGGCCCTGGCGGCTAAATGCCGGAGGAATAACAGACTAACATAATCCCACAATACATTAAGCAAACTAACACAAACACTTACATTATCTCCAGCATTTACAGAGTTTGTACTGCGTCACAAAGTATACTTAGCGGTCTGTAGGGTTTGTGGTTTGTAGGTTTGTAGGTTTGTGGTTTGTAGGGTAAACCCCCTGTGCCGCTAGACAAGAAACGCTATACAGTATACACTGTATGTTGGACTGATCTCAATACTTCCACGCTTTCGCTGTCCATGGTATCCGTAATATTCTTCTTTATATATATATATTTCGAATTCCTGCAATTTCTTAATTGTCGCTTTCTTTAATGTCCAAATCTCGCAACGACAGAGCAGTGTGGACCAGATGTAGCATTCAATTACTCTTAGTCGAAGATTTCGATCCGATTGCAGATTACATAAAACACTTTTCCTTTTGCAAAAAGCCGATCTTGCTATTTCAACACTCAATTTAATTTCAGTTGAATCGTTCCCTTTGTCATCAATTTCTCTTCCTAAATGGACATAACTGTTAACTTCTTCAATCAGTCTCCCATTGACCACAAGTGTGAGATTTGTATAATTCTTGGAGCCAATTACCATCCATTTAGTCTTACTGTGATTTATCCGAAGACCCATCTTATTTCTTTCTGCATTAACTATTTCCATGAGTGTGTGATGATCAGAATCACTTCCTGCAATAATAACTGTATCATCGGAAGGGAGAATATTATTGATGACTACTCCATTTAAAGCAATTCCTTCTGCTCTATCTTCCAATGCCTCCTTTATATTTTTTTCAGAATATAGTCTGAACAGTAATGGAAATAGAATGCACCCCTGTCGAACGTCTCTCCTTATCATAATGTCTTCTGTAAGCTCATCTTCCACTTTCACCATAGCGCTCTGATTATAGTACAGATTCTCAATTATTTGGATGTCTTTGCTGTCTGTGTTTATCTGGTGCAGGATAGCAAACAATTGTCTATGTTGAACGTTGTCAAATGCTTTTTCATAGTCTATGAAACAAGCATAGACATCACGTTGCATTTCCATACATCTTTCTGTTAATACCGAAAGACTGAACATAGCATCTCTGGTCCCTGGTACCTACACCCTTCCTAAATCCAAACTGAGTCTTCCCTGTGTCCTTTTCACATTTATAAATTATTCTTAAAAATATCTTTAATGTGTGACTCATGAGGCTGATCGTTCGATATTCTGTCCAATTCTTTGCATTTGGCTTTTTTTGGTAATGATATCAAAGCTGATTTCAACCAATCCTGAGGAATCTTTCCTGAGTCATAAACTTTGTTGAGCAGAAGTGCCAGAGCCTCAATGCCATTTTCACCCAGCAGTTTTAGATATTTTGTTATTATTCCATCCTCTCCACCAGCCTTATCACTCTTTGCCATTTCAAAGTTTCATAAATGGAATGGGACAAGGTGGCAGATTACATTTCCCATTTAGGTTAAAATAGTAGATATATCTTATGTATAAAAGTGTAATTAAGATACATTTATCAGAAATATATAATACTCTTTAAATAATTTAACCTACATTTGTGATATATAACGATGTGATGATCATATAACAAGATAGAATGTTAAACCACCTGGTTCATTCATCAAATAGCGGTTTTTCAAACTTTTTTGTGGCATCTACTTGCGTTCATATTGTACCTCCCATTTCCAATATACTACGACCTCTTACAGGTTAAAATGCTGGCACGTGGGCTCTTAGATGTCCAAAGAGTGTTGAAAGAGATCTCTTTGAACACTCTTTGGACGTGAAAAAAATTGTTTATTCAACTGTCAAAGCGAACCGAAATACTCTCTATAAAAGTTGCATAAAATGATCTTTAGAGAGCAGTTGTCTGAGGTCCTGAAACATAATAAGATGGTTGCCAGAAAGATTATCCTGCTTTTCTTAGTATGCTACATCTTTGCTTTTCTTATAGAAGAATCAGAAGCAGTTCCTGCAGGTCCGCCTGGTCCTCCTGAACACGCTCAGAAGAAAATTGATGAGGCAAAACAGAAAGGTAAAAAGGGCAAAGAAAAGGCTGAAGAAGCGAAGAAAAAAGGCGAAAAAGCGGGAGAAGGCGCAGAAGCCGAAACGCATGTTGAGGGGAAAGAACTGGCCCAAGGATCATCTGCCTAAAGAATTAATTCCAAGGAAAATACGACGCAAAATTGAAAGACTTGAATGAATTTGGACATGAATAATTCAGTTTTTATCAGGCACCTTTTGACCTATAAAGCATTGTAATATTTGTTTAATGTAAAAGTATTTTTCTTATTAAATAAAAGGGTTATTTACAATTTTTCAGTGTTTCAGTAAGTTCTATAAATTGCTTAATAGTCACAAAGCTTAGACCACAAGCAACCACCATTTCTGAAATACAATGGCAAGAGCCGATGTTAAACATGAGTGGGGGGGATGCAACCCCAACTCACTTTTTATGAAGCAGCTGTCAGTAAAAATCTTTCGAATAATTTCTGATGTTGGACATCTTTGTTAATTTAAAACAACATCCTTTTATTTTGTCGTATAAAACCAGAAAAAAATGCTCTTAATAAGACGGCATTTATCCACACTTAGAGGGATTGCACTCCAATACAGCTTAAGAAACTATGGACTCTGAGAGTTTCAGCCCTGGTGCAACTTCCAAATAATTCCCCCTCGACGTGGGCACCTGTACGTGGTGAGGGGACCTCCCAGTGATGCTGCTGGACTTCCAGACTAGCATCACTAGGATCCAACGCCCACAGCCTAGGTTCCGGGCTTACATCAATGGAATCCGGCGTGTTTGCCGTGCGCTGCGACCCGTGGAAATTCGGAAAGGGGGATCCTGGTGGTTGAGGGGCCCAGCTTCAATACACCACTTTGGCCCCTGCTTCAACAAGACGGGTGGTCCTGGAAGGCCCGGCTAGGATCAATCGGCTAGTAGGCTCGCCTGCGAGGGTCAACCGTGTCAATGCCACGCCCCTACCCTCATGGTCCGAGGGACAGGATTCAGGCTGGCAGCGGTGCGGGTATAGTGTCTGGGTAGCCCTGGCGTCCCACTCCCGAGCGCATTTATTGCATGCCGGGTAGTGGGCGTCCCTTTGGGCTCCGTGGTGGGTGGGGAGCCCGGGCACTGAACAATTTAATAAACTACATGAATCCTGATAAACTAACTTCTTCAGGGGCCCCAACCCGGTCCCTATCTGAAACTATTGAGAAAGATCCAGGTAGCATTATTGCTAATAAGAGGCAGTGAACCGAACTACCATCAGGGCCAGTCCCAAGGTTCTTAATCATGCACTCAACAAGTGAAAAACCGATTGGAAAAATGTCACCCTTTTTTATCCAAAAAGGGTTGGATGGGTTAGAAGGTTCACCCAAGTCAGTTAAGAGGCTCCGTTCTGGAGACCTCTTGATTGAAACTAAAAATGACAGGCAATCAGAACACCTACTCCGAAAAACATCAATCGGAGGAATCCCTATAACAGTGACACCACACAGAACACTCAATTCATCTAGAGGTGTCATTTCGGAATGGGACCTTCTCGACGTATACGAGGAGGAAATCTGCTCCGAATTAAAACCACAGAGAGTCATTGCGTCAAGAGAATCACTGCGCGAAGGGATGGAAAAATTGTTGAAACCAGGAGCGTTATCCTGACTTTTAACACTCCTAAACCTCCTGATGAGATTAAAGCTGGATACATCAACTGTTCAGTGCGTCCATACATTCCGAACCCTTTACGGTGTTTTAAATGCCAGAAGTATGGACATTCTCAAATGGCCTGCCGTGGAGTCCTTGCATGCGCTCGATGCGGTGCAAAGGACCACGAAACAACAGCATGTTTAGCCGCAAAACCCACCTGTATTAACTGTGAAGGCGAACACCCGGCCTATTCACGAGCATGCCAGAGGTGGAAAGAAGAAAAAGAAATTCAACGGCTGAAGGCAGAGCTAAATATATCATACCAGGAGGCAAGGAAATCGGTCAAACCCCTGAATATCAACAGACCTACCTACGCCCAGAAGGTAGCAGGGAGATGTTCCGTCGGAACTCAGACGGACATGACCATTCCTCCAAAGGAGTCTTTCACTCCCATGGCGCGTTACCTTTTAAGTCCTCAAAAACCTGCGCAGAAGGACCAATCAGCTGCCACTCCTATATCGGTGCCTCCTAACGCTCCACAAGTTCCAAAGGTAACTATTAAAGAAAAGAATAAAAAAGGGGAAGTACCCCCTAGTACCCAAGAAAAGATGGATGTTGAGCAGAAGGAGGTACCCGAAGATTCAGTCTTGGAACTCTTTGCGGAGGAGGAAATGGACACGGGACAGCGTCCATTCTTCCCCAAAAAGGACAAATCCAAGACTGATAAAAGTAAGCCCTCAGCACCTCGGAAGCCGCCTGATGGACCCACCAAGCCAAAATAATGGCTAAATTCCTACAATGGAATTGTCGTGGATTCCGGCGAAATATAAATGACATCAAGGCCGTCCTGCAAAAGCACGAGCCAGTTTGCTTTTGCTTGCAGGAGACATACTTAAAGGCAAATGACATCCCACGATGCATAACACCACAATTTTTCGTAAGGATAGAATTGCGGATGGCTCTGTACATGGGGGAGTGGATATCCTTGTGGGTAACCAGACCCCAGTGCAGCCCTTACTAATTACAAATAACATAGAGGCTGTTGCAATTCGCCTTACGGTGGGATTTTTATTAACTGTGTGCTCTATCTATTTGCCACCTGGGACTGACATCTCCCAGGCAGACCTTGATGATCTTCTAACGCAGTTGCCTCCCCCTTTCTTACTTCTAGGGGATATGAATGGACATAACATCCTGTGGGGTAGTGCTAACATCAACGGAAGGGGACGAGTCATTGAGCGTATGCTCAATGATAATGACCTTTCCCTTTTAAATACTGGAACGAACAACTTCTTCCACATGCCTGCCCGTACTTTTTCTGCCATTGATCTCTCTATCTGCTCCCCTTCTCTACTCCCTTCACTCACCTGGGAAGTGGAGGAGAAACCATACGGAAGCGATCACTTCCCTGTGATAACCTTGTTACACAGTGGGAGACCATGTCTTCCCTTCAGGTTACCACGGTGGAAGATTGATCAGGCTGACTGGACTGCCTTCCAACATCAGGCAAATTTTGATCTTAGCACAGTCAGTCAAGAGCCTATCAATGATGCAGTTAAGTACATCACAGAACATATTGTCCAAGCAGCTGCGAATGCTGTTCCAAAAACATCTGCCCGGTTTCCACCATATCCCAAACCTTGGTGGAATTCACAATGCACAGCAGCCAAAAAGGCTCAAAACAAAGCGTGGGGGGATATTCCGCCGATATCCTACCACGACCAACCTTATAGCCTTCAAACGTGCATGAGCCAAAGCACGCTACATCCGTCGTCAGAGTCAAAAGGAATCGTGGATCCGTTTTACATCCTCTATTAACCAGTCTACCAACTCTAAGGTAGTCTGGGATAAAATCCGGAAAATGAAGGGAAAATATACATCCCACCCTTCCTCAATCCTAGATTATAATGGATGCGCTATCGCAGATCCAACTGCAATAGCCAATGCCCTTGGGGAAACATTCTCTAACATCTCTGCAACATCCTCGTGTTCCCCAGAGTTCCTGGTCCTTAAACATAAACTGGAAAAGCAAGCACTTAATTTTAAGACCAAGGGCCTCTATCCCTACAACGGGGCATTCGCTATAGAGGAACTGAAAAGAGCCCTCACTCTTTCCAAAGCAAGTGCTGTTGGACCAGATGGCATCCATTATGAAATGATTAAACATCTTTCACCAAAATCTATGGATTGTCTGCTCCTTCTGTATAACAGAATCTTTACTGAAGGGCAGTTTCCGGACTCCTGGCAAAAGGCAATCGTTCTTGCCTTCCCTAAGCCAGGAAAGGATCGAAAGGTCACCACCAACTATCGTCCTATTGCTCTGACTAGCTGTCTGTGCAAAATCCTGGAGAGAATGGTCAATTCTCGTTTAATATGGTATTTAGAATCAAATGACCTTCTCTCCAGCATCCAGTGCGGCTTCCGAAGGAACCGGTCCACTTTGGACCATCTTATTAGAATGGAAGCATCCATCCGGGATGCTCTCCTAAAACGGGAACACTTGGTGTCGGTGTTCTTTGACATTGAGAAAGCGTATGACACAACTTGGAGATTTGGCATTTTAAAAGACTTACATAGCCTAGGCCTAAGAGGGCATCTGCCCTTTTTTATTCAAAACTTTTTAGCCAATCGATCGTTCCAAGTTCGTGTGGGATCCTCACTCTCTCGCTCCTTTAGCCAAGAGGAGGGAGTACCACAAGGATCAGTATTAAGTGTCACGCTTTTTGCCAAAAAATAAATTCCATCACAGAACAACTTCCTCCAACTGTAAACAGTGCCCTCTATGTTGATGACTTTAGCATTTTTTGCCAGTCGTGCAACATGAGGGTTATTGAAAGACAACTGCAGAAAGCCATTGATAGTCTGAATTCCTGGGCACTTGCAAATGGCTTCAGGTTCTGGCCGGAGAAGACCGTTTGCGTACACTTTTGTCGCAAGCGTAATCTTCACCCTGAACCCGAATTAAGGCTCGGACAAAATGCTATTCCAGTAGCAGCAAACACAAAATTCTTGGGACTCATATTCGATAAAAAACTAACTTTTTTGGATCACATTCGTCAACTCCGCACCAAGTGCACACGTGGACTTAATATTCTCCGCTCGCTGTCCTCCTTATCCTGGAGAGCAGACCGATGTACCATTCTTCGACTTTACCGTGCACTAGTGCGATCCAAACTAGATTATGGGTCCCAGGTATATTCCTCAGCCCGAGACAGTGTCCTGCGGTGGCTGGACACCGTTCATCATCAGGCTATACGCATCGCTACTGGAGCATTTCGAACATCTCCTGTCCAGAGCTTATACGTCGAAGCAAACGAACCACCGTTATCACTTCGACGTAAGCAGTTGTCTCTAAAGTACGCCTTAAAACTGAAATCCCTGCCAGACCATCCTACGTGGCCATTCGTTTTTGAGCCACGATGGGAAAATTTATACAATACTCGAAAGACTGCCAATCGTCCTTTTGGTATTCGTTTCCAAGAGCTACTCAAAGAACTTAATATCAAGGTAGACACGGTTGCCCAAACATCAAAGCAACCCTTTCCACCCTGGCACGCTCGTGTCCCGGCATGCGACTTGTCGCTTAGAAACTGGGGAAAGTCGGACACTCCATCATGTGTCTACCTGCAGCTTCATTCAGCACACCGAACTGAATATTCTGACTTCGCGCCAGTCTACACCGACGGTTCGAAGTCAGAATCATATGTGGGATCTGCTGCTGTCTTTACAGACAGCACTATATCAGAGCAGATTTCCTCTGAATGCAGCATATTTACTGCAGAGCTGCACGCAATTGAGTTAGCCTTGGATCATATTAGTAAATGCCAATACCAACGGTTCATTTTATATTCTGACTCTCTTAGCGTGTTACAGGCTCTACTATCTGTGAGATATAATCCTCATCCAGTTCTGTCTAGCATTCAGCAGAAGATTCACGTTCTCCATGAACACGAATATAACATCCGCTTCTGCTGGATTCTCAGCCACATTGGGATTAGGGGAAATGATTTGGCTGACGCCGCAGCCAAATGGGCAGTTCCCAATAATAATCGCTGCCTGTTAGTCCCTTATACAGACTACAGGCAAATAATACACGAGAAAATACATTCCCAATGGCAGGATTCGTGGAATAGACAGACTGCGAATAAATTATATCAAATAAAGCCTGTAATTGAACCGTGGCAGTCTAGTCTGCGCAGGAATCGTAAGGAGGAAGTTGTTCTTGTCCGGACCCGTATAGGACATTGTCATTTGACACATTCTTTTTTGCTGAGGGGCTGATGACCCTCCTATGTGTGAATCTCGTGGCACAGTTTTATCAATTAGACACATTTTAATCGAATGTTCAGATTTTAGCAATATCCGTCTTACCGCTTTTAACCATCTGACTGAGCCTTATACACTCAGTCAGATTTTATCTGACAATGACAACGTGTCTGCTGTTTTTAGCTTTTTAAAATCAATAAATATTTTTAATCATATATAAAATTTTTACATTTTTCTTTTATATATTTGTTATACATTTTGACATGGTGACCTAACTAATTAGGTCACTGAAAGTTTAAAAATATTTTATAAATGACCTGGTCTTGGCGCATTATAGCCTTAGTAGCTGATGCGCCAATAAAACCAAAACAAACAAACAAACAATCCAAATAATTCATTTGGAAGTTGCACAATTTTATTATTGGTTTATTACAGATATCTCAAAGTTAAGAAAAGCACGTCTAATCGCTTTATACGCGAAGAAATATCTGAAGTTATGACACAATATTATCTAATCTCAACTGTGGTAGATAAAGCAATGATGAAACCATGAAAACTTAATGCATATGAAATAAAATATGGCAGAGCCACTAGTTGCACCTTGAAAAACATATGGAAATATTATCTCCACATCATTTTATAATCACGTTTGAATATTCCATGGTCTTGCTGGTAGAACACTGCATATAAGCACCATCCTCCACACACCGAGTTGAAAAGACTGCAATTGGAATGACGATAGGAATTTTTATGGCTCTTTTTCACAACGTGGTTCACTTAGTAGGTCTCAAGTCATCCTACTCCTCCTTTTCATACTGCTCCCATCACAACGCGAACAGTACGATATAGTGCGTTGTCCTGCTAATACAGGTATGGATCTTTCGAACATGCTGCCACAATGTGAATAATGGATTATTGTTTATACATAACGCCTAGATAGATCTCAGTATTTATGATTTTGTCCGAAACAACTTGACGGCACCAGACCTCACACTGCCTCCACCAAACTTCATCGTTGGGATGATGCACTCTGGCAGGGATTTTTCTCCGGGTATCCAACACTCTCAAGCACGACAGTGAGACTGGCAGACCATGTATCGTGACTCATCACCAAGAACAACACCAAACTAGACGGCTTCTGACATTAATCGGGGTGATTAGCGGCTTGAGAATGGGTGCCCAACCGTGATGACCCATATGGTGTTGAAACACTATATTCCAATCGTGTCACTGACGTGTGTTGTGACAACGCCGAACTACGTTTAGAGCAGACGATTCTTTACAGGTCTCTGCTGTCACGTTCTGTCAGTTTCGGGGTTTTCCGGGTCGTTTCGTGATGTCTTCACAAGAGTCCACATCTATTTGCTGATCACATCACCAATGATCGACCTAGAGATCTTCAGTGCTGTTGAAATGTTATATACAGATCGATTGCTTGTGTGGTACCCTATTATCCTTCCGCGCTGGAAGTCTGTTAATTCCATTGGCATTTTGCATACACAAAATGCCGAAGCCAACTTTGTAGTTGTCTTCCAGGTGATGCATGAGTTGGGGTCACTATCTATCAACATAACGATGTCCTGATATTAATGGTAGGGCAGTGTATATTAAATTGTAAATCGCATTCAAACAAAAATTTCCAAAGTAGAATTAGTGAGAAATATTCCAGAACCAAATTAAAATCAAGTGACTTTGATGTTAACATTTTGTAATTTCTTATAATATCCTTAAAAAAGCATTATTTTATACAGTATATACCAACATAAATTTCATCATTGACATTTTACGTAATCACTTTCCTTTATTTCTACTCTTATACAGTATAGCATATTGATCTTATAAACTATTGCTCAGTCAATAAGTGCTTATAAACTATTGCTCAGTCAATAATATTTTATTTTATTTAATTGCATTTAAATACGTACGCACACATACACAGACTCTGTCCCATTGTATGTCACTTTGATAGAATCTTTGATGCTATCGTACCCAATGCTGGGCAAATACTGTCCTATGGAAGTGTTAGGAAGAACTCCTTCGTGACAAAAGCTACCAAAAGAGGGCACGACTATCTGCTTACAGAGGATTGCTCGTAATTTCATAAAGCTCTGGTGCACTGTTTTAAACAATTACCAGTTCGCATTTATCACGTGATAGTGTGAACTGGGTGCAGTGTTTCGAGTAGTAAAAAATGTAATTGCTATTTTATCTTCTTAAATGGGTTTTATTTTCAACAAAAGGCTTTTAGATAGAGTGAACATTAGAAGGTGCTTGATTTAAATTAATGCCATCCTTTGCAAAGGTACAGAGTTTTATGCATGCGAATGGATCACTCCTTTGCAGTTGATCCTCGAGAGAATTTCTTTCATTTCTTACTTCCTGCTGCACCGTCCCCAGACTTTGATTCTTTTTCGATTTTATCTTCAGCTGCTTTTTCAATTTCAGGAATTTTTTTTTTTGATTTCGTCTTCTGCTTCTTTTTCCATTTTAGGAAGCTTTTTTTTGATTTCATCTTCTGCTTCTTTTTCTTGTTTAGCTCTGTCCCCCGAACCTTCTTCTTCTTCCTTTCCACCTCCTCCGGGAACCACCATGTTCGGAAGGAGCTGATTCCGATTTTTCTACAAACAGCATCAAAATGCAACATACCAAGAAAAGCATAGTGATCTTTCTGGCTGCCATTTTTCTCTTCGACAAGACTCTGTTCGAAAGTGTCTTCGTCGCTTATTTTATAGCCAATGTTCCGAATCAGTTGGACACCTGAATAAACATCCTCGATGACGTTCAAACTGAGTTAGAGTTCGTTGTCTGAACCAAGTAAAGAGAGTGAAGCAGTTATTGGTTCTTATTACGCATGCGCATCGAAATAATTTATCTGAAGCGTAGTAATAGATAGAATATGCGTACGCACCCAAAATCTTTATCATACATAAAATGATATATCTATCAGCTTGTGATTTTACAAGGAATCGAAGAGAAAAGGAACTAATATCAAGTTACTTGGAACTGTTGACTACACCATAGTTGGTGTGACGTATACAACTGTTAGATAGGAACCTATTGATATTTACAATCTTCAATAGTGATCATAGTGAAGTTCGCTATGTTCAAGGAAATAATGAGTTACGCATGAAATGAAGGGACTATGGTGCTCCTTTATTAAATTATTATGGCGAAGTCATAAAACAGTTGGATGAAAGAAATAACTTTAACATTGTTTAGTTTGACTTCAGTAAAGATTCTGTTACGGTTCCCTATGAAGGGCTATAATATAAACTGTAACAAACTGGTATTAATGGCAAGATACGTTGAATTGAGGGCAAGCTAAAAGATAGTAGACAGAGAGTGGTCGTAAATGTAAATATCTCATGGAGGACTTGTGCCACAAGTGAAGTCCCTCTGGGACCAGCGTTGGGGGCCATTTCTTTTTCTTATTCACCATAATGACATTGATGAGGGAGTTCAGAGAAAGTTATCAAAGTGTGTCGATGATTTAAAAGTAAGAAGAGTTTATAGCAACCAAAAACAGGCCATTCTGTTTCAAAATTACTCAGATGATCGACTGCGCAAAAGTTCTAAGAAATGGCAACTGAAGTTAAATATTAGGTTTTGGACTTAGGAATAGAAAGCCAGGAGTTACTTACAAGCTAGAACGAGTGGAACTGAAAGTTGCCCAGGACTAAAAAGACTTAGGGCTTTCGTAGTCGTGTGGTCAGGAGTGGGAGTGCAGTAGCACATGCTCTTTGAGTAGACCGGGATTCAAACCCCTGACGGCTAAATAGGATAGATCTGCCAACCCGCACTGGACCAGCGTGCAGATTATGGTCCATTTCCCTCACCATGAATTGTTGAGGAGGCTTCCATCCTGCAGTGGGTTGATAATGCCTGCAGTTTACCTTTTAAGACATGAAATTTTTCATGTAATGTAAACAGATACAGATGGCTAGTGAAAATGATGTCATTCTCCCTTTGTATAAGACGATTATATGACGACATTTAGAATATTGCGTTCAGGTCTGGAGAAAGACAGAACTTTTAGAAAAGGTTTAAACCAGAAAGGTAATTGGTGCTAATTGATGACAATATGAAGAACGACTTAGAAGGTGTCACATTTGCAAAGCTTGGCAAATATGCAGCTTATAGAAGACCTGATAGAAGTGTATAAGGCCCTAGAGGGAACCGTAAAATGAATAAAGGAGATACACCAAGCTTTCTTTTTTTTAATTACCTATGACAGTACATGTTTAATATAAAAAAACAACACAATACAAAGCATTTTAAGATTTTTTATTAAGCATTGAACATTTTCTGCAAAAAATATTAAAATGATTAATATTAACAACTATACTGATTTTTCATCAAAATATACTCCACGAGATTTTACCACTGCCTTACACAGCCGTGACATTTTTGCAATTACAAAAAAAATTTGTACAGTACTTTTATAACAGTGTCTTGACTAAGTGTCTAATATATTGCCTTGATTAACATCATTCCAAGCGATCTGCAAGGTTTCCCATAAATTTTGGGAAGATGGACAGATGATCCCCTCTGCCCACCTTCACAACGGTCTAGATGAGCCCATAAAGTCTTTACTAGGTTTAAGTCAGGCGATTGGGGTGCCCACACCATAATTTTCAATAGTCAATATACCCCTCCTGTTGTTTAGTTGCTATAAAGTCTCTGCAGAGCTTAGATTTGTACTTCGGTTCATTGTCTGGTAGTAATATACAATTTATTCCAGTCTATTTCATTATGTCAAGAATTTTTTTTTAGCCTTCTTTTCTTACAATTAACTCAATTCTGACGATGTCCCGCACTACAGAAAACAGAAGCAACCTAAAATCATAATGGAACCACTATAGTTTACAATATGACACCGTTTTGTTTCAGTTGATCGTCTCACATAAACTCTACACTTGTATCAAAATATTTCAAATTTGGATTCATCCATCCACAGTACGTTTTTCCACTCTTTAAATTGTTCAATTTTTATGACTGTTAGTCAAAGCCAACTGTTTCTTTCGATTTTCCGGTTTTAATAAGGGTTTTTGGAGGGTACTCGACCATGGAGTCCTTCTTGTTTAAGACAAATTTCACAGTGGAGATGTAGATACACTAGATTCTCTGTTCTTGTTGAACTCAGCTGGAATTTCAAATGCAGTATGTCGTCCTTTGGGTTTAGAAATCAGTGTTATGGTCTTATCTTGTGCTTCTGTTGTCAAGTGCAGTAGTCTTGATCATGATTTGTTCTTTAAACTGTCACTCTCCTTGAATAGTCGAATGTTAGTTTGTACCCCTTTAAATGAAAACCTAGTTTTCTGCCAATACTCCTAAAATGGAATAGCTTTCCTTTCTTTATACAGAGTTATAATGTCATTATCTACAACATTCTTTCACATTCAGGAGCCTTCTAAACCTTTCTAGAATATTTTCAGTTATTTAGAAAAATATTAAATATCTTAAATATCTTATATGTATTAAATGTCTAAGTGTTTTTGATGTTTATACGTAATAGAAAATATTTTAATAAAATTGCTAAATAAGTTGGTCCTATTTCAATAAAAAAATTAAATTAAGAAATATAAAGAAGATTCCAAATTTTTAGTATCAGTATTACTATTAAAAGCGACAAAGAATGCAAAAAATCAAGCTTATACAGCATGAGCCAAAAAGATTTTCCATTTCACTTATCCATCCACTCCAATAATTTCTCTAATTCTTCCTTGAATTTATTCAAATTATCCACTTTCACAACAACAGTTGGAAGTTTGTTCTAACAATCAACCACTCGCTGGCTAAAGGCAAATTTCTGCACATCTATTCTGCAAATGTCTTTCCTCAATTTGAATTTATGCCTCCTCATGTGCATACTCTAAGCAAGAGGAAGAATCCCATCAGCAGTAAGCTTGCTCAAGTCATTCCAAGACTTAAACATCTCAATCAGATCAACTCGCAAGTGCCTAGTCTCCAGACGCTGCAATTTACAGAAGGGCAGCCTTTCCTGGTAAGAGCACTTCTTTGTTCTCTTCAATAATCTCGTTGCCCTTCTCTGCACCAATTTCAGCAGTTCTGCATCCTTCCTAAAAATAAATCCTCCAGACCTATATGCAGTATTCAAGATGTGGTCTGATCATAGTCATATACAAAGGGATGGGATAATCACAACCTTATCTCAGCCAGCAAAATTCCTGTATATTTACAGGAATTTACAGGACACAACCCTATAAGCTGTTCTACTGAGAGAACTTCATATCTGGGTGCACAATTATCCTAAAGTTCTTTTCATTTTCTATTATCTAAGTGTAGTACCACACAGTTGAAGCATTACTCTAGGATTACTGCTACGAATTTGTCAATGTTAAACTTCAATTACCATTTCTCAGCTAATCCGCCTAATTTTAATAGATCTTGTTGCAGTAGCGTACCGTAATTGCTGCCATTAACCACCTTGCCAACCTTTGTATCATCTGCAAACTTGGTCATTAAGTCTGATATGCCTCCATCAATATCATTAATAAATACAGAAAACAACAATGGGCCTTGGACTGAACCCTTTTTTTTTATGAAATCCCCAAGCACCAGAGGTATTAGAACCTATAGTACTTGGTACCGTGCATGAGCTGAAGGTCGAGAAGATGAAAGAAGATACTTGTTGGGGAATTCCACTAATAACATTAGTCCACAAAGAGTAATGCCCACTGATAGCCACTCTTTCTTCTTCCGCTTAACTATTCCTTTATCCATAGCAGTAACTTTGCCCTTAATGCCACATTGCTGCAGTTCATACAGTAGTCTTTTATGTGCAACAGTATCAAAAGCCTTCCTGAAATCCAAGTATATGTATCAAAATTATTTTTTCATCCATTTCCTTTGTCACCGCATCATAGTATCTAATCAAATTGGTCACACGTAATCTCCTTTTATAAAGTTCAGTTATACTGAAGTATAACTGCACTCCTGTCAAGATGTCCTGCATTACTTCTTTAACCAGTGATTCTATTATTTTACCTGGAACAGAATTTAAGCTAACAGGTCTGTAATTACTCATGTTACCCTTTGCTTCTTTTAATAGAATTGGATAGTTTCGTACAGTTTGTTTACTTTTCGCTTGAAAAATTTCTCTTCTACTTTTCTCTCAGTTATCACAAAATCATTCAGCTGTTTGTTAGACCAATAAACTTCTGGCATCCACTTCTCTAAAGAATTCTTCATATGTCAATGCAGATGCAAAATACTTAAAGTTTACGGTTTTTTGTGAACCAAAGATTGGTAGCCGAGCATTCTGGTCTCTTGCCAAAGCTATTGACCGCAACTTTTGCCCATCTCTGCTCCCACCTCTGTCCAAACCAGATGGTTCTGTTGTCACTTCAGCCAAGGATAAAGCTGACCTGCTAGCATCCCATTTTTCTTCGAGCTCATGTATTAATGATCTTGGTAAAACACCTCCCACCATTCCTAACACGCTCCATTCAATGCCTCCTGTAGTCTTCCGTCAAAAGGATATCAGAAGGATTTTGATGAATCTTGATGTTAAGAAAGCTCCAGGTCCTGATGGTATTTCTCCACTTGTTCTCAAAACCTGTGCTTCTGAACTTACTCCTATTCTTTGCCGTCTTTTTTCATTTTCCTATTCCAAAGGTGTTTTTCCTTCTGCTTGGAAATTTGCTCATATCCAGCCAGTTCCTAAAAAGGGTGACAAATCCCTCCCATCCAATTATCGTCCCATTGCAATTACTTCTACTCTTTCTAAAGTAATGGAGAAATCAATTAACCGCCAACTCTTAAACTACCTAGAAACCTTCCGTCTGATCAACGATCGCCAGTATGGATTCCGTCAGTGTCGATCCACTGGTGATGTTCTGGCTTATGTTACCCATTTATGGACTAATTCAATGGAAAGGCTCGGTGAAACACAAGTAGTTGCTCTTGACATCTCAAAGGCTTTTGATCGTGTTTGGCATAAAGGTCTTCTAAACAAGCTTCCATCTTATGGTTTGCCCACTGTTTTTAGTAATTGGTTATCCAGTTTTCTCTCTGATCGCTCACTGAGGGTGATGGTAGATGGCTCTCTGTCTTCTAACTTCTCCACTAATGCCGGTGTCCCCCAAGGTTCAGTTCTTTCCCCCACTCTTTTCCTCTTGTATATCAATGACCTTCTTCCATTGACTGGAAATCCTATCCATAGTTTTGCCTATGATAGCACATTGCATTCAACTTTCCATTTTGAGAAACCTTGTCCAGCTCAATCAGCTTCAATTTCTCGAAAATCTGCTGCCAATTCCTTAAATGCCGATCTTCAGGTAATTCTCCAGTGGGGCAAAGACAACTTAGTTGATTTCAACCCTTCTAAAACTCAATCTTGTCTTATATCTCGCAAAAAGGATTCTTCTGCTCCTATGCTTATCTATGCTTATCTGACACTCCGATTTCTAGGCAAAATGATATATCTCTTTTGGGGATTACCCTGACTTCTAATCTCTCTTGGCACAAGCACATTACAAATATTGCTTCCTCTGCATCTAAAAAACTTGGTTTTCTCTTTCGCTCTCGGCGTTACTTTTCTCCCAAACAGCTGCTCACTCTGTATAAATCGCAAATCCGCCCTGCCATGGAATATTGTTCCCACATCTGGGGTGGTGCCCCCAAAACCTCTCTCAGGCTTCTTGATTCCATTCAGAAGAGGGCAGTTAGGTTAATTAATGATTCATCTCTAACAGAGTCTCTCCACTCGCTTTCTCATAGACGCACTGTTTCTGCTGCATGCCTCTTCTACAGATACTTCCATGGGCACTGTTCTTCTGAATTGGCTTCTATAATTCCCGCTCTCTCTTTCAAAACAGTCCGAACACGTGCCGCCACCAGCCAACATCCATTTACTGTCCAACTTCAAACCCACAGAACCAACTTTTCATCTTCCTCATTTATTCATTCAACTGCCGTTTTCTGGAACAACCTTCCTTCATACGTATTTCCTGAAAATTACAATCTACAGAAGTTCAAGTCCAATATCAACAAATATCTTCTTTCGTCTTCTCAACCTCCAACCCAAGCACGGTACTAAGTGCTATAGGTTATAATACCTCTCGTGTTTGGGGTTCTCATAAAAAAAAAAAAAAAAAAAAAAAAAAAATTCCGATCTATTTCGAAGTCCCTGCTAACGCAATTGCTCTGAGATGTTGCGAGATGCATTTTATTGTTTCCCAGCATAGCCTTGGGAGATCGTCCTCCCAAGTAACTTTTGAAAGATCTGCCTCTTTCTTGGGAGATCGTCCTCTCTGTAACTTTGGAAAACAGTGACTAAGCAGAAATAGGTTAATATTTGCAGAAACTGCAGATGGAGTAATTTCATAAAAGGAGCCCCAAGGCCTTGATGGTACATCGTTCAAAAACATGCTGCAGTTCACGGAAATCTATTGTTATTCACAAAAAGCGTGAAGGTTTACAATAGATTAAAAGGAAAATATTTCTCGAAAACATAAACTCACACAGTATCTCGCGTGTAGTGTTTCCGTGTCCCTATGGAACTAAGACTATCGGCAATACTGTAGAATAATACGAGTACGATGTTATTACGAGTATGACTTTTTATGAGAGCTACAGACCTGAAGCACTGCATGAATGCCAAGAGAAATTCACGGATGTGCATCCGGCTGATATTTTTTAAATGCTTTAATTCTTTCTATGAGTTAATAAAATATCGAATTTTTAAAACTGATTTTATTTCATATTTTATATCTCTAAGAAGAAAGGTTTCACATAAATGAAGACATCATTACAACTCACATAGTAATGTTTAATAACACTTCCAAGCCCAAAGACAGATTTAAGTTTAAAAATCCGAATCGTAGACAGCTTTATTAGAACTGTTCGGGAATAATGGAATCGTTTTGTTCTTTCATGCTTCTTATTCCTGTTTTCAAACGTCCAACTTTCTTGATTACAATGCACTATACTGATTGCAGTTCTTATGTTTGGTCAAATTGTCATATTAGAGCCACCCGAGACCTAACTCATATACCCAAGTGTAATATGTCCATAAATTGCATATGTCCGAGTTTCCTGGAGACTAACCTTGCGGTCCTCGCATTAGACTGACTAACTCGGGCACGGAATGAAAAAAGAAACACAAAAGTTGCTCACGTGCTTGACGGAATTCGAACCGGACCTTTAACATCCGGGTGGGGGATGACGATGATTATAATAACTAAACTCGAATGGATCGTAAGTTTGATTTGGATCATCTGCTTGCATTTCAACATCAGTCTTCCTCAACATTTCTGATTTTCAATAACGATCCATGATCTCTAATGACTGCATCTCCTTTTCATGGAAGCTCGCAAATCTTGTATTAGATCCTTTCTATTTGCCCTCGTGGATAGCGCGGTTGGTAGAATCACCATCTTCCGAACATAGGGTGGAAAAAGACCTAAGTTTGAAACTAATCATTGATGCGAAGAATTTTAATGAGCCTTTTTCGTAACATGGCTGATTTGGTCGGTCTCAGGCGGGGATAGCAGGTTTTATCTATTATAAACTCTGGTTTATCGTCCAGCAAACAGGAAATCGACCAAAGAACACACTCAATTTACAAACAGAATATACAGCGCAATATGGTCTAAGTCGTTGATGCGCCTGAAATCCTACAACAACCTTTCTATGGCTTTTAAAGATGAATCTTATACTTTTATACACGTATATTAGCAATGGAGTATTAAATTAAATTAATTTAATACTCCAAAGGTATTTGTTTCAGGATCTTATTAAACATAATATATTTATTAATGGTTAAGGCAAAGCTAAGTAATATTTGACAGGTGCTCTCAAAATATTACAAAATGAACTTGAAACCTTTATACAACAGTTTTGGTAAACACGACAGTTATGGCTGAAATGTTATCAGAAGCCCTGAATTTGCTTCAGTTTATCATTTTAAATGAAAAAAAAAAAATTAAAAGTTCACCAGGTGCAAACTAATATTTAGTTGATCCGCCTCTGGCCCTAATGGCAGAAGCACACCGTCGAGGCATTCACAAGATCAATTTCTGAAGATAATCAACTGATAGTTCGTGGTTCCAAACACAAATTATGAAGTTCACAAAGAGTCTTTGATTTCTTTCTGGCAACAGCAGATTCCACATGATGCGAACAGTTCTCTATAGGGTCACGTCCGGGCTGTTTCCTGGCCAGCTAACAGTTGTAATGGGTCGTTTTTCCAACCATTTTTTCACCTGTAACAAATGTAAACACATTACTGTCGAAACTCTAATGCAGAGAAATGAAGCTAAAGTAACTCCAGAAGTGCCTACTTACACTTTTCTCCCCATTGACATGGAGCAGAGTCTTCTTGAAAGATGCAGTTTCTTGGCAGGTTGAAATGGTCTCTAATGGTTGGTAGCATTTGCCTTCCAATATAGCCAGGTATCCATTGGCATTTACGGAACCTTTTATAAAGTGCAGGTGATCTACCCCGGGATACGAAATGCACCCCCAATATCATTTGGCTGGTAGGGAATTTCACTGTAGACACCATACAGTCTGGATGGTATTCTTCACCACGTCTACGGCGAATCGTTTCTCTCCATCAGAACCATGCAGGTTGAATTTCTTCTCATCCGAGAAAATAAATGACTTCCACTAAGGACGACGGGCTATAAGTCTATTTTTGAAGAGGCGTCTTCTAACTGTTACTGCACTTGCTATCATTCCTGCGTGTTCTTCCCCATTCTCTTTTCAGCTCAGACGAAGAAACTTTACGGTTTTTAAGACATAAGCGCTTCAAAACGCTGTCCTGTTTTTTCGTAGAGACTCGTTTGCGTCCGGTTCTTTTTTTTTTTTCCTATCATCAGAACCTGTATTCTTGAGTTAGGAAAGAAATCTAGTCACTGTCGACTGATTACAAGACACTCTATAAGCAATATGATGGGAAGAACACTCTTCCTCACGTAAAGCAACAATAGCACTCTTTCTTCGTGGCGTCAACTGCACGTAACTCGCCATCCTGACACAAGCAAGGAATGGCTGCAACTCTTGCAAAGCGTGCTTATATATCTGAAATTAACAGCTGATGCAATACTGCATCATCTCCTACGCGTGTCAATCTTATCTGATGTAATCTATAAGAAATATTGCCATATACTTACGTTATTCGGACGACAATTACAATTTTAATGGGTGATGCACTTGCTTTGAACATCAGTATAAATAAAATGCAATCTTTCAGCTTTGTGAAAAGATCACTCAGTGTAAAAACTACCACGCTCGCAGCATTTTCTCCAACTTTCTTTCCAATCAGTGAATTCACTTTGGTAAATATCAGGAGTTTGACGTTTACGCCAATGTTTAATGTCAGAAATTCGTTCCATATCACTCAAACACCTTATCACACAGGTGTGCCTTCAGTCTACCAAATAAAAAAATTCTGATGGGGCGAGGTCAGAACTATAAGCTGGGTGAGGCTTTAGGCTTCACCCCAAATCGGGCGATCTTTGACAGCGTCATCTGTGCTGTGGGCGGCCTTGCGTTATATTGATGAAACTTGATGTCCTGCCAATTCAGTTCAGGTCTTTTCAAGAAGCTGACCATAAGTTTTGTTGATGATCCAGAAGGTTTTGGCTTTTTATGTACAGGTTATGTCGGTTGTGCCTATTTCATGAATTGTCGTTTGGTTTGTGCTTCATAATTGGAGAGCCGTGTCTCATCACATCTAACGATGCCTTTGAAGCACACAGGCCCTCCAACATCAAACGTCTCCAGAAGATCTTCACAGATCTCTTTTCTTGCAGCCATCATCTCTCGTGTGAGCAACTTATAAACCCACCGAGAACAGATTTTCTGTACCCCAGTCTGTTGATGATGGTCAAAACACTTCCTTCTGAAATTTTCTCAGCATTCATCGCTTGTCTGGTGGTTACCCTCCTGTCATTTCGAATGAGCTGATCAATGAGTTCTTCGTTTCTACTGTTTGTGACAGACGTTTGTCCTTGATGTAGAAATCACCTTACCGATACCGATGGAGCCACCTCTGTACAATACTTCGATCAATTGTCTGGTCCTCATATACCGCCAGGAATTTGCGATGGCTAAATGTGGCCGACTAATCATTCGATTTGAACAGGAACTCCACACACACCTTTTCCGGAAACACGGCTGTCACTTTGTCCATCCATATCTTCAGATCTAAAAACACCAGAAAAATTATATTCGGTGCGTTAATGGTTAATTTAATTAATAGGGAAAAAAAAGTGTACATCATGAATTCCCTCCCCCTGTTTCCTGTGCACGCGCATGTGTGAGCAATTGCGCATTCATTTCGGACTGCCAATGAATACTGGACTAGACTTATAGGTGTATTGAAACTGCCTGGTGGTTGTTCACGGGTGTCCAGTAACTGTTTCAATTGTTCCATAAAGCTAAAGTTCCTTTGAACGTTTTAAAACATCCACTAATCGGAACATAACTTCGACTGCATGATGAGGCAAGCATGTCCTCAAATTAAGCAAAACATCGTTTGCACACGCTCTGATCGTATAATTGTTTTGACTAGTGTTATTCGAAGACAACAGCGAGCAAAACCTGTAGTTACGCAGAGCAAATGCGATTAAGGAGTCTGTATTTTTCGTTATATTTTAAAATTCAATTATGTCAAACATTGAGCTAACTTCTGGAGTTCTGGAGACCCCAACTCTGCCTCTAGCGGATATTAGAGGCAAGTGTGGATGTAATTAGACAAACAGTTCTTCAATTTTCTTCATCATGCTGTAAACGCGCTTAACTCTGCACGAAGTGTGGCCCCGAGTGCCAAGCGATTTTCATAAGTGATTTATAGTGCTCTTTTTCAGTGATTTAGTTATATTTTCTTTCCAGTGCTTTTCTCATTCTCATTTCTCTGTAAGTGGTTCTGTACTTAACAGATCCTAAGTAAGAACCCAGAAAGGAAAATTACCTTTCTTTTCCTAGTATATTTATTAATTTTTGCACTAACAAACTAACCTCTCCAACCGCTTGGCCACTAGGTGGCACCGCTCCTGCCTCCACGTGGCGGGGCCGGAAATCTGGGAGGAAAAGCTTTCACTCTCAGGGCTAAAAGGAGCAACGATGGACAAAAATAAACAGTCCTCGTGTGGATCTTATGATTCAGAGCTAGACAAACATAATCCAGATCATGACGACACAAATGTATCCCATGCTAAGAGACAAAAAAAGAAGGAACGGATAAGACCACACCACTCTTTCTAATACTACACTCCTCCACAGACCAACCATTGAGTAAGCTGTCCCCATTTTTGATACAGAAATGTCTTGAAAATGTAGCTGGCCCTCCAAAAATGGTTCGGCGATTTATTGATCGAAATGACTGAACATAGACATGCTGAGAGGCTATTGAAAATATCTACTTTCGGTGGAATTCCCAAGAAGGTTACCCCACATGCCACCTTAAACTCCTCTAAAGGGGTAATATCAGAGTGAGATCTATTAAACGTATCAGAGGATGAACTTGTGCAGGAACTAAGAGATCAAAACGTGGTACAAGCCAAAAGAATTGTTATTAAAAGAGATGGAGAGCCTGCCCCCACACGGACGGTAATCCTAACATTCAAAACACCAAATCTACCTACTTCTATTAAAGCTGGTTATCTTAGATGCCAAGTAAGACCATACATTCCAAATCCAGTCCGGTGCTTTAAGTGCCAAAAATTTGGTCATTCCCAAGCTGTCTGCAGAGGTGTAGCCACTTGTACTAACTGTGGATCAAAAGAGCATACACACACAAATTCTAACACTGAAGTGCAAATTTGTCCTAACTGCCATGGTAACCACTCTGCCTTCTCTAAGGAATGCCCTCAATGGAAAAGAGAAAAGAATATTCAAAAACATAAGATTGAGCAGAAAGTATCCTGTCAAGAAACTAAAAGACACTTTGCACTACCTGCTAAGTCACCTACATATGCTTCAGTTACCCAACGGCTACGCTCAGTAGAAACTCAGACAGACTGCTCAGTCCCTGCAAATATCTCAATATCTGGTTGGGCTAAATCACTCCTCTCGTCATCAAAGGAAAAACCTATTCCGAAATATGCTATTCGAGAAGCAAATACTCCTGTAACAATACCTCCGGATAAGAAGCCTAATGAACAACCAAATGAACGAGCCAAGACTCCTGAAAGAAGCAACACTACTAAATTTATATCCGATACCATGGATATTGATGAAACGATAGATGAAGATGATTCAATTCTTGAGATTCATCCAGAGGATGACATTGACACGGGTAGGCCAGTCTTCCCAGAAAAAGAAAAAGCAAAAGTAGACAAGCGCAAACAAAAAAAATCCGCCGTAAGAACCCAGACCCTCCTTTTAAAACCAAACAATGCACACAGTGATTCAATGGAACTGTCGCGGATTTCGTGCTAATTTAGATGACCTCTACGATCTCCTAAGTGAATATAAGCCCGTCGCAGCATGCATACAAGAAATAAACCTGACGAATGCAGTATCTATAACAATTAAACACTTCACTATGTATAGAAAAGATAGAAACTGCTCTCATGCAGCACACGGATGAGTACCGCTGTTAGTAAACTCTTCAATTCCCTCCAGACCTGTTCCTTTGCAAACACCGTTGGAGGCAATTGCAGCCCGTATTACCATTGGCTTAACGATAACATTAGTCTCATTGTATCTCACCAAACCACGCTTACACGCTTGCTGATTTAGATGACCTAGTAGGACAAATACCTGCTCCTTTCTGTATTCTGGGTGACTGGAATGGCCATAACCCTCTATGGGGTTCTCAACAACTTGACTGCAGAGGGTAAATAATTGAGAAATTCTTGGATAAACACAATCTAACAATATTAAACACAGGTGATCACACATATGTTCATGTACCATCTAGCTCAAGCTCTGCAATTGATCTAACGGTATGTTCTCCAACAATATTTCCTCTCATAGACTGGACAGTTACTGGCAACAGTCTTGGTAGTGATCACTTTCCGATCATCTGTAATTTCTGTACAAGTTCTCCTCCGCTCAACAGAATTAGAACAATTTGGAAATTTGACAAGGCCAACTGGACTAAATATCAAGAAATAGCTCATTTAGATTCCACTATCATTGCTACTGACAAGATTGATTTTGCAGTAAGCTATATCACAGAACGAATAATGACAGCAGCTGAATCCGCTATCCCGAAATCATCATTTAAAATCCGACTCCATCCAAAAATGTGGTGGAACGAAGCATGTAGCATTGCTAAAAGAGAAAGAAATAAATCCTGGAATCAGTTTAGAAAACATCCAACCACAGCCAACCTCCTACAGTTTAAAAGAGCAAGGGCTAAGGTTCGTTATATAAGACGAATGAGTAAAAAAGAAGCATGGGCACGCTATGCTGCCGCAACAAACAGATTCACAGATACTGCTACAGTCTGGAAAAAAATCAAACGTATCAATGGCAAATACCCACTTGCTACTGCTCCGATTCTATTTCTAATGCATTCGGCTCGTCTTTTGAATCACTCTCAGCTGTTTCCGCCTATGAACCAGCCTTTCAGATGCTAAAACGCAATACAGAAAAGTATAAACAGAATTTTAATACCGCTCTCAAACATTCATGCAATCTGCCGTTGACCATGACTGAATTGCTTAATGCGCTCACAAAAATGAAAAACAGTGCCCCAGGTCCTGATGGAATTTATTACGCAATGATTTCCCATTTAAGTGAAAGATCATTAAGTGCTCTCTTACTACTCTATAATAGAATTTTCTTAGAGGAATATTACCCCACCAGCTGGTGCCATTCTTATGTGCTAGCCTTCCCAAAACCAGGAAAAGACCACACAGATCCAACAAACTATCGACCTATCTCCTTAACAAGTTGCTTGGGAAAAACAATGGAAAAAATACTTAACACCCGACTAACGTGGTATTTGGAGACTCAAAACATTCTGAGTCCAAGCCAGTATGGTTTTCGGAGAAGTAGATCGACGCTTGATCTCATTATCAAAGCGGAAACAAATATTCGGAACACCTTTCTAAGAAATGAACACTTTGTTATGATATGCGTAGACATCGAGAAGGCATTTGATACAACTTGGCGTTATGGGATTCTTCGGGACTTACATAACTCTGGTCTTCGGGGTCATCTTCAGAAATTTATTCAGAACTTCCTATCTAACAGATCCTTCCAAGTTCTCTTCCACTCGTCACTTTCTGGAACATATGTTCAAGACGAGGGAGTTCCCCATGGCTCAGTGCTGAGTGCAACACTTTTTGCCATAAGAATTGATTCTATAACCAATTGTATACCTAACACAGTTGATGCATACCTGTATGCTGATGACCTTGCCATCTCATGTTATTCTCAAAATATGCGATTTATTGAGAGACAAATACAAGGCACCATTAATAGAATAGTCTCTTGGGCCAAAAACAATGCTTACAGAATTTCTAAATCGAAAACAAGTGCAGTACACTTCTGTCGTAAACGTTCATTACATCCTGATCCAAACCTTCAGTTAGACTTCCATTGTATTACATTTCAACCAAGTACTCGTTTTCTGGATTAATACTTGATAAAAAATTAAACTTCCTTGAACATATAAAATATATTCGTACCAGCAGTCTTAAGAAACTAAATATTCTCAGAGTAATTTCCTCTATGTCATGGGGTGCAGATCGGTACACGTTGCTACATTTATACCGCTCATTAATTAGATCCCGCTTTGACTATGCATCCCCCTCATACGCCTCAGCCAGGCCAAGTGTACTGAAATGGCTTGATCCCATTCATCATAGTGCACTTCGAATAGCACTGGGTGCCTTTTGTACATCCCCCATTTTAAGTCTATATACGGAAGCCAATGAACCGCCGCTAGACCTTCAGCGACAAATTCTTCTCCTAAATTATGCCGCTAAAATCAGCAGCTTTCCACATCACCCGATATGGCAATATCTCTTCAGACCAAAATGGGAAAACCTCTATCGTACTAAATCACGTCTCAACAAACCATCTGGCATTAGGTTTCAAGCTCTAAACACTAGCTGGGGACTCAACATGAATAACATAATGCAGGATACTAGCATGCAAATCCAGCCATGGTAAATACCCACGATACATATTGAAAAATACTCCCAGAAATGGGGAAAGAATAATCTTCCAGATATTAACATCAAACAATTACATCTGGCACACTCCACTCAGTTTAGGAGTTACGCACAGCTATATACAGATGGATCAAAGACTGCTAGTAAAGTTGGTACATCTGTAGTCCTGCCGGATGCTATCATCGCCAAACAGCTCCCTTCAGAATGTAGTAATTATACTGCTGAGTTGTATGGTATTTTACTAGCCCTGGAGAAAATAAAAGAAGCCTCATATACTCAATCCATAATATATACCGATTCATTAAGTGCCGTGAATTGTATGCAATGTAAACGCCCCAACAGTCATCCTCTGGTACAACAAATCTGGACTCAGTTAATGGCAATTCATGCACGTGGTCACCGCATAACTTTTTGTTGGATTCCTGGACACTCTGGAATCCCAGGAAATGAACAGGCAGATTTAGCTGCCGAAAATGCTTCAAATCCTATTTCTTCCAATTTTAGGACACCTTATGTTGACTATAAATCCATTATACAGCAGACCTCTAAAGAACAGTGGAAATATATATGGGAAAAAGAAATAAATATTAAACTTTTTGAAATAAATAAAGAACCCAAACAGTGGCGCTCCAGTCTGAGAGGAAATAGAAAAGAAGAAACTGTACTAGCACGACTGCGCATTTGTCACACATACCTCACTCACAGTTATCTATTAAGAAAGGAGGATGCCCCACAATGCAGTAACTGTTCATGTCCACTCACTGTAAAGCATATCGTTATCGAATGCCCACTATATTTAAGAGAATGAAAAACTGCTTTCTCCTTACTTTCCAAAAATTGCAATCAATTAAAACTACATAATGTTCTAGAAGATCGTCAAGATATGGATGACGTTTTTGTTTTCCTAAAATCAATTGATAAATATCACCTTGTTTAAATTTTTATCAGAATCGGCATCAACAACAAAGATATACTAGTCAGAAATCAGTGCATTATAGCCACAGTTGCTGATGCACCAACAAACCTAACAACAACAACAACAACAACAGCACGAAGTGTGGAAAGTTGAAAAAGCTAGTCCACCTAGCAAACTCATTTCAATTTAAAAGCAACTGCAAATTATGCAAACAAAGAGGAAAATATGTTAAAATATTGACCCATTTTCCTCCTTGATCATTTCACCATTCGTATCCTATCTATTTACCAACCGGACGCCCGAATAACCAAAGCATATTCTAATTAAGAACACCCAGGATGATGCGCAATATGGTTTAATTCCATAATCAAATATCCATGGGAAAAAACTAAACTCAAAGAATTCGTTTATAATTTAAATCGTAATTTTGTTCTTTTATAAGATACCCTGCTATCAGTAATTCTAATTTTACATCGTTCTTCCAAAACTCATCATATGAATAATTTTACATCGATTTTTATGTATAAATCGGGATGAAATGCATCAATTGTAACAATTTGAACAAATATCAAAGTTTTGGTCTGCAATATATCCTTCGCAGCTGTATCTTATAATAAAATTGCTATGGAGACTATTAAGCAGTATGAAAAACTGTTACTTAGATGTGGTTGAAAAATGAACAAATGACAGAAGTAAAAATATGCAAAAGAATATGAATTTATTTGGGTTTCAGGGCTACATCACAGTTTAACCGCTAAAAAGTAAAAAGATGCTTTTACATGAAACATATTTAGCTTAAGAAGACTACATTTTCTTGTAATTCAAATACGTTCTATTTACCCAGCGTTTTCATCTGTCTCTGCCTTCTCGAATCTTATCGTCAATTCTCTCCAAGTCTTTGTCAAGCGTAATTCTAACTCCTCTATACTTTTCTGAAGTTTTTCTTTAATGTCTTTTATTTCTCTCTTCATCGTTTCCGTGTGCTCGTCCAGGTCGTTTTTCATCTTTTCTTTCAGGGCCTGTATGTTTTTATCATACTTCTCTTCGATTTCTTCTTTTCCATTTCTAATTTTTTCTTCCGTTGTCGATATCTGTGTATTATACTTTTCTTTCAGGTCTTGTATATCTTTGTCAAACTTTTGTTGAATTCTTTCCATATTTTCTGTAAAGTCTTCCGTTCTTCTTTCATCACGGTTTCTCCTCACAGGGGTTCCTGCCACCAGTGTTACAACACAACAGAGTAGCAAACCTTGCACTGCAATCATGTCAAAGTCCGTAGAAGAACTGAAAAAAAAGTCTTACCAAAAATACAACTAATTGAGAGGGACGGTTCTACGTATTTATAGAAAATTGACGAGTCATCAGTAACAGGTGGGTAATGACCTCCAACAATCACATGACGCAAGTGAGATAAGCAAACGGAAGATGTGATTGATTCTCACCACAACTGCGCAAATATTAAGTGAAGGGTATTTTTGTCATCCAGTTTCCTTTTATAGCACGCAGGTTCACTTTTTTTTTTCATTTCTCTTATGACGGTGCACATCTGATAGGTTTTTGGGAGGAAACTATACACCATTGTGCCAACTATTTTGAGCTCTAAATGAAGGTACCCGGAAGCTCTAAAGCTTCTGGGTACCTTCATTCTCGGAAGCTGTTTATTAGCGTTTACTTACACGGGATATTTTTAATACCAAACCTACAACACTGCCCAGACTATACAAGTCCCCTCGGCCCCCTTGTGCCAAGCGTTCCGTGGCCAAGCGATCCCAGTGCGTTTATCAAAGCGAACTATCTAAAGAGCTTTTGCCATTACTTATTCTGTTTATTTCTGAATGCCATTTTCCTCATTTTATATTGCAGTTGCTCTTTCGTTCTACAAGAAGTAAGCAAAGGCCCAGAAAGGAAAGACACCTTTCTGTTTCGTTTTTTTTAACACTAACAAAACTAATGGACGCTTGGTCACCTCGTGGCACTGCACCTGCTTAGCCATGGCGGGGCCGGTAGCCTGGGTGGAAAAGACAAACCCCCAGGGCCAAAAGGAGCCATCGTGGATAAAAATACTTATCCACCCTTAGAGCCTTCGAGCTCAAAGAGAAAATTACATCGACCATGACTCCAATCACGACTTAGGAAATAATAATACAAAGAGACAGAAGAGTGACAGACTGGAGCAACTCTGCCCATCTTTTCTAATTTCCCACTTCCTCACTAGCCTATGAGCAAACTGTTTCCCTTTGTGATTCAAAACATCTGGAAGGTGTTGCAGAATCTCCTAAGACCGTTAAGAGACTTTCAATCAGGAGACATATTAGTGGAAACTACTAAATACAGACATTCGGAGAAACTTTTACAACTTACAAACTTTGCTGGTATCCCATGAAAAATATCTCCTCGCGCAACCGTAAATTGCCACATCTCTTTGATCTCCTGTCTTAGGTCCGTGTACTTCCTGATTTTTCCCTCCATGAGTTTTCTACAGGTTGCCAATGTTCGTTACCACTATGTCAATCAGATAGGCAACCTTTTCTTTCTTGTCAACAAGGGTTATGTCCAGTCTGTTGTGCGAGATTGTCCTATCCGTTATTATGGTGCTGTCCCAGTACAGCCTTTGGGTTGGGGTCTTTAGTGCTACCTGGGGTTCGTACTTGTAGTACAGTACGCTCTCTTCGATCAACTGGTGCTTCCTTGCTAGCTTCTAATGTATTATCCTGGCTACCTGGTCGTGTCTATGAGTGTACTCAGTCTGGGTGATCACCTTGCACTCCGCGGTGATGTGTTGGATCGTTTCTGAGGCCAGGTGACATCGTCAACATGTGTCATCGGACATTCCAGGCTCCTTTGCGATGTATTTTCTATAGTTCCTGGTGTTGATTACCTGGTCTTGGATGGCCAGCATGAATCCTTCAGTCTCGGGGAAGAGCGTCCCACTTGTGAGCCATGCATTGGAAGCAATCGATGTTATCGATGTGATCTTGATGGAGGTCATTGTAGTGTCCGCCATGGAGTGTCTTCTTTGCCCATCTTTCTATTTTCGTTTCTTGTACCGTTTGAACGGGAGGGGGTTTCCTCGCTTAGGTTCAGTGGGATATACTACTTATCTAGCTTCCTTATGGCCTGGTGGAGTGGTGCTGTGTTATTCTCGAAGTAATCCTTCAGGTTAGCTATAGCTGTTTTCTGTTGTTCTGTCAAGTCTATCAGGCCCCTTCCTCCCTCTTTCCGAGGGATTGATATTCTTTCCACTGCTGACTTCGGGTGGTGCTGGAGACTATTGGTCATCATTGTCCTTGTCTTTCGCATGATATTTCTAGCTCGGTGTTAGTCCAATCTATAACCCCGAATGTGTATGTTATTACTAGAGCTGCATAGTTGTTTATTATTATTATTTCTGTCTGATGGGGGGTTCCACCCCGTGACGGATACTGATACCGAGTGGACAAGGTGGTTGTTATATCTGATGTTACTTTTGGTTGAGGAACTCTATTACTATCCTACAGGTGTTTGGGATTGCGACTTTCTGGAGTTTCTTGTAGGTGTTCTCTGGGAGACCTATTGCTGCTAGGCTGTTATTTAGGGTCTTCGGTGTCATACCCGTGGTTGACACGATGATCGGGGTGGTCGTTACTTGTTACATATGCCACAACTCTCTGATCGCCAGTCTTAGGTCTGTGTACTTCTTGATCATTCCTCGTGGGTTTTCTGGAGGTTGACAGTGTTGGGCACCGCCATATAAATCAGATAGGTACCCTTTTCCTTCTTGTCGACAAAGGTTATGTCCGGGCTGTTGTGCGAGATTGTCTTGTCCCGTTATTATGACGCCATCCCAGTACAGCTGGTGGAGTTTCTAGTACGGCCTGCACTTCATGTTTGTAATACGGTGAGCTTTCTTTGATCAACTGATATTTCCTCGCTAGATTTTGATGTATTATCTTCTTGACCTGATCGTGTGTATACGAGTGTACTCCGTCCGGGTAGTCACCTTTCATCCTGCGGTGATGTGTTGGATCATTTCTTAGGCCAGATGGCATCGTCGACATGGGTCATCTGACCCTCCGGGCTCCTTGGCGATTTATTCTCTATAGTTTCCTGTGTTGATTACCTGGTCTCAGATGACGAGCATGAATACTTCCGTCTCGGGGAAGAGCGTCTCGTTCGTGAGTCATGCGTTCGAAACCATTTTATCTATATGGTTTTCATGGAGGTCATTGTAGTGTCTACCATGGAGTGTCTTTTTTGCCCATCTTTCTAGCTTCATTTGTTCCGTCTGCGCAGGAGGGGACTCCTCGCTTAGGTTGAGTGGAATATGTCGCTTGTCTACCTTCCTTAAGGCCTAGTAGAGTGCGGCTGTGTTTTTCTGGAAGTAATCCTTCAGGTTAGCTATCGCTGTCTTCTGTTATTCGACGAGGTCTTATAAAATAACAAAATTGCGAATTTAATAAACGAATTCTTTTAGCTTTGTTTCTTCCCATGAATATTTGATTATGTAATTAAACGATATTTCGCATCTTTCTGATGTTACTAACTAGAATATGCTTTGCTTATTCGGGCATTCGGTGGATTATAAATAGGATACGAAGCGTAACTACTGTTTTGCCTGCTGTTGTCTATCTAAAATCAGTTGTGGTATTTGTGATATTTCACACATTTCGGCCACAGCATTTGGCTCAGGCGCCAGACTAAAATAAAGTATCTCTCTCTCTCTGGCAATTAATTCAGGATATATAACATTTGTATAGTTATTAATATTATATTTGCCTTATATTTATTATATTCAAATATTATTTGGGTATGTTTTCCTCCAACGCACATTTTTGGCCGCTTGAAGTCACTACTATCATCATCCTTAAATAGTTTGTGGTTGAACAGTATGCATTCCTCCATGTGATTATTTTTGAACTCGTATGGTTAGTTTCAATCATATTAAGTTCTCCTCTCTAACTGTTTTGTCCATATTTTCTTTCGCTTTAACTATCCCTATATTTCTTATGTTAATAGTTCTTTCGCTGTCTATATATTTTTACTTTCGTTCCTCTGTCGTGTCAACCGCAAATTACATGTATGTTTTATATATCCCCTCATATACTTTATCCCACTCTAAATTTATTCCCTTCCTTTTCTCCTTAATTTTACTGTGACATGTACTTTATGTTAGAAACAGAGGACAATATATTGTCGTTTTTTTCGTGCAATTTTGGTGGTTGATACTTGAAGATACGCCAGGATTGTTCGATATGCGGCAATATACTTATATATGTGTATATATTTCTATCTTACGTTTAAAATGTATTATTTTTTGTTTTTTATTATTATCTTTTTATTTTTTCAATTTGTTACTATACTATCTCCTCTCATCACACCATTTTGTCTTCCTCCATTTTCCTCTTTCTTTTCTTTTCTCTTCTCCACAATTTATATTAGTACTTAACACGAAATGTAATAAAACCTATAGTACTGTGTGTGTGTGTGTGTTGGTTGAAGGTTAACAATGCAAAATACATTTGTTGATATTACTTCCTTCGTGTTTTTCTTCCTACATTATTTCTTACATGAAAATTACAATCTACACCTTTCTGTTGATTGTCTAAAATTCTTAATCTCTGAGAAATTCGAGCTTGACTGTAAATATTTTTACAGATGTAATGATCAGCTCAACTGCCATTTCCACTAGACTTTCTGCTGAGAACAGTTAAGGGACGTATTTCATTTACCCTCGTCATTTATATTCACTCATGAGAACTCGCTATCTTCGTTCTTAACTCTGTTAGTGCTTTCTCATAATTAGCTTTCCCAGTCTTATCCCATCAGTGACTTTGTTACATATTCTCTTATAATGTTCATACTCACGTGATTGTGTTTAACTGTCCTATTCATTCATATATATTTTTTCTTTAAACTGTTAACCTCACTTATCATCCATTTTAGCATCTTACTTTTATCGTAGTAGTAGTTGTTGTTGTAGTAGGGTTTTAGAAGCATCAGCGACTAAGGCCACGTTGCTCCGAGGATACTGTCTGTAAATTGCGTGTGTTCTGTGGTCGATTTTCTGTTCACTGGACGAAAAACCCGAGTTTGCAGGAGGAAAAACCATTGGACACTCGCCTGAGACCGACAAACTCAGTCAGGTTGTGAAAAAGGCCCAAAAATTCCTCACGTCATCGACGGGACTCGAACTCAGGTCTTTTCCGCCCGGTGTGGGCACGACGGCGATTCTACCAACTGTGCTACCCACGAGGACTGCTTTTATGGAATTTGGTCAACAACAACAATAAGAATGCATTTGTGACTTTGAGGATGTCTCTTGAATAATTCCCATAGTATATTTGTATCTGAACCCAAAGAATACGCAAATCCATTGTAGTTCCCTTCCTTGAAATTAAAACCCTCGCCTTTACCATTTATCCCACAGGTTTCTTTAGATACAACTCATTTTATGGTCTTCTGCTCTTCTTTTTCCTACGGTTTCTTTCTCCTAAGGCTTCTTAGTGAGAACCAGATCTATGATATTAGAATGCTCTATATTCACTCCTGCACATGGGTATAAGTAGCAATCAACCAGTTTGTCCGAAAACTGTTACCATACAGGATATTTCCCGTCCCCATATTTCAGTCTATAAGAAGTAGGTGAAGTCGCCCGTAACGAAACAGTCGAACTGACTACGACGTTTGATCTGCCTAAAAGGTTTTTGTCAAAAACAGTCATTTGGTCTGTAACGTACCTCTACTCTCATCTTCCCTTTACTGTAAGTCATTTCGCACCACACTGACTCGACGTCCACTTTACTTTGATCTGAAACAGGGAATATCCTTGCCACCTTCATCAGGCAGTATTTGATGAGATGCATTACTCCCCCGACCCTCCGTCCTTCTCTCTATCTCCTTAACACCCATTATTCACCAAAATGAAATTCTTCATCTCATATCTCTAAGTGGCATCACGTTTCAGTAAACTCAGCTACATCAGATATAGTTGATCTGATCAAAAGCTCAAATTGATTTAATTTGTTTACAATACTCCTGGCGTTAGTTTTCTTGTTGGGTTTTTAGGGTATCAGTGCCTTAGGCCATAATGCATCGTATATATTATGTCTGTAAATTCTGTGCGTTCTGTGCTCGATTTTCTGTTTACTGGATGAAAACGCCCTGTCCGGGAGAAAAACAACCCTGTGGCCTGTTCCCTTTGCGTCAGACCAACTGACTCAGCTAGTACTGAAAAAGCCAATAAAAATTATTCACGTCATTGACGGGAGTCGAATCTATCTATTTTTACATGGGGTGGGGGAGGACGGCTATTCTAGTAATTGTGCTACCCACGACGTCTTTAGTTTCGTGCTCTTTTTTGCTTTTGACAGCTCTGGTACATCCGTACAGTTTTAGCCGACCGGGCTAGTCGAGTGGGTAAAGCACCTACCCGGCAACCCAAAGGTCGCGGGTTCGATTCCCGCCTCGGGCTTGGATCAAAGTACTGCAAAAAACTTGGGAGGTGCAATATGGCCACAGAAGCCGATGCGCCAACAACTACCAAATCAAAAAAAAAAAAAAAAAAAAAATCGTACAGTTTTATTTCTTTATCCTATATTTAAACTTTTCATCCAAAGCTTTCATTGAAAATATTAGTTATTTGTTTCATAAGGATAATAGTGAGGATTACCGTCTAGGTAACTCAGAAAATAGATGTACTGTTTCATTTCCCTAAATATTATTTATTCTGAAGGACAGTTTGTCTGTTTACGAAATGAAATGAATTCCCCTCCACAACAAAAATCCTATGGGGAACTCTACTTTCCTTCCTGAGACCAGCTAAGGGCTTTTTCCGTGAAAACGCCTCATTAAGTTGTTTGTATATGCAATGGAATTTGAGAAAAAAATTTACAGAAACCAGTTTATTAAAAAGGTTGGTTCGTTGGTTGTTGTAGAGTTTTAGGCTCAGCATCACTTAAGCCATATTGAGCCGAATATAATATGTCTGTAAATTGTGTGTGTTCTCTGGTCAATTCGCTGTTTTTTGGATGAAAAACCCAAGTTTTCGGGAGCAAAAACAATGCTATAATCGCCTGAGGACAAACTTGGCCACGTTGTGAAAACCCCTTAACAATTCCTGGAATTATTGATAGGATTCGAACTAATTATTTATTTGAACATTATTTAAATTAAAATTTAAACATGTTCAAATAAATATGTAATTAAATTTTAAAAATTCTCTGGATATTATTTCTATTAATCCCTGGCCGTGAAGGGCAATATTGCAGTATATCGATTGTATTATTATTATTATTATTGCAATAAAGATTTCTAGTTTTCTAAAATATATACTTAAATTTCATAAATAAAACTTCAGTCTTATCTCATTCTTCGAATACACTTCGAAGTCATTTTATATCGATTTGAAGTAATAAATCGGATGATAATCGATGAAATGCACTGTCAAAAGTTCTATCAAAGTTAAAAATCTATTGGAATATCCGCTACTATATCTTCTAGCAAAATCCACGTGGAGACCGTTAAGTAGTTGGACCGAAAAATGATATAATCTAAATGTGGTTGAAAAAATTCACACAAAAATAGTCATAACTATATGGAACAAAATATGAGTTTATTTTGTACTATGAGCACTACATCACAATACTTTATATTCAACAAAAATAACATGATATTAGAAAACAAAACATATTTTTTGTAATTTAAATGCGTTCCATTTACCTGCGGCTTCGACATGTCTCTTTGCATTCCTGAATCTTTTCATCAATTCTTTCCTTGTCTCTGTCATTCGTATTTCTAATATCCTCTAATTCTTTCTTAAATTTTTCCCTAAGATCTTCTATTTCTCTCTTAAACTTTTCTCTGCATTCTTCCATGTCTTTCTTCATCCTTTCTTTTACATCCTGCACATTTTTGTCACACTTTTCTTCAATTTCTTCATTATCTTTCCTGCTTTTTTCTTCCAGTGACCCTATGTTTCTAGTACACTTTTCTTCCATGTCTTGTACGTCTTTGTCACACTTTTGTTTCAGTTTCTCCATATTTTTAGTTATATCGTCTGCCATTCTGCAATCATCACGGTTTCTTGCCATAGAGATTCCTGCCACATGCGTTGCAATGCAACACAATAGGAACACTTTGCCCCAAACCATGGCCAACTCAGTAAGATATGAAAAATGTCTTATTGGAAGTACAGTACATTCATTTGAGAACGACAGCTCTGTATATTTATATACTACTGGATCACCTTCAATAGCAGGTGCTTAAAGAGACGTTGAAAGACTTCGTCAGATACTGCGAACAAAGGAGTGAAGCGATCTTGTAAACAAAGGAAGGAAGCGATTGGTTTTCGCTGCAGTGAGAACCAGTATGTGAATGATGTTTTTCTCATCCAATTTCCTTTAATAACAAACGTGCACAATACTTTGGTGGGTGTGGACTCACCCACCAAAGTATTGTGCACGTTTCAAAAAATAAGATATAAGAAATAAGATATGACAGCGCATATCTTATTTTTTCTATTTTGATATTTCTTTATCGTGATCTTATATAGCTCCCGTGATTATCCCTAAATTCCCTTCATTTCCCTAAATATTATTCATTCTGAAGGACAGTTTGTCTGTTTACGAAATGAAATGAATTCCCCTCCACAACAAAAATCCTATGGGGAACTCTACTTTCCTGCCTGAGACCACAATTAGTGGTTACCATTGCTGCCTTTCACAAAAAGACCTGAATTCGAATCTCTTCAATGATGCGAGGAATTTTTGTGGGTCTTTTTCACAACGTGGCTGAGTTAGTTGGATTCAGGCGAGGGTAACATGGTCCCTCCCTGAAACTCGGATCATTTGTCCAGCAAACAGCAAGTCGACCGGACAATACACGCAATTTACAGATATATTAGATATGGAGCAACATGGCCTAAGTTGCTGATGCACCAAAAACCCTATAACAACAACTTAGTAACTTATGATATTGCGCAACATATAATATATTTGTAAATTGCGTGTGTTCTACAGTCGTTTTGCTGTTTACTGGACGAAAAACCCGTGTTTCCGGGATAAAAAACCATCCTATCCTCCTGAGACCGTATGACTCAGCCAGTTGAAAAAAAAAGGTCCATTTCATTTCACCGGGTTCATTTCCACCCAGTGTGAGGAGGAAGGTGATTCTACCAACTGTGCTGACCACGAGGGCGTGCCTAAAACAACATCCTTTTCATACGGTTCTCGCGAGTAACACAGTGGTTACAATCGCCGTCCTCCTCACACTGAGTGAAAAAGGCACTCGTTTTAATCCTCGTTCTAATCGTCAATAACACGAGGAACCTTTTTTTACGCCAATTTCACCTCGCAGCTGAGTTAGTCGGCCTCAGGGAGAATATCGAAGTTTTTTGGCAAACCGACCACACGTAATTTACCGCATACGTTACCCATAAGTGGATGAGGTTGTTCTCAGATATTTTTTTATTTTATTTTTTGTTAATTACAAGATAAACAACAGGTAACAATTAGCAGTGTATCTGAGAGCAGACAATGAACAGAGTTGATAACAATAATAATAAATCCAACAGGAAGATAAACATTTGATATATAGAATCAAACATTAAAATCATATGTACAAAAGAGGTGTGCATTAAATTAAGTTACCAGTAAAACAAATAATAAATTAATTAATTAGACAATAAGAAAATAATACACTGGTGTGCAAAATTTAAGGACCACTCAGATTTTCACCTGTAGCTTCTCATAGGAGTGGCCTAGATATGGGAAATGCATACAAAAGGAACCTCGTGAGGTACAGAAATGATGAAGGAAACAACGCCGACACAACAACGGAAACAAAACGGTACAGAGGTACTTTATTCAAAAATGGCAACATAGCACTGGCTGCCATGATACAGATGCATCACTGCCAAAGATGGAACAAAGGGAAGAGGTGATCCTCAATAGTAGATATGGCCACCCCTAATGCCGTTGCGGGCTTTGCACCGCATGCCCATACTTAGAACAATGTTATTGATAAGTTCTTGCAGTAGCATCGCCCATTCCTCTGTCAGCGCCATCTTCAGCTGGTGAACATTTTCTGGTGGGTGTGGACGTGCCGCTAAGAGTCTCCCCAGAGCAGCGTCCCATTTTTGTTTGATGGGATTTAGATCGACCGAAAAGGGCAGGCCAATCCATACAAACAATGTCCTCACTTTCCAAAAGCATATCAACAGCTGCAGTGCGATGGGGTGTGGCTTTATCATCCATAAACACGAACTCGGGGCCAACGGCACCCCGGAACAGACGCACATAGGGAAGGATTATCTCAGTACAGTAGGCGTGCACCGCTTACAGTACCGCCTTCCAGTATCTGAAGTTGTGTACGTCCATCCAAGGTATTGGGTATTAGGTATGTTGAAGGTCTAGCGGCTCCTGGGATTTCTCCCAGCTCCGCGTACGTTCTCTGTATCGAGTGACAGTGCCCTGTCAATGCCAGAGGTTTGACAGTGCGTGGGTCATGTAGAATGTATTATTATTATTATTATTATTTTAGGGTTGCCCGTAATTAAATACATTAACCCGTATTTGTGTCTGTAAATTGCGTATGTTCTATGGTCGATTTGACTGTTTTGCTGGACGAAAAAACCCCAGTTACTGGGGAGAAAAACCTTGCTATCTACGCCTGAGACCGACTAACTCAGCCACGGAGTGAAAAAAGCCCATTAAAGTTCCTCGCGTCATCGACGGGATTCGAACCCAGGCCTTTTCCACCCGGTGTGGGGAGGATAGTGACGATACCACTGTGCTACCCGCGCAGACCATGTAGAATTTAATATGTTGTGTCCATTGTTCATCCAGCCTGTCAGCTGCCGGGCCCCTAGTGTGGCTCGACGTTACCATACCCAGCGAAGGGGACGCCGGCCGGGTGTATCAATAAGACTAATTGTACTCTGGCAGGTCCTGCCTCCTACTTTCCTGAAATTTCAGTGGCTAGGACCTTAAAAAAAATTATTCGCGGTTTGCTTAATAATACCATTTGTTTAAACATAGAGTGGGGTTTTCGCTTAATGAGTTTCTCTAGAGGTCTAATAGTTCGGACAGTAATTTTGGGGTATTAGATTTGGACCTGTGGGGTAATACACTGTCTGCTTTTTCCAGCCTGCTTTTTTCCCCTTTCCCAGTCGAGGGGGGCTACGCTTTCGCTTCTACTCCCCCTCCTGCCACATCACTTTTCTTTCTGGTGCGGCATGGGCATGCCCACTGAAAAGCGAGGGACTGCCTTCCCTATCAGTCGCTTTCTTCTACTTCTACCAACCAGTCTTCTGCCTCTCCTCCGGAAACTTTTCCTACACAGTCACGAAGCACTCAGTGGTGCACGGGGAAAGAGACCGTTTGTCGTTTCCATTTAGTTATTGCGGTTTTCTCGTTTTGTCTAGCCCAGTTTTCTGTTTATTGTCTTGTCTGGTTTCACCTTGGGAGGATTTATGAGAACGTAGGCATTTTGTTGCGTTGTTCTGTATCACCATTTTTATGTCACTCTGTGTTAAGGCGATGAGTGTTCTTCGCCTGGTGAAGAGCTGCTGAGCAAAGTTTGTTAGTTCACCATATTCTTCACTCGAGTCCAACAAGTGTGATTCCAGGTGCAGACTGATCGCCGCAATACACTACCTCGCAAAGAACCTGGAATCACATCTACTGGACTCACTAGAGGAATATAGGGAGCTAAAGGAATATGCCCAAAAACTATTTGCTAGGCGTAAAACACTGATAGCCATCAACAGAAGAAATAGATAAAAAAAATTTAAAAAAAAGACACAGAGCACGCGCAGGGAGGACTCAAGGAGAACCCCCCTCATGAACCCGCTCACTACTAATAAACTAATACCTAGCGAACGGAAGAAGAACCCCACGGAAATGCGGATCCTCCCATGATGAACAGAACCGCAGCCGTTGACTGACCACGGACCTGACCAGTTTTCTTAGCTGAGGAGGACAAACCTGGATACTAAAACCGATTACAGAGAAGACCGACGAAGACATAGAAACCCCAAGTTGCCGCCTTGATGGAGCCATATTGGCTCAAGGCTCTGCACACTCTTGTGTGGTGCAACCCATTTTTCTCCTACACCCGGCAGTGACGGCTCGCTGTCTCCTCTCTCCCCCTTGCCACACCATTCCTTCCCTCTGGTGAGGCATGGGCATGCCTCACTGAATAATTGGGGGTCACCTACCCTATTGACCCTCTTCTTCCTATTTCACCCCCCAGCCTTCACTCTCCCCTCCCAGCACTTTCTCTTGCACAGCGTAGAGCCCTACACGTCCAAATTTAAAATACAGTACACCAAAAATTTTCGCCCGACCTTTTAGGCACTTCAGAAACAGGCCTTCAGCGTCAAACCCCACATTAGCGCTTTAATGTAACTGAACAATGCAATGAACTTTAATGTAACTAAAATTAATGTAACTGAACTTATGTGACTATGTAAAATTAATGTAACTGAATTAATGTAACTGAACTTATGTGACTATGTAAAATTAATGTAACTGAATTAATGTAACTGAACTGAAATTAATGTCACTAAAATCAACCGCGCTCGTTCCAATTTTATTTTAGGTCCTAGCCACTAAAATCCCAGGAAAGTAAGTGGCAGGACCTACCAGAGTACAATTGATTCACTGGTAATACCCGGCTAGCCTCCACGTGGCGAGGTATGGGCAACGTCGGATCCCATTAGGGGCCTGGCGGCCAGTAAGCCGGATAAACAATGGGCACAACATATAACACTACTCATGACCCACACACGGAAAAGATTATGGAGTGAAGTGATTAGTATTTGGCAAAGTAGATGGAATGAGTCTGTGCATGGTGAAGTCACAAAGAAGTATATTGAAAATGTTGAGCTTGCTTCTACTCAACCTGCTGTTTCATGGTTTGCACCAAATATGTTTACGACGTATTTATTAACAGGCCATGGATCTTTGAGGGCCAAACTTTTCGATAGAGGTTTGGAGCCGGATCCTTTTTGCACCTGTGGTCAAATGGAAGACTGGATCCATGTTTTACTGTTTTGTCCGCATACACAGACCATCGAGTATTGCTACTTAATCAGGTTCCAGGTCTAGCTGAGGACAATGTAAAAATACTAGTTGAGAACAAAACAAACTTTGAGACTTTCCAGACCTTTGCAGAATCGGTCTTTAAGAAAAGACTTGAACTAAGAACTCAAATCCAAAATCGAATATAAATGTGACAGCTGAGAAGTTAATATATATGTTTGTATCCCATTATATATAAATAGAATGACTTGTTGTAAGGTATGTAAATTTAATTGTATTGCTAGGATTTAGCGTTAAAATTCTATTATCTTGTTCTTCCTTTTTTTTTTTTTTTTTTGCTGGTTGTATTGCACTATCTCCGGTGGGTGCGGGATTTGTGCACAAGGCACTAAAGGTGACAGTAGACCCAGGCTTGGCTGCTTGTGCCTGGGGGAGGGCAGCGGCTGCCTAGGTGTTGAGTGCTCCCTGGTGGCAAGGTGGACGTACGCAAGCGACAAAAAGCTTTGCAGAGTTTCGGCACCGAAACAGACGTGCAAGGTGGAGATGGGCTTAGGCCTAGGAGCCACCCTTGATACAGGTAAAACACACACACACACCCACACATACACTCACGTGTTCATATATAATATAGTTTTTTTATATATGTATAATGGGAATGCTAATGAATATAAAACTGTATATACATCTTCTTTGTAAGTTTTTGTATATAATTTGTAACTAACTGTGTGTACAAATAAATGGAAAAAAATGGAATGGAAATGACCCACACACTTCTAAATCTCTGGCTTTGACAGGGTACTGTCACCGATGAACATTCGCGGAGATGGGAGAAATCCCAGGAGCCGCTACACCATCAATATACCTGATACCTCCATATTTTTTGGAAAGTACTTTATCGTAGTCATTAACCTACATCGCAGGTCTTCATAGTTTGGGCAGTTATACATGACGTGTGTCCAACTCTCCGCTTCACCACACACGCATCTCGGGTCTTCTTCAAATCCCATATGGGCCAGCTTTTCTTTGAAGGCGCCATGGCCTGTCAGTACATATGATGTGCGAAGTCCTAGTTTGAACCAAGTGGGCGTTTGCGGGGATATTTTCCCCAGGTCCAGGATGAATTTTTTGGTGATACAGCCTTTGGTGGTTTCAGTCGAACGTGTTGCCAGATCCGGGTGAGGTGGTACTGAAGCCCATTCTTTTCCTCTTTGCATGGCGTGCTGTTGTTAACCGTGTAATCTAGGAAAGTGCACGGGAGTCCCTTCACTGTATGATATTTAATTCCACTGTTTTCAATTTCCAAGTCTAGGGGAAGGACCCACGCCAGGACCTGCAGGGCGTTAGTGCTTGTGGTGCTACAGGCTCGCGTGATAGTGAGCAACACAGTTCTTTTGATTGCATCAAGGGTCCTCCGATTTACAACCATTGCTGTTTTGGTGTACCAAGCCGGAGCTGCGTACAAGATGGCTGGGAGGAAGACTGTTTTATAATATAGGTTGAGGATATGTTTTGATAACCCCCAGTCCCGTCGTGCGATTTTTCTAGTAGACCAGCATATCTTTTTATTGTTGTGCGAATGTAGGATAGGTGATGCTTGAAGGAAAGATTGTTATCAAGAACAACGCCAAGGTATTTCAATTTGTCGGTTAAGCCAACGGTCTTGGTGTCAGTCTTAATTTGGGATGGCCTGCGGATGTCAAGTCTGCTCTTGAGTAGAATGGATGTAGTCTTTTCCGACGATACTTTTAAGTCATGAATCCTAGCCCAGTTTTGGAGCTTAGTCATGGCCTGGTTTGCTTTCACCTCAAGCTGGGCCCTGTTATTCGCAGCAACCATCCGGATCAAGTCATCCACAAAGGCCTGGGAAAGCACGTCCTCCAAGTCAAGGGTGAGAAACTCATCAAGGATAATGTTCCACAGGAGAGATCCCAGGACAGAACCCTGGGGGTATCCCCTGCGGACTGGTCGGTGAATTTTACCATATGGAGCAGTAACCTGGATTCTTCTGTTGTAAAGGCTACTTAGGTCATATTGCGAGGCGCAAGGGCTACGTAGGTCATATTGGGCCAGAAATAACCATACCAATACCAAAAAAATATCAAGAACTCTTCTAATGCACAAAGGCCTCAGATGAAAGTAATCACAGCGATTCATAGCACACTTAGTGATAAAATAGAGGATTACGGAACGTAAGGTAACGGACAAAATTTCTTTGGACTGCTTCAGATTTGTAAATTAAGGTCTTTGTATGAGGATTCCAAATGGATGAACTGAATTCAAGGATTGGCAGAACAATAGTTTTATAAAGGATAATAGCATATCTGTAGTTTTTTAACTTGTAGGTATTCCATTTGATAAATCCCAGCGTTTTGAATGCTTTGTTGGTGATTTTAAGGACATGAGCATCAAACTTTGCACTGCTGGAGAAGAGAATCCCCAAGTCGTTAACTTGGTTACACCTTTCGATGATCACGGAGTTAACAGTGTACTCCGCATTTATTAGTTGTAGAATTCTGCATGATGAGAAAGAAATTACTTTGCAATTCGATGGGTTAGCAGACAAGCCATTCAGAAATAGTCACAGAAATAATTTATTTAGGACACATTGAAGCTGTTGAGAATCCGTAGTTTCTGCTGAGTAGATCTTAAGAACATCTGTATAGAGAGCAACTTGAACATTGGAGATGCGGATGAAAGAAGGAAGATCATTTACGAAAACAATGAAAAGTAGAGGACATAGTGGGGGGTGGAGAGCCTTAAGGTACTCCACTTAGTGGTATAAAATGTTCCGAGTTCACTTGATTGATGATAACGCTCAAGGAACGATGCGTAACATAGCTCCGTAGCCAGGAGAGCAAAGGGTCACGGATACCACATAGCTTAAGTTTTTCCAGAAGTTGTTCGTGTGGGAGTTTAGCAAATGCCTTAGATATATCTGTGTAAATTGCATCAACTTGAAGGTGGTTATCAATAACTTCAGATGTGTATTGCCAGAAAGAAGCAAATTTGTGACCACTGACTTGCCACTGTAGAAATCATGTTGATTCTGATCAATTCGAGATGAATTTGGCCTGAAGAATTCGAGATGTTTGTGTACTTCTGTGTCGAGGAGTTTAGCCAGACTGTTTTGCAAGGATATGGGTCTGTATTCAGTTACATCGTTTTTATTACCTTTTTTCGAAAAATGGAACTATATTGATCTGTTTAAAGTGGCTTAGGATACGTCCCCAGTCATTTTTCATGCTTTTTAATGCTAACTTTAAATCTTCAACTGTGATAAAGATATTTATGAGGTATTTAACAGGTGTGAAGTCAGGAAATGAAGCAGGTCTCGATGTATTATGGTTTGAATTCTGGAAAAATGTTTGGCAAACTCTTCAGCAATACTGAGTTCGTCCGATAAGAGAGTTTCATCTGAGTTACGGAGTTGTAACTTTCTACTGGTTATATTCTTACGCTTCATGAAATTGCAAAATGGCTTAATATCTCCGTGGATATGTAGCCTATCCTGAACTGACGCAGTATACATATTGTAAGACTTTAATATGAGCGTTTTCACTTCGTTGCGGAGTTGGCTGAATATTTCATAGTATTGACTGGCACCTGATTGCACGTACTTGTTCCTATAGAATTCTTTGGATTTAATTTTATGTATTACTTCACTGTTATACTAGTATGGATAGGTAGAGCATACCGTCAGATGGGATTGAGGAACAATGTCAGATACAACTGAGTGGACACAGTTGATCAGGTTATTGATAAGTACGTCGATGTCATCAACAGCATCAAAGAGCTGCTTATCTATATTGCTCAGAGCTAGGTTGAGCAGAGGCTAGTCAACTATTCTGAAATTGAACCGTGGAGAACGGGAGCTGCATTGGAAATTATGAAAAGTCACAGTGATGTCAAAAGTGATTGGGGAATGATCCGAGTGGAATATAGAATTGTCTTTGCGAACCTCTATATGAGTAGAGAAGAATATTAGGTCAAGGTAGGCATTTTATCTGGTTGGAAAATTGCAAACTGGTTCAAGACCATAACTGTGAAGTATATTAAGAAAGTCTTCGTTTTCAGTTATGGAGAAGAAGATGATCCTAAAGTGGCCAGTTGACAGTTAAAATCACCCAAAACCCTTGCTATGCCAGCACAATGAATTAGAAAGAAAATAGATTCCAGCGAAGTTTTAAGTACTGAAGGTCGCTATTAGTTAAGGGAGGTGGAAAACAGAGTAATACTAATAAAACCTTTAACTTGCCAAGGTGGAGAAGGCAGTATAGTGATTCAATATTTGTGAAATTTGATGCAATTACACAGAGTATGTGGTTTGAATGTATACTAGCTCCTTCACCTCCACGAGATCCTCTGGCTTTTCTGTGAATTACAAAGTGCCCATCTATAATCTTCTGGTCATCAATATCTGCGCAGAGCTAGGTTTCAGTGAGCAGGTAAATGTCATAAATATGTGAGTCTTGGATTGCTCTAAAGTGGTTTAGGTTACTAACTATATTCCTGTAATTCTGAAGGTAAACACCTGAACAGATGAGATCTACGGATTCTATGACGAGAGCAGAGTGTATTTTGTGTAGATAGCAGGCACACTGATTGCTATGCATTTGAAGAAAAGATTTTGGACTCTCTTGACGGTCTGTCCGTGAAGAGTTTGACTAGAGACCCTGATCAGAGGAAGCTAAGATTCAGAACGTTTCCGTTTGTGATGGAAGGCATGTATTTATAAAATATGGGTAGGCGGCACCTACTTTTTTTGGTCTTTTTGTACCGTATCGATAAGGCTGAGTTACAGTACTTTCAGGTCGGAGGAATAAGCTCTCACAGATACCCAGTGGTTATAATCACCGTCCTTCGACAACAGGTCTTTGTTCTAATGGTGTCAATAACCGAGGAATTTTAATTTAATGCTTAAGTTTAATTTAAAGTCACTAAGGTTAGTTTGCTTTCCAGGTCACAAGATTACCTTATTTGTTCCTGTGAGCTGAGACACAAATAAGGAAATGAGGCGTCAGCATATTGTTTGTCAATTGCTCATATTCTGTGGTCAGTTTTTCTGCTTTTGCAGGATGAAAATCCCGAATATCCAGGACGGGAAACCATCCAACATTTACCTGATTTCTTAGAATGTGATGTTTTGGCAGTAGTCGTAATAGGGTTTTAGGAGCACCAGCGACTAAGGCCATATTGCTCTGTGTATACTGTCTGTAAATTGCGTGTTTTCTGAGGTCGATTTTCTGTTTGCTGGACGAAACTTCCCAAGTTTCCGGAATAAATCCACGCTGTCCTCGCCTCAGACCGACTAGCACAGCCACGTTATGAAAAAGGCCCGTAAAAATTCCTCCTGAACTCAGGTCTTATCCGCCCGCTGTGGGGAGGGTGGCGATCCTACCAACTGTGCTGCCCACGGGGACAATTAAGACCTTGGGCGCCAGTATATTGTGTTAATAACAGAGGATATTCAGTGTATTGTGTCAATAACTGAAGGTATTGCTTCACTCGGCTTGCTTGCTTGCTGGACGAAGCGACTGAAACAGATGAAACAGATGAAAGCACTTGGCGTGATTATATAGCGTGATTCTCGTGTTTTCGAGATATACTTCCGATTATGTCTATTGTGAGACCGCACACGTTTCGTGAATAACAACAAAGTTTTGAATTTCATTATTTCCTAAAAGCTGTATCGACATGACCTGAGAGCGGTCGTCATAAATATTGCAACATCTGCACTTTTCAAATATCAACGAATAAAGCAATTCTGCTTTATTTTTGAAAGCCGAAAGAGAAAAACATAGATAGACAGAGGGCTTCAAATTCTCGCCAGTTGTTAAGGGGAACCCGAACTCGAGATTGTGAAAACATGTGTTGGATGTATAAAATTCTTTTATAGTAGTTGTATTTTTTATCAACGAATATTTCATCGAAACTACTGACAAACCTATGAACAATAAAACGCGATATTTTAACCGCAAAATAATAAATTTGACAAATTCATTGTTTTGTTCTGGGTTTTATACTTTTACTGAAAGCACGCTTAATCTAGTTCTGTAGCCTAATAATCTGCTAAATACGGCAAATTACTAAAAAATAAAAGAAAAATGTACAAAAAAGGCTGAATAAAGATTCAAAAATAAATGTTATTCTGCAAGATCATATTTCATGCTCAGTGTATGCACTCGCATATATACGTATATGCACATGTGCCCATTATATTTACCAAGTCCATCAACCCCTCTGCATTAAAAGACAGACCCTCATTGGGCAGATTTTCAAAAATATTTATGGATCCATTCCAAATTTAATTAAAATCAGACAAATTAGAATCTATGACATATTTCTTTTCTCCACACAATTTGTATTTAATAAAGAAATTAATATATATATATATCTTTAACCCCATCTCTCATGAATCTTCAATAAGTTTCCTGATCAAGTTAGTTTCATATCCAAACGCCTGATCGTCTCTATAAGAAATTCCCCTACCACTTCCGATTCTGATATTACAAGGCTTGGTACGTATAAAATATTTAAAAAGGGGAAGAGTTAAGATTCTTATTAAATCCTTTTAAAGTTAGACTCTTTGGATAACTCTTTTGAGGAGCTCTGCCGAAATTCCTCCTAATAGGTTTTGATAACTTCTTTCCATTTTTATTGGGCTATTCTGTCTTCATAAATTCACATTCATCACAAACTTCCTAACTTGCAATAAATATTTGATTCATGGTTCATTTGTGATCCACTTCAGTTATCTACAATATTTTGTGAATTATAGCCGTGCTCTGTTCAAAATTTTAAAGATTTTTAAAACTGAATTTCTAAATTTTTAAAAGCCAGTTGTATTTTTCCGATTTATCCTTAAACATTTCACTACATATTCTAGTAATGAACTTGTCACCCTAAAATTCCAATAGGTATTTTCCGTACTGCATTGAAAAATGGGCCTACAAAATTCTGTTCTTCCGATCATTTTGTGCCTTTTCTAGTAACCTTATTTCCCTCTCTTCGTCTCTGTCATTTTTTATAGTCAATAGCTGCTTTTCATTTTTCATAGCTGCTCTTAGATAATTTTCTCAGTGCAGTAAATTTCATGCTTAGATGTAACATGCTGGCGTTAGAAATACATTTATTAATCACTGCTTTCAGATTTGTGGTTTAATCCACCCACATCTTCAGTATTAGTATTGGTAGTGACAAATGATGAAAGAAAGCAAGCTTATAATGCAACAGCAACAAAAAATCCCACATCACCTGTCCATCCACTCCAATAGTTTGTCTAGTTCTTCCTTGAATTTAATCAAACTGCCCACGCCCAAAACAACAGTTGTTGTGGGCGTGATTGCAGTTTGTTCTAACAATCAACCCCCGCTGGATGAAATAAAACTTGCGTGCATCTGTGCTGAAACAATCCTTACTCAATTTCAATTTATGCTCCTCATTGTGTGTAGTCCCATCAAGAGGAAGAATGCCATCAATATTGAACTTACTCAATCCGTTCAAGGCCTTAACACCTTACTCAGTGCAACTCGCCGGTGCCTAGTTTCCAGACATTATAATTTGCAGAACTGAGGCCTTTTATGGACCTTTTTCGCAACGTAGCTGAGTTAGTTGATCTCAGGCGATGGTAGCATGGATTTTTCTCTTACAGAAAAACCTGATATTCGAGTTTTTCTTCTAGCACACAAAAAATTTACCACAGAACACACGCAATTTACTCACATTATACATAGAACAACCACAAATTTAAACATATACACCAACCGTTTATAACTGATTTAATAATAAAATAAAATAAAATAAAATGATACAAAAGACTGTAAAATAATATTTACAAAAAAATATGATTATTTACAAAAAACTAATTTACAACAAAAATAAAATAAAATAAAATAAAATAAGTAAATAAGTTAAAATGCATTAAAATATAAATTTAAAATCGATAAAAACACTATTAAAGCTTTCGGAGGTGTGTGCCTCCTTCCTCAGCAATAATGAATATTTAAGCGACACATCCTTAAGTACCAGGTTCACGGCACACGTGGATGACCAGGCGCATACTCGGTATTCCTTTCACTTGTACCAGAACCGGAAGTGGTCTGGGGACGTGGAAAACTAAGACGTTTTTTTTTTTTTTTTTTTTTTTATGAAAACCCCAAACACGAAAGGTATCAAAACCTATAGTACTTAGTACCGTGCATGGGTTGAAGAAGAAGTATGGGGGGAGGGGATGCCGGAAATTTTGCTCTAGAGACTAAACATGAGTTTCACCACTTCAAGCCTCCAATAAGCAAAGTGGTGGTATTTCACCGGTTGATGAAAGTCATCTACCACCTACAATTTATCTCTGTTTTATCTCCAGAGATAAAACAGTTTATCTCTGGCAAAAACCACGGCCTCAAAAAGGGGGTGAAGCCTAACTCCCCTGTCTCTGTTCATGCTATTGTTGCCAGAGGATCCAATCCACAGACTTTCCAGCCACTTGCGGTCCCAGAATCTATGCGCCCGGTCAAGGATGACAGCGTTGTCGGGGACATCTGGTGTTGTTTTTCCCAATAGTGCTCGGCAATGGCGAATTTATTGAGCTCTGCGGTCCGTATCGCTCTTGAATGTTCCCCCAGACGGTCCTTGAGACGCCGTCCTGTCTCCCCCACGTAACATTCCCCACAATCCGGGCATGTGATCTCATATTCGACCCCACTACTAGAATCCCTAGTAATGTGGTCTTTGACCTGTGACACTACTGTGTGCAACCTCCGGCCTGGGAGCTGCACACAGCGTGTCTGAAAATCGCGAAGCATCCTCGCAATGCGATCCGACAGGCCCGGATAGTAGGGAACATACACTGTGGTAAGCGGTACAGGCGGAACTACCCGATTGGGCTCTTCCTCTCTATTGTATTTATCAATAACCCTCTGGGGGTAACTACACTTCATAAGATCCTTCATTATTTGCCTAATTTCCTTTTCCTTCTCCTCAGAGGTGCTGCAATGTGTCCTCACCCTACCCAAAAGTGCTCTGGCCACACTATTTTTATGTTGGGCAGTCTGAACATATATCTTCTATGTATAGGTAGGATCTAGCACTTAAGGTATTATCCTTCTGTAAAGCCAACTTCACACATTCTACCCCATGTGCTATGGGGATACACATGAATAATGATATGATATCATCATCTCGTCCTCTCCGATATCTTGACTCCTTACAAAGTTCACAAATTTCACACTATCTCCAATAACCAACGCGGACCGACCCACAACCGGAGAAATAATACCTTATTTCTCCTTAATTGCTAGAACCCACCTAAACATAGAAGATATATGTTGTGCTGTTGAATTATGTCTTACAAGTACAACCTTGGTTTTCCAAGAGTGATGTATAAACAGGTTCACGGCACAGCATGGGTTCTCCAATCAGCGCCATTGTTGCAAATCTGGCTATGGAGGAACTAGAGAATAGGGTTTTTGCGAGATTGGAGTTCCCTATGCGTAAGTGGAAACGATATGTTGATGACACGTTTACTATTGTAAAGAAGGGGAGAGAGGAAGCTGTGGTCTCGTTTCTCAATGGTTTTTCCCCCTTTATAAAATTCACCTCGGAGGTAGAAATACATGGTACCCTCCCATTTCTGGACATTATGATATATAGGGAAGGCCCCAGACTTAGAACTAAGGTTTATAGGAAACCAATGTGTAGGGGCCAGTACACACATTATAGGACGGCACAGACTGTCCAACATAAAAATAGTGTGGCCAGAGCACTTTTGGGTAGGGTGAGGACACATTGCAGCACCTCTGAGGAGGGGGAGAAGGAAATTAGGCAAATAATGACGGATCTTATGAGGTGCGGTTACCCCCAGAGGGTCATTGATAAATACAATAGAGAAGAAGAGCCCAATCGGGTAGTTCCGCCTGTACCGCTTACCACAGTGTATGTTCCTTACTATCCGGGCCTGTAGGATCGCATTGCTAGGATGCTTCGCGATTTTCAGACACGCTGTGTGCAGCTCCCGGGCCGGAGGTTGCACACAGTAGTGTCACAGGTCAAAGACCCCATTACTAGGGATTCTAGTAGTGGGGACGTATATGAGATCACATGCCCGGATTGTGGGGAATGTTACGTGGGGGAGACAGGACGGCGTCTCAAGGACCGTCTGGGGAACATTCAAGAGCGATACGGACCGCAGAGCTCAATAAATCCGCCATTGCCGAGCACTATTGGGAAAAACAACACCAGATGTAACCGACAACGCTGTCATCCTTGACCGGGCGCATAGATTCTGGGACCGCAAGTGGCTGAAAAGTCTGTGGATTGGATCCTCTGGCAACAATAGCATGAACAGAGACAGGGGAGTTAGGCTTCACCCCCTTTTTGAGGCCGTGGTTTTTGCCAGAGATAAACGTTTTAGTTTTCCACGTCCCCAGACCACTTCCGGTTCTGGTACAAGTGAAAGGAATACCGAGTATGCACCTGGTCGTCCACGTGTGCCGTGAACCTGGTACTTAAGGATGTGTCGCTTAAATATTCATTATTGCTGAGGAAGGAGGCAGACACCTCCGAAAGCTTTAATAGTGTTTTTATCGATTTTAAATTTATATTTTAATGCATTTTAACTTATTTACTTATTTTATTTTATTTTATTTTTGTTGTAAATTAGTTTTTTGTAAATAATCATATTTTTTTTGTAAATATTATTTTACAGTCTTTTGTATCATTTTATTTTATTTTATTATTAAATCAGTTATAAACGGTTGGTGTATATGTTTAAATTTGTGGTATGAATAATCCCAACCTTAGAGGCCTTATTGCAGATATACATAGAACAATATTGCCTTAGTCACTAATCCTCCTAAAACCCTACTACAACAACAACAACAATTTAGGTAATTTCTTAAACCTAATAAAAATTTTAAATTGTTGAAAATTGATTAATAAATTATTGAATGGGTCAGTATAGATTTAAGGTCAGAAAAAACAGAAGGCTGCACACAATCTACACCTCTGGCGTTTCATATTGTCATTAATTGATAATTTAAAGTTATAAACTTAGTAATTGATTGATAAGATTGAAAAGAAAAGGGAAAAAATTAAGATAGAAAAAAATACATATTCAATTAATTTAAGAAAAAAATGAACCCTCCTGAAATGTGACTAATTTATTTTGCCATCGAATTACGGTTATCCGAGAACTACTTCATTCATTCGCCCATGTGTATTATGCACCTAATTTGTGCAGTTCTCTGGTCGGTATGCCTGTTTTGCTGGACTAAAAAACCGAGTTTCGGTGGGAAGGAACCTTACTTATTTTGCCAAATAACGATATAGAGACTAACACGGAGTGAAAAAAACCCATAAATTGGCATTATGCTACCCAAGTGGACCTGCGAAACGTATGTGGAATTTTCCAGAAGACTTTTCTGATACTATGCTGTCCTCCCCTCCTAAAATAACAGCTAACATTTGGTAGTGGTGAGTGTATCATGAACAAATTTGTCGAGTCCTGGTTAATAATGGTTTAAAACAGTGAAATCAATATTATTTTGATAGTGCTTCGATATGGGCGTAATTATTGTTGATTATCAGTTCCCTATGAGATTCGGCCTTCAGGTATTTAAGTCAGGAAAATGTACCAGTAAATGCCCTGTGGGCGGATTGCTTCATGTCGTTTCTTTAAAATTCCCAGCAGCATTTATTGCAAGGCTTCTGTGATTTCACCATGGATTTTCCAGCAGCTGTTATCGTTCAAAACGCAACCTCATATTTCCATGAAAAATAACGAGAGTGAAGTTAACTTTACCATTGAAACCTCCAAAACAGTCCCAGCTGCACATTTTGTAAATACACTACAAGAAGAGAGAAAAGAACCCGATGAATGCTTGTTGCAGTAAACAGCACGCTGCATAAAACTCAATAACCAACCACGTATTAAATGTCCAAGGCTGTAATTCAAAAGACAGGATGCCGAAGATAGGAAGGAAAACATAAAACCTTTACTTCGCATCTTTCTTTCAGCATAAAATGATTTATTAGATATTGGGTGTGTTTGATTAAACATTGAGCTAACTTCCTTCTATTACAAACTTCGTGATTCCATCCTCTGTGAAACTTTCATGTTTTTAAGCGACACGTTTCACCATATGTGAGAGTAACAAGCCTGAAAGATGAAAGACAAAAAAAAAATTTTAACAATAAAGACTACCTTTAAAAAAATTTTAAAATAGTCTCTTTCAAAATGAAAATATCGATCCTACATAAAGTATCAATTTTGCTTTTTGTAATACTAAAATGAGAGTTACACTATCGCATAAAAAGTCATAGAACACTTCAATAATTGCAACAAGTTGTGTGTAACTACTAAATATGAAATAATTTAGCCTATAAAGGTGGAAATCAGCGGTTCTCCAGGAATCAATCACATCTGGGGCGGTGCCCCCAAAACCTCTCTCGGGCTTCTAGATTCCATTCAGAAGAGGGCAGTTAGGTTAATTAATGGTCTAACAGTCTTTCCACTCTGTCTCATAGACGTACTATTTCTACTGCATGCCTTTTCTACATATACTTCCATGGGCACTATTCTTCTGAATTGGCTTCTATAATTCTCGATCTCTCTTTCAAAACAGTCCGAGCACGTGAAGCCACCAGCCAACAACTATTTACTGTCCAACTTCAAACCAACAGAACCAACTTTTCATCTTCCTCATTTATTCATTCAACTGCCGTTTTCTGGTCCCTCGACGTGGGCACCTGTACGTGGTGAGGGGACCTCCCAGTGACGCTGCTGGACTTCCAGACTAGCATCACTGGGATCCAACGCCCACAGCCCAGGTTCCAGGCTTACATCAATGGAATCCGGCGTGTTTGCCGTGCGCTGCGACCCGTGGAAATTCGGAAAGGGGGATCCTGGTGGTTGAGGGGCCCAGCTTCAATACACCACTTTGGCCCCTGCTTCGACAAGACGGGTGGTCCTGGAAGGCCAGGCTAGGATCAATCGGCTAGTAGGCTCGCCTGCGAGGGTCAACCGTGTCAATGCCACGCCCCTACCCTCATGGTCCGAGGGACAGGATTCAGGCTGGCGGCGGTGCGGGTATAGTGTCTGGATAGCCCTGGCGTTCCACTCCCGAGCGCATTTATTGCATGCCGGGTAGTGGGCGTCCCTTTGGGCTCCGTGGTGGGTGGGGAGCCCGGGCACTGAACCACTTCAAAACTTCATGAATCCTGATAAACATATTCCTTCAGGGGTCCCGACCCGATCCCTATCTGAAAATATTGACGGAGAGGCAGATAGCATTATTGCTACAAAGAGACAGCGAACCGAACTACCATCAGGGCCTGTCCCAAGGTTCTTAATAATGCATTCCACCAACGAAACACCCATTGGTAAAATATCACCCTTTTTTATACAAAAAGGGTTGGATGGGTTAGCAGGTGCACTCAAGTCAGTTAAGAGGCTCCGTTCTGGGGACCTCTTGATTGAAACAAAAAATGACATGTAGTCTGAACATCTACTCCGAGTAACATCAATCGGAGGAATACCTATAACAGTGACACCACACAGAACACTAAATTCATCGAGAGGTGTCATTTCGGAGTGAGACCTTCTCGACGTCACCGAGGAGGAAATCTGCTCCGAATTAAAACCACAGGGAGTTATTGCCGTCAAGAGAATCACTGCGCGAAGGGATGGAAAAATTGTTAAAACCAGGAGTGTTATCCTGACTTTTAACTCTCCCAAACCTCCTGATGAGAATAAAGCTGGCTGCATCAACTGCCCAGTGCGTCCATATGTTCCAAACCCTTTACGGTGTTTTAAATGCCAGACATATGGACATTCTCAAATGGCCTGCCGTGAAGTCCTTGCATGCGCTCGATGTGGTGCAAAAGACCACGAAACAACAGCATGTTCAGCCACGAAACCCACCTGCATTAACTGTGAGGGAGAACATCCAGCCTATTCACGAGCATGTCAGAGGTGGAAAGAAGAAAAAGAAATTCAACGGCTGAAGGCAGAGCTAAACATATCACACCAGGAGGCAAGGAAAGCAGTGAAACCTCTCAACATCAAAAAACCTACCTACGCCCAGAAGGTAGCAGGGAGGTGTTCGATTGGGACTCAGACGGACATGTCCGTCCCTCCAAAAGAATCATTTACTCCCATCGCACGGTATCTTTTAAGCTCCCAAAAACCTGCACAGAAGGACCAATCAGCTGCCACTCCTATATCGGTACCTCCTAATGCTCCACAAATAACAAAAGCAAATGCAAAAGAAAAGAATAAGAAAGGTGAAATACCACCTAGTACCCAAGAAAACATGGATGTCGAGCAGAAGGAGGTACAAGAAGACTCAGTTTTGGAGCTCTTTGCTGAGGAGGAAGACACTGGACAGCGTCCATACTTCCCCAGGAAGGAGAAAGCCAGAACTGAAAAAGGTAAGCCCTCAGCACTTCGGAAGCCGCCTGATGGACCCACCAAGCCAAAATAATGGCTAAATTCCTACAGTGGAACTGTCATGGATTCCGGCAAAATACTGATGACATCAAGGCACTCCTGCAAAAGCACAAACCAGTTTGCTTTTGCATACAGGAGACTTATTTAAAGGCAAATGACGACCCTACTATGCATAACATTACCATCATTCGTAAGGATAGGATTGTGGATGGTCCTGCTCACGGAGGAGTCGCAATCCTCATTGGCAACCAGATCCCATTTCAACCTTTGCAGCTTTCAACTAGCATTGAGGCTGTAGCAATTCGCCTTTCAGTGGGGTTCTTATTAACTGTCTGCTCCGTTTATTTGCCACCTGGGATTGACATCCCCCAGAAAGGCCTAGATGATCTTATCATGCAATTGCCTTCCCCTTGTTTAATTCTTGGGGATTTCAATAGACATAATTCTCTGTGGGGTGGTGCTAACATCAATCGAAGGGGGCGAGTCATAGAGCGTATGCTCACTGACAATGACCTCTCCTCTTAAATGTGGGAACAAACACTTTCTTCCACATGCCTACCCGTACATTCTCTGCCATTGATCTTTCTATCTGCTCCCCTTCTCTCCTTCCTTCACTTACTTGGGAGGTACAAGAAAATCCATATAGAAGCGATCACTTCCCCGTGATAACAACCCTAACTAGTGGTAGACCCTGTCTGCCATTTAGTTTAGAAGATTGATCAGGCTGACTGGAATGCCTTTCAATATCTGGCAAACTTTGACATTGCTACAGTCAGTCAGGAGCCAATCAATGAAGCAGTCATGTATGTGACAGAAACGATTGTCCAAGCAGCTGCAATTGCAATCCCAAAATCATCCAGCCGGTTCCCACTATTTCCCAACCCTTGGTGGAATTCCGAATGCACGGCAGCAAAAAAAGCACAAAACAAAGCGTGGAGGATATTCCGCCGATATCCCACGACTGAAAATTTAATATCATTCAAACGTGCACGTGCGAAAGCGCGTTATGTATGACGTAAGAGCCAAAGGAAATCTTGGATTCGTTTTACATCTTCCATAACTCAGGCTGCTAGCTCAAAAGTAGTCTGGGATAAGATCCGGAAAATGAATGGAAAATATTCACCATGCCCTTTAGTGATCCTCAAGCACAACGGATGTCCAATTGCAGATTGAACTGCAGTTGCAAATACTTTAGGGGAAACATTTGCAAAAATCTCTGCAACAACATCTTTTCCCGCAGAGTTTTTGGCACTGAAAAAGAAAATTGAGAAAAACCCACCGAATTTCTCTTCAAAAGGGCTTGAATCATATAACAAGCCCTTTTTACAGGAAGAGTTAAATGCAGCACTCTCTCTCACGCATGCAAGTGCTGTGGGGCCCGGTGACATCCACTACGAAATGTTAAAACACCTCTCACCACAATCTAAGGATCACCTTTTAATTCTGTTTAACAGAATTTTTATTCACAAACAATTTCCGGATTCCTGGCAAAGGGCTATCGTCCTTTCTTTCCCAAAACCAGGAAAAGACCCTAGCAATCCAAGTAACTATCGTCCTATTGCTCTGACAAGCTGTTGTGCAAAGTCCTGGAAAGAATGGTTAATGCACGCCTCGTATGGTATTTAGAAACACATGGTCTGCTTTCCAGGACACAGTGCGGCTTCCGAAGAAACCGATCCACTCTGGATCGTTTAATCCGATTGGAAATGTCCATTCGTGATGCTTTTATTAAATCCGAGCATTTGGTAGCAGTTTTCTTGATATTGAAAAAGCGTACGACACAGCCTGGCGATTTGGGATTTTAAAAGACCTCTATAACTTTGGTCTTAGAGGTAACATTCCTCTTTTTATTAAAAACTTTCTTTCGAATCGCCAGTTTCAAGTCCGTTTAGGATCCACCCTCTCTCGAGTTTTCTCTCAGGAAGAGGGAGTCCCACAAGGATCCGTTCTAAGTGTCACGCTTTTCGCAATCAAAATAAACTCAATCCAGAACAACTTCCACCCACTGTAAACAATGCCCTCTGTGTTGATGACTTTGCTATATTTTGTCACTCATGCAATATGAGGGAAAAGCAACTGCAGAAAACCATTGATCATCTTACAGCTTGGTCTTTGGCTAATGGGTTCAGATTTTCATCACAGAAGACTGTTTGTGTACACTTCTGTCGCAAACGTAATCTTCATCCTGAACCAGAATTAAGGCTTGGGCAAAATAACATCCCAGTTGTAGCAGAATTCAAATTCCTTGGACTTATTTTCGACAAAAAGCTGACATTTTTACAACATATTCGTCAGCTGAGGACAAGATGTGTCAAACAGCTTAACATCCTTCGTGCCCTTTCGTCAACTTCATGAGACGCAGATCGTTCTACCCTTTTTCGTCTTTACCGAGCACTTGTCCGCTCCAAACTCGACTATGGGTCTCAGGTTTATGGTTCTGCTAGAGACAGTGCACTTCGGTGGTTAGATCCAATCCACCGTCAAGCCATACGGACAGCCACTGGAGCATTTCGCACATCTCCTGTCCAAAGCCTTTACGTTGAAGCAAATGAACCATCTCTGTCTCTTCGACGTAAGCAGTTGTCCTTACAGTACGCCTTCAAATTAAAATCTCTGCCCGATCATCCCACGTGGCCATCCGTTTTTGAGCCGCGCTGGGAAAACCTCTACAACACCCGTCGGACTGCCAACAAACCATTTGGTATTCGCATTCAAGGGCTGCTGAATGAGCTAAACTTGACGGTAGACAACGTTGCCCAGTCACCAAGGCAATTCCTTCCACCCTGGCATGCTTATTTCCCAACTTGTGACTTCTTCCTTAAGATCTGGGAGAAGGCTACTACACCGCCATCTGTCTACCAGAAACTCTTTGCATCACATAGACGGCAGTATTCTGACTTTCTGCCAGTCTATACAGATGCCTCAAAGTTAGAATGCTATGTGGGATCTACTGTTGTGTTCCCTCACAAAACAATATACTATAAGATCCCACAAGAAACTAGCATTTATACTGCAGAATTGCATGCAATACAAACAGCCCTAGATCACATTAAAAATCGCGACTACCAGAGGTATATGATTTGTTGCGATTCATTAAACGTGTTACAGGCTCTAGTATCGGTGAGGTGTAACCCTCATCCGATCCTGTCCAGGATCCGGCAGATTCTTTTTTCTCACGTGGAATTAGAATTTGATATTCGCTTTTGCTCGATCCCAAGCCACATTGGGATCCAGGGAAATGAATTTGCTGATACCGCTGCCAAATCAGCCATTTCCCTGGGTAATCATTGCCTGCCAGTCCCCTATACAGACTACAGGCAAATAATACGCTCTAAATTATATTCCCAATGGCAAGATTCTTGGCACGGACAGGCCACAAATAAACTTCATCAGATAAAGCCTGTAATTTCACAATGGCAGTCCAGTCTACGCAGGGTCCGAAGGGAGGAAGTTGTTCTTGCTCGGCTCCTCATAGGTCATAATCATCTAACACATTCCTATTTGCTGAGGGTGGATGACAAACCTATGTGCGAGATTTGTAATGTTATTTTAACCGTCAATCATATCTTTATAGAATGTCCTGTTTTTATGCAAGCACGACGCTTGTGTTTTACCGCTTTTAATAATATGACTGAACCATTTACACTCAGTCAGATAATAAGTGACAGAGACAATATGTCCTACGTTTTTAACTTTTTAGATTCTATTAATTTGTATACAAAGATCTAAGTTTAATTGTTTATATGCTTTTACTCTATACCTTTTTTACATAATTGTTAATTGCTTAACGTGGTAGCCTACTCTACCAAAATGCTTTGTAGCATTTTAAATTTGACTTGGCGCATTATGGCCTTAGTTGCCAATGCGCCATTAAAAAACCAAACCAAACCAAGCCGTTTTCTGGAACAATACGTATTTCCTGAAAATTGCAGTCTACAGAAGTTAAAGTCCAATGTCAACAAATATCTTCTTTCGCCTTCTCAACCTCAAACTCAAGCATGGTACTAAATACTATAGGTTCGAATACCTCTCGTGTTTGGGGTTTACAAGGCTAAAGGGAATAAAAATGGATTCAAACGAATACCCACCTCTAGAGCCTTTAAGCTCCAGACCAGACACATCCGCTGATAATGAATGTAATCAACCGAAAATCTTCGAAGAAAAGCACGGTGCAATGGCATGCGAAATTTTCTCGTAATTCACTTCCTCTCCACCAGTCTGTGGGCAAATTATCACTAGTTGTAATCCACAGATATTTGGAATTCATTGCTGGAACACCAAAAATGGTTAAACGATTGCAATCCAGAGACCTCCTTATTGTAACCGCGAACTCCAAACATTCCGAGTGGCTGCTCAAAACAACGACATTTGGTGGGCTGCCAGTATCTATTACTCCACACACACATACACACACACACCTTAAATTCCTCGAAAGGCGTCATACCCGAATGGGACATACTTACAGTATCTGAAGAGGAATGAGTTCAAGAATTAATTAGCGCCAAACGTCAAACTCTGGAATGAACACACCTCAAACTAAAACCAGTAAAGCGACCAACACTCCAATTAGCATTCCAGCGGGTACTCCAACGGTTTCGCAGGATAGTGAAAATTTAAACCTAAAGACAGCAAGAAAACCACGAACAGTATGGAAATAGATGAACCCTCAAATTATAAGGATCTCATACTGTAATTTCATGCGAATGACACTATGGATACTGGACGCCCCACTTTCTCAAAAAAAAAGAACGAAAAAAATGCTCCTCGTACAAAAAAGTCAGAAGAATCATCCCCAGTTAAACCAAAATGAGGCACATTATACAATGTAATTGCAGGGGACTAGCCAGTCATTCTGATGACCTAAAGGAATTACTTGCTCAGTTCAACCCAATAGCTGTATGCGTACAGGAAATTTTCTGTACGCATACAGGTTATACAGGTTTCACCAAAACTTTCAAATTATATAATCTACAGACAAGATAGGATCTTTGAATCTCCTGCCATGGAGGAGTAGCCATTATTATTAATTCTAACACACCATCTAAGCACATCCAATTACAAACTACTCTAGAACCTGCGGTAGTTCGTATTGCAGGTGATGTTTCAGTTAACCTTGTTTCCATTTATATTCCACCGTCAATACCATTTCCCCATTCAGAACTGGACAACTTCATTACACAACTCCAAACGCCAGTTTGTCTTTTAAGTGATTTTAATGCCCACCATCTTGTGGGGATTCACTACAATGGACGCAAAGGACAAATTGATTGAAGAATTTTCGAACAATAATGATCTAAATTTACTAAACTGTGTTTCTCCCACCTACATTGACCTACCCACAGGATCTACTTCTGAAATTGACTTATCGATCTGTCCACAGTCCATATAGAAATTAGAATCGGAAAATAAATGAGAAGCTGCTGCCGAACGATAATGAGTACTTCTGAGTAGTGTGGATAAGCCGGAGAAAACTCACAATTCCTTTTTCATTTTGGAAAATGCAGACTTCTTTCAAAGTGTATCAAATCTAATGCAGGATTCGCTTAGTACTTCCAAGTTATCATAATTTAATATTCCCTTTCTACCTTTTCTGATAATACGAGTATACCTCAAACACTCAACTTTACTGTTTAATTGTAATACAGAACGTCTGTGCTGTAGAATAGATTTAAAATTAATTTGTAGTTTGAAAAAATTGTGGATGCATGATTCTAAGGAGTTGGTGTTTTATCGAGTCACATGTAACGCATATAATTCAACGTATTGAGTGCAGTTCTGAAATGCGAAAGTCAACCAGAAATATAAAAGACAACCGAATAAGGAAAACAGAATACTTTTATTTAGGTGCCATTTAGTGCTACATCAAGTATAAAATTTGAATTGTGAGGTACATTTACAGATATTTAATATTAATATATATCATAAGATAATTATAATGCAAATTAATACAAATTATAATAATCCAAATTAACAAGTATATTCTTTTTTTCGTTTCGATAGATACCATTTCAGAGTTTTCCTTTTTTTCAATAGCGTTAATACTGGGTTCGTCGACCATCAGAGGACTGACTTGCATCATTAAATTCTTGTCGACACTTGTCTTCTCTCTCCCTAATTTTCTTCCTTATTTTTTCTTTGTAATCTTCTGTTTCTCTACGAAATTTGTCTCTAAGTTCTTCTGTATCTCTGTCACAATCTTCGCGTATTCTCTGTATTTCTCTCTGCATACGTTCTGCCTTTTCCTGACATTTGTCATTTTCACCTCTTCGCGACTGAGCTGCTAACAGCACCACGAGACAACACACAAGAAGAATGGAAAAAACTTTGCTCGAAATCATTTCAAATGCGGCTAAAGAAATTTCAGAGCTCAATAAGAAACGCTGCTGATAGCAGCGTATAAAATACCCCACGGAAATTTGTTTGACAGGTGGACAAAGAAACGCTTTTGACGTCAGAGACTGCTAATACTATTGAAAATATCAAACAACAGTTATTTGATTGGTTATGAATGCGCATGCGTAAATAGCTGAACCGTAATTCTCTCAGCGAGTTCAGCACTTATATGATAGCACGGAATATACCACATATTCACCAAAATACATCAAATTTTATTAGGTTCGTAAACCCTTATTGTTACAAGCTTATTAAAGATAGAAAATTGAACGTTTAATCCTTCAGAATTTCCATTTATTTCTAAATATTCTTTCCATGCCTCAATATACAGACACCTGTCCGTATATTTGTTGTCCTTTCAAGTTTCCATTTTTTTTTTTTTTTTTTTTGTTGTCCATTCAAGTTTCGTGGATGTTGTTGTTTTGTTTTCAATTTCCTTTCAAGATAGTCACATATGTTTTTTATAAGATTTAAATCTGGTAACTTGGTGACCCAATTGAAATGCCCTACCATTCCATCGTGTTCATTTAAAATAGTAGAAGCCCTGCGAACCAGACAGTTATCATCCTGGAGAATACATGTTCAGCAAAAGACACAATCTGATCATCCAGAATATTTATATATATCGCCTACATGATTCATCCTGGTTGATATTTTAAGTAGGGGACCCAGTTCATAATAGTTAAAACATCCGGAAGCTTCATTCACCCACCCGTATCTTATACAGCACTGTGCTCTGGTGTAGAGTCTGGATGAAACGACTCATTGGGTCTACTGCAAAGTCGGTGACTTGCGGTATTACAGTATAGGCAAAAGTAGATTCATAAGGCCATATCACTGCTTTCTAATTTTATGGCACAATTTTATGCCTTTTAGCCCATAAGAGCTGGACGTTTTTAAGCAGGGCTGTTAATATTGGCTTTTTTAGGATGTTAATTTGGCTTTTTAAGGTTCTTGGTTAATTGTTTGCAGCAACGGATTTACCAGATATTACCGCTCCTTTTTGGCACTCACTAACAGCGTTTCTGCTCCTCATCTTTCCTAGTGGAAAGACGTCTTTTTCAGGTAGAACCTGTAAAGCAAACGAGCAGCATAGAACATACACGTGTTTAAGCTGTGACAGAATGTGTCCTAAATACTGCATGCAAATAATTAGTATTAGAATTAGTAGTGGCAAATGATGCAAGAAAGCAAGCTAATCAAGCATCACCAAAAAAAAATCTACATCACCTGTCCATCCACTCTAATAATTTGTCTACTTCTTCGATAACATTCATTCAAACTATTCACTTCCACAATAACAGATGGAAGTTTGTACCGAAAATCAACCATCCGCTGACTGAAGGCAAACTTCTGCACTTCAATCCTGCAACCACCCTTCCGCAATTTGAAGTTATGCCGTTCGCTTCTTGGTTAAAATTTGTGTTCTTCACAATAGCGCTTTACTGCAGGGCAAAAATATGAAACAAACACCGCTGGAAAATATCCATCGTCAACCAAGCTTTTTGTTTGATTTCTAAATTACTGGCAGATGTGATTTTGAAAATCCTTTCATAGCTCGTGTTGTTTCTGAGTGATACACAAGCATCGGCCTTAACTTAAAGTCACCTGAAGCGTTTCCCCCTAGCAAGAGAGTTCATCTATCTTTACCAACCTTGAATCCTGATGAAGATTTCTCTTCTAGGGAGATGAAATACGAGATGGCATTCGTTTCCAGAAAAGACCTATTTCATCGACATTGAAGACAATCTTGGGAGGATAGTTGCCACCCTCAATGTTGGCTTTCAGGGTCGGGAGAAGTTCCTGGACTGCCTTTGTGTCCGCACTAACAGCTTCACCAGAGATACGTATTTGTGGAGGTTAGTGCGCCGTTCGAATCTGTCAACCTAACCTCTGCTGACTGTGAATGTTTCTGAAGTATCTTCTTCTTCCTGAAGGTGTCAGACGATGCTCCTTGCCTCTTCCATTATTATCAGTTGCATTTTCCGTTGTGTTTGGCCCTCCACCCAAATACTAAGCCTTCTTTCCATTTCTTCAAGCAAATGGCTCCTCGAACGAATCAGCCTCATCGCAGACAACTTCAAGATCGTTGTTACTGAAGCTTTCATCTTTGCAATTTTGAAAATAGTTTTAAGTGTGAACGTAGCCAAGTTCATAGAGGCATCCGGTTCCACCTGACGCTCACCAGCTCCAATCGCCTCAATACTTGCGGTTTTACGTTCAAGGAAATGCTTTTCCTCGGCACCTTAGATGCATTATTAGCACTTGAAGTTGTGGGCCCTTTTCCAGACATGTTGGGTGTTAAAATTTAAAAAAATTAAAAAATAAGAATATGTACACAGGCGATCGTGGCAGAACTTGAGGTAAGAGCTTGAGAGGAGCGCGTTAATTGGCTCTGAGCGTGCACCACATATGTTTGTAGTACACACTCTGATTGGCTGCATGAATGGATTCGAATGGAATGGAATGATACTGTGATGCGCTCTGATTGGCTACGTGAATGGATTCGATCGTTTCGGCCTTAACCCACTGCCACCTCGCAGTCAAGGGCAACCGATTCAACTGGCTTGAACAAATGGAAAATTTAAAATCGGAAATTGACCAAAATATTGGAGCTGATTGAAGCTCCAAAATATTGATATTGTTGTATGTATATATTTGACATTTTTTTTATGAATAAAGAAAACTGAACTAGGGAATAAAAATATACGTAACGTCATTATCATTAAATTACCTAGTGTACGAAGTTTTGCCATTGCTTTTAATTTCTAGTAAAAATTGAATTTCCCAAGTTGCAAGAGCGCTATAACGAAACACCGTTAAAAGGAGTCGCATTAAATCGCGGTATCTCCGTATAATACAGTTGAAATTAAGCTGAACGGCTAAGTTTAGACAACGTAAAACTAGAGTTTAATTATGTGTGCTATAAAATTATAATCTTAGTAATGAATCGATAAGGGGATAACTATGTTTACTTTTCACTTCCATTGATCACAGAAAAATTTAAAATAAAAAAAACGATTAATTTAAGAAAAGAAATCGCACGTGAGTGCAATATTACGGATTGACTATATTGTTTATATTTATTACACCTTGAGAATGTCGCATAGTGGGGTAGCCAATGGGAGAAGAGGATGCGGGTAACGTGGTACAAGTGGGCGGGACAATTACGTCACTTCAAATGCACAGGTAATAATTACCTAGGTCATTTCCTGATTAGATATCGATCGACAGGTGTGCCTTTTACGTAGAAAAGATTTGACTTACTCCGTCATACCTCTATATTTTACGTAGAAAAGCGTGCGCGGGGGTTGACGAGCAAAGCGAGCTGGAGGTGAAGCCACCTAGTTGTCATTAATTAAATTTACTCATGCCATGTACACACATTCACAGAGGATATTGATTACTGGACAAGCGAGGAAAGCAGAGGAACAATGTTGATTAAAAAAAAAAACCCTGAGGTGGGCGTATGAATACAAATATTCGAATGGTTAGATACAGTTTCGGGTATAACTACTCGTAACCACTCACAAATTGCACCAAAACGATGCCTAAAATTTAGCATCTATCATCCCTCTACCAGAACCAAAAATCAACAGGAAGGAGGGTTATATCCGGGTTTATCTCTTTTTGAAACTTTAAAAAAAGTGGTATTAGCGGGAAAATGTTTTAAACGAGATCACTATAGACATTAAACAATATTTAGTCTATCCGTAACATTGCACACGCGTTCGATTTATTTTCGTAAATTAATTGATTTTTTTTTTTTAAATAAGAGTGCTGTTACCCAGCCTGTTTTAGTAAGAGCACCCTTTTCTTCCCTTTCCTAATATCGTTGCATTTCGCTGCACTCGTTCCAACAGTTCTACATCTTTCCTAAAATAAGGTCTCCAAACCTGTATTCAGTAATCAAGATGTGACCTATCCATCGCCTTGTAAAAAGATATAATCACCTCCATATCCCTGATAGCAAAGTTCCTGTATATCATTGACAAAGTCCCGTGAGCTGTTCTTGCTTGTCTGCACTGATCAGAGAACTTTATATCTGACTGCACTAAATCATCCTCAATGGGTAATATGGGCTGACTGCTACCGATATGCGGTAACTTATATTTGTCAATGTTAAGCTTCAACTATTATTTCTCAGCCCATCGCGGAAATTTTTCTAGATTTTGTTGCAATAGCTTACCTTGATCACTATCGTTATCCACCATTCCAACCTTGATATCATCTGCAAACTTAGACATTAAACGTGATATACCTTCATCAATATCATTAATTATTCTTATCCTAAAGAGTCTTTGCACACAATGTTTTAGAGAATAAATGTGATTTTATCTTGGAAAGAGAAATAAAAGATTTCATCCGGACAAGAATAATTCCATGATAAGACCTGAGAAAGTATTATGACTGGGGAATTTATAAATCCAATCAATCAGGAGATTTACGTTCAATCACAGAAAGGATCCTTCACGAGAGTAAGAGAGAGAGAGAGAGAGAGAGAGAGAGAGAGAGAGAGAGAGAGAGAGAGAGAAGTAAAAAGGAATCACCAAGAAAGGGAAGAATGATGATATCCATCTCAGGACCCTGGGTGTGCCAAGCCCATACACACCAGATGTGAGAGCCCCTGGGGGTACATTGACCTGGGTTTGAATCCTGTCGCAGACAGGAGGAATTCTTAAAGGTCTCTTCAATCACTACAGTAAGTCACGCTTAGAAGGATGGTGATAAGTGGGTTCTTTTCCGAATTGTACTTTTTATTCCTTTACAAGGCAGTTCTGAGCAGTATTGTAAAAACTTACCGATAGCATTCCAAAGGGAGTCAATCGGTTCGTGTTCTATACAGTAGCCTAGCGAAGTTGCCCATACTTCGAAATGCATGACGCTGTTTTCCAAGCTATCTTATGCAGACTTTCTTCCAAAGTTTAGTTACACCCAATGATAAAACAAAATAAGTTTAGACAGCAAATATTATGAGTTAAATTGGCGGAGAGTTTCTTCATAATTATACCAATGCGTATTTATTCAATGAATGAAGAAAAATGTCAAAATTCCTTAAACATCATAAACCTAAAGTTTATTATTCACAGAATTTTAATTCCTTTGAAGTCAAGGATCTGGATCCTGGAACCGCCTTAAGTGCAAGGATGCCACTTCAGACAATTATAATAAAATTTGTAGTTTAAAAAGGTTGATACATTTGCATCTTTACTGAAAGTTTAAAGTAGTAATCCGAAATAAAGCATTTTAGAACATAAGCCATATGACTTCTTTTTTTTTTTTTTTTTGTCCAATTCACGACCCGAGAAAACATTCTACGATTATCGCTAACACTACTCTTAATTACTATTTTTTTTTTTTTTTATAATGAAAACCCCAAACACCAGAGGTATTAGAACCTATAGTACTTAGTACCGTGCTTGGGTTGGAGGTTGAGAAGACGAAAGAAGATATTTGTTGATATTGGACTTGAACTTCTGTAGACTGTAATTTTCAGGAAATACGTATGAAGGAAGGTTGTTCCAGAAAACGTTAGTTGAATGAATAAATGCGGAAGATGAAAAGTTGGATCTGTGGGTTTGAAGTTGGACAGTAAATGGATGTCGGCTGGTGGCGGCACGTGTTCGGACTGTTTTGAAAGAGAGAGCGGGAATTATAGAAGCCAATTCAGAAGAACAGTGCCCATGGAAGTATCTGTAGAAGAGGCATGCAGCAGAAACAGTACGTCTATGAGAAAGCGAGTGGAGAGACTCTGTTAGAGATGAATCATTAATTAACCTAACTGCCCTCTTCTGAATGGAATCAAGAAGCCTGAGAGAGGTTTTGGGGGCACCACCCCAGTTGTGGGAACAATATTCCATGGCAGGGCGGATTTGCGATTTATACAGAGTGAGCAGCTGTTTGGGAGAAAGGTAACGCCGAGAGCGAAAGAGAAAACCAAGTTTTTTAGATGCAGAGGAAGCAATATTTGTAATGTGCTTGTGCCAAGAGAGATTAGAAGTCAGGGTAATCCCCAAAAGAGATATATCATTTTGCATAGAAATTGGAGTGTCACCAAAGATAAGCATAGAAGCAGAACAATCCTTTTTGCGAGATATAAGACAAGACTCGGTTTTATAAGGATTAAAATAAACTAAGTTGTCTTCGCCCCACTGGAGAATTACCTGGAGATCGGCATTTAAGGAATTGGTAGCCGATATTCGAGAGGTTGAAGCTGATTGGGCAGGGAAAGGTTTCTCAAATTGGAAAGTGTAATGCAATGCGCTATCATCGGCAAAACCATGGATAGGATTTCCAGTCAATGGAAGAAGTTTATTTATATAAGAGGAAAAGAGTGGGGGAAAGAACTGATCCTTAGGGGACACCAGCATTAGTGGAAAAGTTAGAAGACAAAGGGCCATCTACCATCACCCTCTGTGAGCGATCAGAGAGAAAACTGGATAACAAATTACTAAAAACAGTTGGCAAACCATAAGATGGAAGTTTGTTTAGAAGACCTTTATGCCAAACACTATCGAAAGCCTTTAATATGTCTAGAGTAACTGCTTGTTTCACCAATCTTTTCCATTGAATTTATTCATAAATGGGTAACATAAGCCAGGATATCACCAGTGGATTGACTTTGACGGAATCCATACTGGCAATCGTTGATCAGACAGAAGGTTTCTAGGTGGTTTAAGAGTTAGTGGTTAATTCATTTCTCCATTACTTTAGAAAGAATAGAAGTAATTACAATGGGACGATAATTGGACGGGAGAGATTTGTCACCCTTTTTAGGAACTGGCTGGATATGAGCAAATTTCGAAGCAGAAGAAAAACACCTTTAGAATATGAAAGTGAAAAAAGGCAGCAAAGAAGAGGAGCAAGTTCAGAAGCACAGGTTTTGAGAACAAGTGGAGAAATACCATCAGGAGCTGGAGCTTTCTTAGCATCAAGGTTCGTCAAAATCCTTCTGACATTCTTTTGACGGAATACCACAGAAGGGCATTGAATGGAGCATGTTGGGAATGGTGGGAGGTGTTTTACCAAGAAAATTAATACAGGAGGAAGAAAAATGGGATGCTAGCAGGTCAGCTTTACAGAGTTAGGAGCTATGGTTGTTGTTTGGTTTTTAGGAGCATTAAAATTGCCCCGGAGCAATATGGCCTTACCAACTAAGGCCATATTGCTCCGGGGATATGCGGTGGTCATTCCCTGACCTTTCCGCATCCTCCGTATTTGGTGGGCATGGGCTCGAACCCCGGTCTAATCAAGAAGCGTGTGCTACGCACTGCTGCTGATGCCCACCTGGCTACGGAGGCGCCTTGAGTTAAGAGCAGAGATGGGCAAAAGTTGCGGGCAATAACTTTGACATGAGACCAGAATGCTCCGCTACCATTAGGGCAAAAAGTAAGTTTTCTACTCTTACCCTGTTCAAAATCTAGTTTGAACTGATTAATAAATTAATAACTGCTTTACAATTGTTGCGAGCTTTGGTGTAGGCAGAAAATGAAACTGAAGATTTGGAAACAAGCCAATTACGATATGCAACGTTCTTCTCTTGAACCGCCTTAGCACATTTATTGGAAAACCAAAGTTTAGATAAAGGACGAGATTTTAAAGTGGAGTGCGGAATAAAGGATTCCATTCCTACAAGAATAATTTCACTGACACGATCTGATGAAACGTTGACATCAGAAGTTTTGAAACAGTAATCCGACTAAGGAAAAGAAGAAAAGAAATCTCGCAGGTCATCCCATTTTGCATTCTTGTAATGCCAAACAATACGAGGTTGGAAATAGCCATGAACTAAAGACTCCATTGGAGAAGAGATCACTAAGTTGTGATCTGAGGTGCCTAAAGGACCACTCACTTCGACCGTGTACTTAGAAGGGTTGTTTATGAGAAAAAGATCAAGCGTGTTGTCTTTATGGTTAGGATTATCCGGTATTTTTGTAGGTAAATGAACAATCTGTGCAAGGTCATTAGTAATTGCAAAAGCCTCAGCATCTCGACCAGCTGGGTCGGTGTGACTAGAAAACGCAAGCCAGCTGGAGTTGTGAACATTAAAATCACCAAGGAAAATTACCTCACTGTTAGAAAAGTTGGACTGCAGAAAGTCAAGTTGCAAAGAGAGGAAGTCAAAGAGCTCCAAGTGATTAGTGGAGTTGGGAGAACGGTAGAGACAACAGATGAATTTGACACAATGAGGTGCTGACCGGGCTAGCCGGGTGAGTAAAGTGCCTGCCTGGCAACCCAAAGGTCGCGGGATAATTTTTTTTTTTTGTAGTTGTTGGCGCATAAGCTTCTGTGGCCATAATGCACCTCCCAAGGTTTTTGCAGTACTTTGATCCAAGCCCCAGTTCGATTCCCGCCTCGGGCTTGGATCAAAGTACTGCAAAAACCTTGGGAGGTGCATTATGGCCACAGAAGCTTATGCGCCAACAACTACAAAAAAAAAAAAAAAAAAAAACACAATGAAGTAGAGAGATTTTAAGCCAGAGAAGATCGAAAAGAGGAGATTCCAAATTACTAAGTTTCTGACAGGGAACATCGGAACGTACATATGCACAAGTACCACTTTTGAGGCGAAAGGAATCATACAGCGATTAATTTGGGCAACTGAGATGAGCAGTGGTTGAATCAACCGATAACTGAGATTAGAATTGAGATTGAATTCGTTGAGATTAGAATTGAGACCACGTATATTTGTGAAATGAACAGGAAGTGTTTGGGAGGTTTAGATATAGTATACGCCCTTTATTATCTACAATACTGCTAACCCAACTGAGAAAGCCATCCATTCTTTAAGATTCTTTTAATTTAGTTTCGGTCCGTTTTCCTTATTACATGTTATTTATGAAGACAGTTTTAAAAGCTGTAGGCACTGCCATATACAGTGATACTCATACTGAATACAGTATAGAAGTATTTCGTTAGTGGTGTTTTCTAAAAGCAGCAGGATACCGCAAGCCAGTTCTTGTAATCATTGTGTTTTTAGGAAAGATTATCCAGTATTGTTAATTTAATTCCACACGCATTCTTCCATGTCAACAACTGTAGCATTTTCAAAAGAGCGAAGTCGAAGTGCAACCTTACCTCTGGTATAAACATCATGATCACAGCTGGGCAACTTGCAAATAGTATAAAACTGCTGAATAAACGCATTTAGAAGAAAACTTTGGAAGTTCGTGATATGCAACGAAATATTCAGACACCCACGCATTGTCCAACAACTGCTTTAACACAACAGAAATGGCTATGGCTCCACGTGTGTAGGGAAAAGCACACAGAATTTTTATTCCTTCAGTACTCACTTATTTTCAATTGCGGTAATGTAGAATTTTCGTATTAATACGAGTTAAAAAGCTAAACGTTAAAAACAAAATTTGCTATTAATATGTGAAAAATAACAGTAAGTTGTGTGTACCGTATTTTTAATAAATAAATTATGCTTTCAAAACAACACACTGAACAAAATGGGATCCGGAAAAGTGGCCCCTCGCATTTCGCCCTCCCACAATTCGCCTCCCACATTTCGCACCCAGCACATTTCGCCTCCTGTAGATATTGAGTAGGCTACAGAAATGTAAATGATATACCTAATTTTTTTAATAATAATTTAATTACGATTAAATTATTATTAAAAAAATTACGATTTTGAAAATCTTGGACTATTCTTTTGATTCTAGCAGAAATTGCAGCATACTTCTTGTTTCTTTGATTGCCTGATTTACCGGCAATTAGTTGTGTAATTTCAAAATTGTGTAGCCCTTGTTGTTTCTTTAAAGAATCAATGAATAGGTAAATATTTGGGAATAAAGTAGCACAAGTTACCCGAAATCCCCTGTGCCACCCCTCCACGCCGTTGCTGGTACGTTGCTGATCATTCAGTGTTCGTGTGTAAACATTCCACAATTCGATGGCAAAAATGGGTAATTGCCGGGCTCTCCCCTGTCTTCTTCCAATATATGTATCTTCAAAGTAGTTTGCAATCACCATAGCTTCAATGGGGAAGTCATCAGCTTCAACTAAATCTTCAAATGCTTGAATAACGTTAGCAGGAGGAATAAATGCCAATGCCGTAATCAGTCGGATCCAAGTCTTGTTCGTATTGGGCTTTTAAACCTTCATTCTGTACCTTTCGCCAAACGCTTTGGGAAAGATGAAAAAAACAACCGGTATTTACAATACCAGGAAATTCTTGTTGGAAGGCTTGCATGGCACTGCTTTCGAAATCTGTAATAAGTCGCTGGGGTTGGAGACCCGGTTGTAGATTTTTAACTTCTTGAAGCAACTTGACGTATGTGGCACGAGTTTTGTTTGGCAGAAGCGCGTAGACCACTCAAATAACTGCATTCAATTGAACCACATGAATTGTATAAAGCTGCTGGAAATGCGTGGGTACTGTGCTAAAAGTTCCATCAGAAGCGTAGCCACTCCTGGCTACGCGCCAATAACTGAAGATGGTTACTAGTGGAAAAAATAAGCATGCGACCCGGGAACAGTTCGTCCTGAGAATCATACATGAAAAACTGTTTTACATTGCCATCGGTGATAATTTCTTGATAATTTTGTGGAATTACTAGGTTCTGGAGATTGCTCGGTAAAGCAGGAGTACCATTGTTGCATCGAACATGACGAATGGTTGAATACTACTCTTCTGTCTTCAGACAGTTTTTGTAGCCTCTTTAGCCTCAGTTCTTGTGCAATTGCTGTTGTCCATTTTAGAGGGGGAAGATAAATTTGTGGATGGCCCATTTCACCAGCCATTATTTCTCGGCGTTTCACGTTAGTGTGGCTCCCGAATCCTAGATTTCAGCTCTCTACAGGATTCTAGCATAGAGGGAGGTAGTTATGTATTTGTGAGCCACGTTGTGTTGTATATAATATGTTTGCAAATTGTGTGTTCTGTGGTCCGTTTGCTGGACGAAAAACCATGCTACCCTCCCCTGAGACCGACTAATTCAGCCTAGTTTTGAAAAAGTCGCATAAAATTCCTTGCTTCATTGACGGGATACAAACTCAGGCCTTTTCCACCTGGTGTGGAGAGGATGGTGATTATACCAACTGTGCTGCCCATGAGGGCTCTGTTATAGGCTCTGAACTTAGGCTATCTGACTGACGAAATTTTCTGCGACTGCTTTTTTGAATATCAGCCAGAAGTAAATTGGGAGAATAAGATAATGAAAATGCCCTGGTATATATTTGATCGAGGGTAAAGTGATAAAACAAATGTGGGCAAAATGGCCAAACTATTTTTTTGGTATGAATAATACATGTTTGAACGATGGTGTTTTTCCTGTAATAGAAGGATGCCGTATTAAAAATATTGTTAAAGTCTTCAGAGAAACCTAGAAACGCGCCAAGTTCATATAGTCAAATTGCCCTATTGCCCGGTTTGGGTAAGGTCTATATGAGAATGCTGACAGGAATGATAAATTATTATAATATACAAAATCTTCCAATTTCAGGGAAACGATTTGGCTTTACTAAGGGGACAGGAACAGAAGATGCCTTAATGTGACCAAAAATATAGCAAAAGAGGTAAATGTTAAGCATACGATTGGAGTCTATAGATTTCGCTGATGCATTTGATAAGATCAGCTGGGAGAGTGTGTGTGTGTATGCTGTAATGAAGTTGAGGAAGGCTAAATGTTCCTCGCAAATCTATAATGTAATTAAATATTACTTCAGAGATAGATTTGTGATAATTAAAGCAGAATATGAAGCAGTAAGAAGAAAGGTATTGAAAGGATGTCCACAAGGATTCGTTTTTGGTCCATTAATGTAGTCGATAATGTTAGAAGATTGGCTCAGGAAACAATTTCAACATGTCCACATTCTGATGTAGATGAAGATGACTTAACTGTTTTAACGGTAGACGGAGGATTGAGAGCAAAACTGGAAGCAACAACGAATAGAGAATTGTCAGAATTGAACGAATGGTGTAAAATACTGTTTCGATTTCCGGGAAAAAATTAAGATTTTATTGTTCAAAGGGAGACTATCTGTAAGGGGACATCTCCATATACAGATAGGAGAGTCCAGTCAGCAATCAGTAATGACTTTGAACTCTCTAGGAATGCATATAGATAGGCAAATGAACTTTATTGGACATATCAATGCAATAAGTGATAAAATTAAAAGATTTGTAGGAATAATATCCCGCATAGCCAGGAAGCAGTGAAATTTTAAGGGGAAGCAATAAATCTCTTATATGAATGTACCTTTGCACTGATAACAACTTATGATGCATCAATATGGTAGACAGAAATAATGAAGGAAAGAGGTAAACAAGCTGTAATCAATACAAAGAGTAAAGTTGATGAAAATGTTAGCGCGTTTAGGACTGTATCCAATGAATCGCTTCAGGCTATAACCGGGTATCTACCACTAGAATTGTTACCAGCCTACAAGGCACTATACTATTAGTTACTACGATTGAAACCATATAAGCTGCTGGAAATAGAATTAAATCTATAAGAAGATATGAAGAGGGAGAAAACAAGAGTGTAGAACAAGTTGCTAGATATTTGGCAAAGTCGATGGGAGACTTTGAATAAAGGAGAAATAACAAGAAAAATGGTAACAGAGGTAAGAAAGAATATAAATTGTTTCAGACACAGTTGTATAGTTTATTTCTCATGACCGGTCATGGCTCTTTCGGTGAAAGGTTGAATAAGTTTGGAGCAGTTCAAGGAATAAGCTGTGTTTGTGGGAAGGTGGAAACATGGAAGCATGTTTTATACGATTACTAAGAGTATGTGGACTTAAGGATTGAGTTGAAATGCAGTGCTCCAAGTATGAATAATAAAATGAATAGAGCTTCTGTGGTTAAAACTTTTAAAACAAAGAAGGATTTCGTGGCGTTTAAGGAATTAAAAACCTGAGTTTCTGGGAGGGAAAACCATGCTACCCTCGACCGAGAAATTCCTAACGACGGGACTCGAACTCAGGTGTTTTCTACCCGGTGTGGGGAGGAGGGTGATTCTACCAACTGTGCTACCCATGAGGGCTCACAACCGACATGTACTGTATAACAATTAAGCATTGTTCATCTGGTACCTTAGGCCAAGTTAATTAATAGATTCACAGTGATTTGCATTTCAGTCACATTTTTAGCAAATAGTAATTCATGATTTATAAGAGAAAAGGAGCAAAAATCCAACTACTTTTATGCGCGAACCGAGAAAATTTCGTTTCTGCGGATCCGTCACACTACTCGTTCATTCCTCAATCCAGCGCATGGCAACATACGTAATACAAATAGTCACCGTAGCAGAGTGGTCAGATGTGAGGTGCATAATTATGAGTAAAGTGTGTTTAGGGTCAAACGGCACCAGGGGTTTCCCCCATTTCCGCGTCATTTATATCGTCTTGTGATACAGAACCGATCTGATAAACATAAAAAATGTCACCCCTCAAACTAAATTCCAGTCAGATCGCAACCCAATATGTTGTGAAATTTCCCTATCCAATAGTGCAGGTGACCAACGCATCGATGAGCAAACTCGTCAAACTATGAGGATATACTCTCTTAAGTTTATTAGACCTGAGATTATTTCAAAACATCTCAAGACCTACAACTGGAATGCTCTATACAATAAACCGGTGGAAGAAGCTGCCAACTTGATTGAGAAAGAGCT